>NW_027526233.1:76174291-76528734 GCF_048455015.1 Haemaphysalis longicornis | reverse complement strand
GACCACGAAATATAACTGACAGGTTGCATTGAGCCTTGCTAATTCCATATTTAAATCTCCCGCCAGCATGAAGGGCGTGCCGTTGGTACGAGAAAAAAGTCTAGCTGCGTGTGCATCCCCCTGCTTTCACCCCCAAGCCGTGCATGCATAAACCGGCAACCAGTTATTAGCCGGTCCTTTGGCGCCAAATACACGGTGAAAATGTCTTTCGGAAAGCCTTTTAATCTGAACAACAATTATGGGCTCACTTTGGCGTTTCAAGCGTGCAGTTTACCCTACACCCCGTCGGAATTCGCAACGGCTATACGAGGTGGCATTTCTGGCAGCAACGGTGGCAAAACGTTCGGCGGCAGTGGCTACGTCGTTTTGTCACCCATTCCAGCTTCTCATAATTATCCGAAATGATCTGGTAAAGGCACTACCGCCGTTATCAGCCGTATGCACAAATTATGAAAGACGCAGCGGTGGTGGTGAGGGGTATAACAGTTGTGGCAAGGGGACGGCAGTGGAGAGGAAGAGCATAGGAGCGGCGCCAAGTAAATCGGTTACACCGGAATGAAAATTGGAGGGTGAGACATATACTGCTTTGCAGTCAAAATGGTTGCGCCTTAGCTCAGCTAATTTTGGATATCCAAACCAAAAGCTTGTCTCAGTCTGGTTGACTCTTGGTTTCGCTTGGTTAAAGTTTGCTGTAGCTGAATTGCCGACAATGTCTCAAGGCTGTTCGGCGCCGAACAACGATCACAGAAGAAGGCCCGGCGAACGCGGTGTTCATGCACTGCGAAGGCGTCGTTCCTCTTTGCCGTCCGCGAGACGAGTCACATGCCTGATAACCGAGCACGCATGCGTTGAAGGCTGCGGGCGTGGTCGGCCCCCGATCAACTGATCGGTGATCGCCCGCCAAGAGATCTGTTCACGTCTGTGTTTCGAGTGCTACAGGTCATCAATTTCCTCATTGCACCAGGAGCCTATCGCGTAACAGTTCCTACCATTCGAATAAACGTAACCGCAACCTCACATCGAGGACATCTTCGAGCTCGAATATGCACTCTTCGCTACCGCTACGGTGATCTAGAAACAATTGCGTACACAGATGCCTCCTTCTCCACCAGACGCACGTAGGGTCACAGTAGCTGTTCGTCCTGCCCACCCTCCCTTGCAGAAAAGATACTCGGGCGTTCCTTCCGTCGTGTCTCTCGAGTCTCAAGGAATCACTGGCGCCATCTTATCCTTACACACTCACGCTAACTACGAGATTCTCAGAGACTGTCAGGATGCTCTCCACTTGTTTCAAAAGCAGTTGCTTCCCATCAATATCATGCGTACGCTCCACACTCATCTGGTCAAACACAGTGGTCCTAGCTACGTGGTGGACTGGGTTCTCGGTAAGGCAGGCATCCGCGGCAACGAGCTGGCCTATCAGCTCTCCCGTGCTCGCTTCCAACCAGGAGACTTGGAGATGCCCTGGCCAACCCCTCTCCACCCACCCACGCAGGTGCGACAAGCCCGTCTATGTCGACGCCAGACTGCACGAGCAGACTTTTCCGCCTCCCTCTCCCCTGCTACTCCGGGCAGATGGTTGCCTCATCCGGCAAGCGGAAATGGACAGCCTTCCAACCCCACACATACTACATCGATTAGAATGCCATCACAGCCCTGCACAATGCTTTAAGTGTTCTGGCTTTCCCAATACGCCGCATGTTATTTGGGAATGTTCTGCTTCCCCACCACCACTCTCAGCTCACCTTAATTTCCTTTCCCCTCCTTCCTCTTCTCTCCAAGACTGGCTCGCGCCGCCGGAGTGACTAGACCGAGGAGCCTGGTGGCGAGCTCTGGTGGCTCACGTTCGTCAGGTCCTCTCCTCTGTATAGTAATTTTCTTCCTTCCAGAACCCCGTACTTCGAGGGTCTTTTTTGTGTGTGTCAATAAAGATTATTACAACAACAACAACGTGTAGCACCCTCTGGTTGGCGCATTTAGCCGGCGCCTTGGCGCCGGCTATGAAAGACGAGCATAAAGAAGCGAGCGGCACGTGCTTGGTGCGCCAGCACGGCACGGGCCATTCGATTCGGAAAGCCTGCCACGCTGGTACTCTTTCAGTGGCTCTGCGCTGCGACCCCGCGGTTCCCGACAGTGGTGACTCCGGACTAAGACATGACCGACCACCGACACCTCGCGCCCTCGGGCCCTCTTTTGCCTGACGCTTCCTCACTGCTGCCGGACGTCGCAGTCGTACAGCTCCGTCTGTCCACCTTCGTGCGCAAGAACCCACACGTTTCGTTCGCCGAGGTCAAAGCCGCCTTCGATCTGAACCGCGTCACCTCGGAGACTACTCGGTATCGCCAATCGCTTTGCAACCTGCTTCCTCAGGTGACTGATGAGGTGGCAGACGTCATCGGTGCACCTTCGAACGATGCTCCGTACCAGCGGCTCAAGCAGAGTATTCTGGACCGAACCATGGTGTACGAGAGTGCGCGACTCGGCACCTGCTCACCCACGAAGACCTTGGAGATCGCCGCCCTTCCCAGCTGCACAACACCATGCGGGAGCTCGTGGGCGCGAGCAACGTGAACTCGAACGTGCACTTTTAAAGGAGCTCTTTCTGCAGCGCTTGCCACAATCCACTCCCATAGTTTTAGCTACTGCAGGGGACTTGACTCTCGACTGCGCCACCGAGCTTGCCGATAGAGTTCACGACGCGACCTCTCCCTCAGTCGCTATCCTCGCTTAAACAGCAGAGCTATCGGCCGTGTCCCGCTTAGGACTCGGATCGATCAACTCGCCGCTTTCGTTGAAGCTCTTAGGACGTCCTCTGATCGCCGATGCGGCTCCTCCCCACGTCCTAGCCGTCGTTCGTGTTCCCCGGGAGGTTCTTGCTCGCGCAGCCCTCGAAGCTCGTCTAAATGCTGGTACCATCGCACTTTCCACCACCGCGCTCGTCACTGCACTTCCCCATGCAGCTGGTTGGTAAACGCGACGCGAGATCACTGATGGCGGCATGTAACCTCGCCTTACATCCTGGCCGCCTTTTCCTGGTCATGGATCGCATTTCTGGTTTGCGCTTCTTTGTAGACATGGGTGCTGAGGTCAGTGTGTTACCGGCCACCAAGAATGAGCGTACTTCTAAATCACCTGGACCTACGCTTCGTGCAGTGAACTCTACTTCTATCGCCACGTGCGGTCCCTCACCCTCGATCTTTGTTTGAGGCGCGCCTTCCGGTGGGTCTTCGTAGTAGCCGACGTCAATCAGCCCATCCTCGGCTCCGATTTCCTCACCCACTTTGACCTAGATGTCAGCATGCGTCACCACCGCCTGATTGACAGCAAGACGGGCCTGTCCATCCTGGGTGTACAGTCTACTGTCGCTCCAACTGGCATCCGCACGCTGTTTCCCTCATGCCCGTCCGCAAGAATCCTCAAAGACTTCCCTGAGGTTACGAGACCGTGCAACTTAAAGCAGCCGCCCAAGCACAGCGTTACCCTCCACATCGTCTCGCGTGGTCCACTAGTCGCAGCTCGGCGGCGCCGCCTCTTCGCTGAGCGTCTGGCTACTGCTAAACGTGAATTCGAGCACATGCTGGAACTCGGTATTATCCGCCCATCGTCCAGCAATCACGCGTCTCCACTGCATATGGTTCCTACGAAAAGTGAAGACTGGCGTCCGTGCGGTGCTCACCGGGCGCTCAACCCTCAGACTGTCCACGACAGCTATCCTCTACCCCACATTTAGGATTTCACAAGCTACTTGGAAGGATGCACAATCTTTAGCAAAGTGGACCTTGCCAAAGCGTATCACCAAATCCCCGTCGCGCCTGCCAATATCCCGAAGACGGCCATTACTACACCCTTCCGCTTGTTTGAGTATGCCCAACGCTGCCCAACCATTTCAAAGGTTCATTGCCGAGGTGACGCGCGGCCTTCCGGCTGTATTTGCGTACATCGACGACATCCTAGTAGCGAGTCCTACTCCACAAGATCACGAGCGTCACCTACGAGAGCTCTTTGGACGCCTTCAACAATTTGGCCTGGTTGTCAACGCCCAGAAATGCGTCTTCGGGATGTCCGAGCTCGAGTTCCTGGGCCATCACATCTCGGCGCAGGGAATTCGGCCTTTACACTCTCACGTTCAAGCTGTGATTGACTTCCCCGAACCTACCAGCCTCCGCCAGCTTCGTGAGTTCCTGGGCCTTGTGAATTTCTCGCGACGCTTTATACCCCACTGCGCCGAGCTTCTGCATCCACTGACTGAGCTTCTTCGCACAACCAAGAGCTCCTCATCCACGATTTCCTGGTCTCCCGAAGCTCAAGCCGCTTTCAACGCTGCTAAAAAAGCCGTCGCCGATTCGTTGCTTGTCATCCACCCGAGAACCGACGTGCCCACTCGCATCATGGTAGACGCATCCAGCGTTGCAGTCGCCGCTGTTCTCCAGCAGAGAATCGACTCCGAGTGGCACCCGCTGGGTTTCTTCTCTCGGAAGCTCCAACCTGCCGAGACGCGCTACAGCGGTTTTGGTCGTGAGCTTCTCGCCATTTACGCCACCTTCCAGCACTTCCGGCCGTTCTTGGAGAGCCAGTCCATTCACGTTCTTACGGACCATAAGCCTCTGGCGTACGTTTTCCGTACGAACTCCTCCTAGTACGTCGCACGGGAAGACCGTCAGCTCGCCTATATTTCGGAATTCACGACTGACATTCGGCACATCAAAGGTACCGACAACCAGGCTGATGACGCGCTTTCACGCATTACCTCCATAGGGAGTGCTTCATCTGCTGTGGACTGGGAATGCCTAGCTCAGGCGCAGATTGAAGACCCTGAGCTGCAAGCACTGCGGGACCACCCGGGTTCCCTTCGTCTACAACATGTGCCTCATCCGTTCGTGCCTGGCTCAATGTGCTGTGACATGTGACATGTCAGCAGCGGCGCCTCGACCCTTCGTTGCGGCTGCCTTTCGTCGTGCTGTGTTTCACTCGCTCTCCGACATCTGCCACCCCAGCATCCAAGCCACGCAGCGCCTCATTGCACAGCGGTACGTCTGGCCGAGCATCAACACTGATGTTCGCCAGTGGGCCCGTTCGTGCCTCGCTTGTCAGACAGCCAAGGTGACCCGCCACACGAAGACCCCAACGCAGCCTTTTTTGCCACCTAGCTGTCGCTTTGACCACGTGCATTTGGATTTGGTCGGACCATTTCCTCCCTCCCGTGACTGCCGGTACATTCTCAATGATTCACTGCTTCACCCGCTGGCCCGAAGCCGTACCATTTGCGGACATCACGGCAGAAACGGTCGCAAAATGCTTCGTTTCGACATGGGTTTGCTGTTTCGGCTGCCCCAGCATTGTTACCACGGATCGAGGCAGGCAGTTTGAATGTACCCTCTTCACTTCCCTGAGCCGCTTGCTGGGCACTAAACACTGCCGCACCACGGCATACCATCCCTGTGCCAACGGGATCGTTGAGCGGCTCCATCACCAGCTAAAAGGTGCTCTAACTGCGCGCCTGGATAGACAGCACTGGGTTGATCATCTTCCTGTAGTGCTTCTTGGCCTGCGGGCCGTCCTTCGTCGTGACCTCGAATGTTCAACTGCTGAACTTGTTTACGGCGCACCCCTGCGTCTTCCTGGCGATTTGTTCGTCCCTACGGCCTCCGCGCCCCAGTCGCTTGAGTACCTCGAATGCCTGCAGGACAGCATGCAGCACCTGCGACCGGTTCCACCTCGGTCTTCTGACCACCGCATCTTTGTGCATCCCGACCTGGCGTCTTCGACACACGTTTTCCTCAGGCGGGACGCTGTAAAGGCGCCTCCTACCCCCTCCTACGATGGACCGTACCGTGTCCTTAACAAGACCCAGAAGTCCGCCACCATCCTCTTGAATGGCCGCGAAGAAGTCGTCTCGTTGGACCGCCTCGTACCGGCCTACCTCGAGACGCCTCCCAACGAACTCCGCGCAGATATCGCAGGCCTAAACACTCCACTGCTCTGTAGCGCCCTGTAGCGCCCTCTGAGGGCCCTGTAGCGCCCTCTAGTTAGCGCTCTAAGCCGGCGCCTTGGCGCCGGCTATGAAAGACGAGAATAAAGAAGCCAGCGGCGCGTGCTTGGTGCGCCAGCACGGCACGGGCAGTTCGATTCCGAAAGCCTGCCACGCTGGTACTCTTTCAGTGGCGGTGCGCTGTGACCCCGCCGTTCCTGACAAACTGATCGGCAGCAGCGGCGACGGCAGCCGCCGCCGCTCCTGGTGGAAGCGGGACCTGCTGCACAGCTTCGAAAGTGGGCCCGGCGAATCACGCGATGCTCATCGAGGGGTGTGCCTGCGGTCAAAAGTGGAAATTGGGCATCCGCCGAAAAACCAATGGACGAAAGTAGTAAAGCTTTTCTTTAAATAGCGTTTAAAACCATGCACCCCTTCGTTTAATGACGACGATGATTGAACGCGAAGAAGAAGACGTAGAAGAAGATGAAGAAGACGAATTGGAATAGGCGGGCCGTACCCCACTCTGGTAATTGCCTCGTTCTTCACGAGTTTCGACGAACTATCATTGCTTCTAGATTGACAAGCGACCATCTGGCACCTAAGATTCACGTACGGAGGGCGCTGCGGTGCCCCCCGGCCTCTCCGGTGATCATCTTGCCAAAAGCACGGTGGTTAGGCTTCGGCCCCCGTGACCTCCTCCGTGCCCAACATCGGGCAAAGATGGAAGCCAGCGTAGCATCAACAGCAGCTACGCCGCTGCCAACAATTGGTATGTCAACTGCAGTGCGTGCACAAGTCACCTCGCCACTACTTGGAAGTGATCAGATCGACACTATGGCGCAGTCCTCCAAACAGCGGCTAATCTCGGTGGCACAGGTGATGACCGTGCCGCCTCCTGATCATTGCCCGATGGAAGTAACAGTACAGACACCACGTTCACCTTCACAGGCTGGGACGTCAACCGCTTGCAAAAGGCTACGAGACCCTCCATCTCAGGATGGCAAAAACATCGCCGTCTCACCGGAGGGGGAACGACCTCGTACCAATCCTCGTCCGCCAGAGTTCATGTCATCCAATGCATCATACAAGATGATTATCAAGTTCAAGTGCAACTTTGACATGCCCAGGCTCCCTAATCACCTCATTCAGCGTACCTTGGACGCATACCTTCATGTAAGTGAATTCAACAGCTTTGCCCTGCACCGCCCCACGAACACAATTTCCGTCTGGGTGCATAATATGGAAGATGTCAGCCTTCTACATTCTCTGCAAACAATTGAGGTCTCTAAAGATCTGACTGTACCGGTGCAGGCCTACTTCTCTTCAGGCACAGACCTTCGACGATACGTTGTTTCTGGTGTGGAGGCTGGAAAAGACCCGGCCACCCTTTTACAGGACCTGAAGTGCTCTACGCACCGCGTGGTTGCTGCCCGTTACCTAGGGAAAACGCGCCCTTGTGTGGTAACACTAAGTGGACCCTCCGATTCACCTCATCGCAAGTACTACTATGAATGCGTCCTTCACGTTTGCCAGTACCGCCCATCTGCAGTGTACTGCTACAAATGCCTCCGCCCCGGACATATGAAGGCTTCATGCCCATACACTGCTGCAGAAGTGGCGGAGACTACGACATCGCAGTTTACTTGTGGACTTTGCAAGACAAGCAATCATCAGATTACCTCTCCACTGTGCCCCACCAAGCGGAAGGCTACAGAGCAGATGCGACAACGCCAGACACTAAAACTCGCTACTTCACGTCACCAACAGAATGTCACCACAATTGAAGTATCAAATCGTTACGCAGCGCTGTCGACCGAAATTACAGAAGAACAACCGTAAGAAATTCAGGAACCTGACCCACAGTTCAAACCGACTTACAGTGACGTCACTCGTTGTAAGAGTCGCCCTTCACGCAGCCGTATGGACGCGACCCTGACCAAAGAGACTGAAACACTGGACGCGTTAGATCAACGCCTGGCCACACTGGAGGCCGAAATTCACTGCATCAGGTGAAGACGTGCCATACTGTCTCAGCGCACAACCAGCAGCGCTTACCAACTCCACCTGCCCCACATTCGTCTTTCACAACTTCACCTGCCACACCAGCGTCTTTCCCGGTGCACACAAGGGAGACGCCGATGACTCCACAGCAGCTCCTGATGTTCGTGTCGAAGCAGCTACAGCATTTGGCTTCGGTGCTCGCGGCTCATCTCTCGCGATGACTAGCACCGCAGGGCCTACACACCTGTCTTGTGTCCTCCAGTGGAACTGTAGGGGCTTAACGGGTAAGCTCGGTGAACTGAAATGCCGCATGCGCATTGGCCAATTATCTGTATGGGCCCTCCTGCTAAAAGAAACAAACTGCCCTCCGCAAATATCGGAGTTCAGTGTACATACGTCGCCAAGCATGTGGGACCGCCGGGGTGTGCGTCCGGACATCCCCCCTGGCAAAGAAATTGTATACGTACGTTCCCACTTGCCACAAGCCCAGGTCCTTCTTCCCGCGTGGTGCACCGCATGGCAAGAGGTGGTAGCTGTGCGAGTTCGCCTATCCCACTCAGAGGTGATTCTCGTATCTTATTACGCTCGACCGAGCAGTGGTCATGCCAGTCGAATTCGGTTAGGATGGCTTTAACATCTGCGCCACAACTTCCCAGGAGTCCCGATTCTGGTGTATATGGACACTGAAATGCTCCGCATAGATTCTGGGGCTACCCGAGGAGCAGCTCTAGAGGTCATGCTTGGTAACAGCGCAAATAAAACAGGACACAAAAGGAAGAAGGAACGGACACAGCGCTGACTTAAAACTGAAAATTTTATTGCGGTTGCCAGCGGTTTTGTAGGAACCCTGGCAATAACAACAAAAAGGAAAAAGTAGAAAAGTAGAAGGAAAAGAAAAGTTTTTATACATGATAACAGGAAAGGAATAGATACATCACGTATTCCTTGGCGTGTCACGATAAGAATTTTGGGAAGGCATAAAACTCACAGTGGTCATGACGAAACGAGATAAGTACAAATGACATAACAAAAATCATGGTCGCAATCGAACCGTGGGACAGGCCTAAGTAATCTTCATTTCCCGGGAGGGGTGCGCTGCGCCAAGTACTGACACTCCTTATCTGAGAGGGAGATAGATGGAGTGCTTACGCATTGTTGTCCTAACTTTAAGATTTCGTTGGCTTCTAAAATTTCCCGCACGATTTGGTTGTCATGGTTCCCTATCACTATGCTCTGATCCAGTGCCGGCTGACATTTGGAAACACAATCGCGGCAATGTTTGGCGAGATGACCACTGAACGCTTTGGAAACGTTATAGTGGTGCTCCCTTAATCTTTCATTGAGACATCGACCGGTTTGGCCTACATACTGCTTGCCACATGACAGGGGGACAGAATAAACAACTTTTTCAGTGCAAGAAACAAACCTATTTTCATGGTTGGTAGTACACTTGCTTCGCGCCGATCCTGAATTAACCTTTCGGCACATTTGCAGGATACCCGATGGGGGTTCTGACAGCTGTTTCCGAGTCCATGTTGAAGGAAGGAAAGAAAGGGGACCAGCCTGAGGCTTCCCCCACCAAGAAAGAGCGCTTTGCGGTTATTCCGTACATACACAGAGTTGCCCATGGCCTGAAAAAAGTAGGAAGTAACGTAAATGTAAAGGTGGTATTTTCAACCCCACTGAAACTGTTCCAAATGTGCCGAAAGGTTAATTCAGGATCGGCGCGAAGCAAGTGTACTACCAACCATGAAAACAAGTTTGTTTCTTGCACTGAAAAAGTTGTTTATCCTGTCCCTCTGTCATGTGGCAAGCAGTATGTAGGCCAAACCGGGTGATGTCTCAATGAAAGATTAAGGGAGCACCACTATAACGTTTCCAAAGCGTTCAGTGGTCATCTAGCCAAACATTGCCGCGATTGTGTTTCCAAATGTCAGCCGGCGCTGGATCAGAGCATAGTGATAGGGAAGCATGACAACCAAATCGTGCAAGAAATTTTAGAAGCCAACGAAATCTTAAAGTTAGCACAACAATGCGTAAGCACTCCATCTACCTCCCTCTCAGATAAGGAGTGTCAGTACTTGGCGCAGCGCACCCCTCCCGGTAAATGAAGATTACTTAGGCCTGTCCCATGGTTCGATTGCGACCATGATTTTTGTTATGTCATTTGTACTTATCTCGTTTCGTCATGACCACTGTGAGTTTTATGCCTTCCCAAAATTCTTATCGTGACACGCCAAGGAATGCGTGATGTATCTATTCCTTTCATGTTATCATGTATAAAAACTTTTCTTTTCCTTCTCCTTTTCTACTTTTTCCTTTTTGTTGTTATTGCCAGGGTTCCTACAAAACCGCTGGCAACCGCAATAAAATTTTCAGTTGTAAGTCCGCGCTGTGTCCGTTCCTTCTTCCTTTTGTGTCCTGTTTTATTTGCGCTGTTACCAAGCAAGACAATGTACCAACTCGCCCAGTCGTCTGTTTTGGCGTCTAGAGGTCAGCTGGTTGTAGACACATTTAGGGGGGCGAACTTTCAACTTTTAAATGAAGTTCTCGGTTCCACTCGTTGGCAAACACACCCTCGCGCACCGTCTTACTCTCCGGACCTCACTTGGTGGCTTGGGCATGGTGCGCCTTCATGGCACTTGAGGCTCGACTGCTGGGCGAGTCAACCATCCCATTTATATTAGGCTTGCTGCAGGACCGGTGACCGAACTTTGTCGACGGTGCAGGGTCATTTATTGGGATGAGTTCAGATCACAGCTGTCCCCACTCGAACAAGAGACTGATGAACCGATTTCTATCCTACAAAGCGCACTGCACGCATCAACGCACATTTCTTGGGCCACACCCCAAGCCCTTTTGTGCAATTCCATCAATACGCGGACTTTTTTTTTGTAAATCCGGTGAAAATTGTCCGCACCAGGATTCGAGCCACGATCCTTCTGTACGCAAGGCGGATGCTCTACCTCTACGTCATCGCTACACCCTGTTATTATGCTATTATGCAGCTATTATCCATCATTTCCTTTTCCTGCAGGATAAGCACCAGTGTGCACGGTTTTACAGTGATAGATCAAAGACAGCCGATGCGGTATCTTGTTCCACGCACGGACCGAACGTTAACGTGGCAAAAAGAACGAACTCCCACAACATCATTTTTATGGCTGAAGCACACGGCGTATTACTTGTTTTACATCACATTATCCAAAATCAAATTTGAAAGTCCACAGAGTACACAAATTATCTTAGCGTTGTACGTGCACTTTTGCCCAGAATACGCTCAAAATTATGAATCAATCTTGTGTTGAAGGCCCTTATGTCGGCATATGCCTCAAGTCTTAAAATAACAATCTTTTGATTTTGCTGGCCACTGTGGAATAGCCGGGAATGAAACCGCAGACAAGACGGCCATGGCTGGTACACTGTTGAACACAGTGGACATAGCAACAGTGCCATACACAGACATGAAGCCACACATCAGCCACCAACTTCGCAACACACGCAAACACACTGGAGTGAACAGACAGATAACAAATTACACGTAATAAAACCACACTTCGGACCATACACTGCTGACTCACACAACAAACACATTGAAGTTACCTTAGCTAGGTTGCGGATAGGCCATACACATATAACACACTCACACCTGCTCACTAGCTCTCAAAGACCCGTGTTTAGCAGGTGTGGAGAGGGCCTATCCGTAGTCCACATCCTAATCACATGCAAGGCACTCGACACAACAAGACACAGACACTTCCAGGAACTCTACAGACAATACATTCCGTTACACCTTCCTTGTTTTTGAGTTACAAAGCCACGGTTTCTGTGCAACGCATTTTAAAATATTTGTCTCATGGTAACTTTTAAACCTCAATTCCTATCATGCGTAATCAAAACTGGCCCTATACACCAGCCATCACCATTGCCTTTAATTTATTTTACTATTATTCTGGCTTACACATTTGGTAGCCACTGATTCTCTGTTGCATACTTTTGTTTGGCCCTCTTGCCCCCGCTGGCCGTGTCCCCAAAAAGAATCCAACCACCCACCAAAGATCGTCAGGGTAGTCCGTTGCGACGATTGTTGCCTCAGCACTTTTAAACATTCCGGCGTCGATGTCTACTGTGTTTAAACGGTTGTGGTAGTGTAGAGAAATGAATTTGATCCTGGCTTCTGTAGGTTTGGATCCACTGATTTCGGTTGGTAAAATTATTCGTCTCCTAAAAAGTACGATGGGTGTAGTGAAATGTGTGGTCTGTACAGTTGTGAGAAATGTCTGTGTCGTGTTGTTTCTAGTGCGTTGCATTGTATGAGGATGTGGATCACGGATAGGGCCTCTCCACACCTGTTGCACAGAGAACTTAGCGATTTAGTGAGAAGGTGTGAGTGCCTTGCATGTGTGTGCCCTATGCGTAATCTAGCCAAGGCGACTTCCACTTATAACAATACCGGTTTTAACAATATATCGGATATAACAATGGACAGCCACGGCGCCGTTAGCTTTTCATTGTATTCTTTGGCAGAATAAACCGCTTATAACAATGCTGTCATGACGCAATATCGGTTATAACAATTAAATGTGGGCACTGGAACCAACCCTGAACGAAAAAAAAATGCAAAAACGCTGCGACAATGCCACCCCAACCCCGCCTATTACGCAAAAGGGCATGAGAGCATACGCGCGGCAGCCAGGCGATAGCGCACTTGGCCTCGCACGCGGCGAGTGCGCGCCAAAGAGGCTCGCATGCTACCGCTGCTTTCGCCTGCCGCGGCGACGTGGAAGAGGGGGAGGAGGACCGGATGGGCGCCTCTACGGGCAGTGGGGCAGTACATTCTGAGGGTGCGCCGCCTGTAGAAAAAGCACCGGGGCGCCTAAGCCGCCGCAGCAGCAGCGCTGTGGGCACTGTGCCGACCTCCCCTATTCTTCGCTAATTTGGCCACGTCTCCAGCTCCGCCGCTTGCACGTGTTCCGAGTCTGGTGCTTACCAGCGTCGTTTTCCTTGCCTGTTGTCACCGTTAATGTTCTGTGGTCACTGTCGCCCCGATCCTCTAGTTCCCGCACGCGCGGACATTGTTGCGCAATAAATGCTCTTGTTTGTCACGTTTTCTTTGTTATTTTCGGCATAACCCGCCTATAACAATAATCGGTTATAACAATGATATTTTCGTGGCACCTCAATATTCTTATAGTGGACTCGACGGTATATCTATTGCGTGTGTCGGCGGCGTATGGTCCCAAGTGTGGTTTTATTACGTGTACGTTGTTCTCTGTTTGTTCACTCCAGTGTGTTTGCCATGTTTTGCGAAGTTGTTGTCTGATGTGTAGCTTCACGTCCGTGTAGGGTGATGTGGTTATCTCTACTGTATTCAAGAGTGTATTAGCAGCAGCCTTTCGATCCGCGGCTTCGTTCCCGGCTATACCACAGTGGCCAGGGACCCAGCAAAGGACCAGTTAAAATTTGTGGACATACAGAGATATAATACTTGACTATAAGATTGAACAGTGGTTTTTCGAACACTTTGTTGCCGACAATGCCTGCACAACACTGCGGGAATCTGTATAGATAATGGATTGTGGGATGTGGCTTTGAAGTTAAGGAGAACCATTAAGACGTACACCATCAGCCTCTGCCGTAAAGATATTAGAATTACTTTTCAGTGTTTTAGTGATATTAAGACCTGGTCCATGCGCAGGGCAGGACACACAAGTGGCAGTTTTAGACGCATCCGTATAAAATTCAGAACACTGATACTTCTGCTGCAAATACAAGTGCCTCAGAATTGCACATCTAGGAGCTCGGTTTTATGTGTGAAAGATGTGTCGCATGATACAGGGCGGAGGTGCCATGGTGCTATAAAACGTGTTAGAGAAGTTCGGATACTATCTAAAAACGAGACTGCAAGCTCTGACGCTTAATTTCTAACTCTATAGGAGAAGGGCGTAGAGAACGATGGTCGGTTTAGCAGGAGTGCAGTCATGGACGAATCAAACAAAAACTGATTTAAACGAATGTTGAGGCATGGATTAAATGGTAAAAGCATAAAGGAGATCTGTGTATGCTCGCTGACGCTGTAGGTTCCATTTGTTGCACTCTACATACAGGCTTTCAACTGGACAGTCCGAAAGGCACCACACGATAAGCGGAGCCGTAGATGAAGCACCAGGTACAGCATTTTGAGGTGATGTAGTGGCTGACCCATAGACAACGCTACCATAGATCAACCGTGAACCTATTAGGCTGCTACAAACACACAAAAGAAGTTGTTTGTCCACACAAAAAAAATGTGCGAGAGAACCTTCACGATAGTCATTGTTTTCAAGCGTTTACGTTTTAGTTGTTTTATGTGTGGGATAAATGTCTGCTTCTCATCAGATAATACATAAAAACTTGTGTTCCTTTTTGACAGGAATCAAAACACAGTGGAATTGAATGTCTGCATCCGGCCAATTGCCACGCCTCTTAGAAAACAACACAGAAGTGTACTTTCCTGGATTAAATTTAAAATTAATGCTACCTGCCCAGCCGGCTAGCTTGTTAACACCACTTTGAATTTGGCGCTCACTGAGAGACAAGTTACAGGATTTAAAGGAGAGCTGAACGTTGTCTACATAGATTGAACAAGACATCAATGGTGGCAGCGCCTTCCTAAGAGAATTCATTTTCACAATAAAAAGGGTGCAGCTCAAAACTCCACCTTGTGGCACGCCATTTCCCTGCACATGAACCATGAAGAGTGCAGTTACAACTCGTACGCGAAACTTTCTTTCAGACAAGTAACTGGCAAGGGTGTTCATCATGTTACCCGACATGCCAAATGACTTCAAATCGCTGAAGATACCATACCGCCAAGCAGTATCATACGCCTGTTCAAGATCAAAGAATACTGTCATACAGTACTGCCTGTGGAGGAAAGCATCTTTGATATAAGACTCTAATGCAAAGAGTTGATCGTTGGTAGATTGCCCCGCCCTGAAGCCTGCCTGGCAGCTCTCAAGAAGACCATTGTACTCCAAGAGTACCCAAGTCTCCTGTTTATCGGCTCCTCGAAGAGCTTACACAGGCAGCTTGTCACGACAGTTAGATGATAACTGGCAGGAGAGGAAGGGTCCTTCCCTTCCTTAAGGAAAGCCACTTCTATGGCCTCCCTCCAAGGGCCTGAATTGTGCCCCTCAAGCCGTATTTTATTGTATAGGTGTAAGAGTGTTTCAAGAGTGTCTGGGTGTAAGTGTTGTATTATGGTGTATGTAATCTTATCTGCGCCTGGAGCTGAAGGTTTGCACGGGCTCAGGGAAACCCTCCACTCATAGAGTGTGAATTCAGAGTTTTAAGAAGTTTTCGATCCATCTTTGTCGTGTAAGGGCTTATTTCTGCAGATGTTTTATGTTTCATGAAAGTGTTTGTGTAGTGTGGAACTGGACACGTGTTCGAAGTGTTGTGCAAGTGTGTTAGCCTGGGCTTCAAGTGAACCCCATGTTATGCTGACCAGGGCCAGGCTTTGTGTGTGTTGTCCTTTAAGTTTGCGTATTATTTTCCATACCTTGTGTGTTTCTGTGTATGAGGTAATGGATGTAAGAAAGGTGCGCCAACTCTCTCGTTTTGCCTCACGGTGCACACGTTTTTCAAACGCCTTCGCCCGTTTAACAAAATATGGTTACCCGACGTTGGGTACCAACGAAGGATACCCCACGCCTTGGTCTGGGCCTCACACGCCTGTTTACAGTCCTCATTCCACCACGTCCTTCTCTGGTGGCGCGGGGCACTAGAGGCGTATGGAATGAACTTTTGGGCGGCGTCGAGGATGTGCCCAGCGAGCAGTAGGGTAGCTTCTTCAGCGTGTAGGTGTCCTATGGATGTGTGGTGTGGTTTGGATGTCTCTGTAAATGTATTCGACTTAGCTCTTGCTTCATTGAACCTGTTTTGGGAAGATGGACTGCAAGGGCATTTACCTATATATGTTAGTGAGGTGAGGAAGTTTTCACTATCTAATGGGTCAGTGCCCACACCTCACTCGAGAAAAGGAAAGAGAACTGTGGAACCAATAGCCAAGTCAAGATACGAGTGTGTGTTGTCTCCTATATTAACGCATGTCTCATTTTTGTTGAAGAGGCATGCTCCTGAAGATGTAAGGAATTTCTCTATTAGGCGACCTCGGGCATTCGTGGTAGAAGTGCCCCAAGGAGAGTTGTGATCATTAAGATATCCTGTTAGGATAAATGGTTCGCGCAGCTGGTCGACCAGCGCCTCGACGTCAGAGCACGAAACTGCAAAATCAGGACGAATTAAATGGGGCATCCAATTATCAACCGATCAAAAATTAGCCTCAAGGACGGTGTTCAGAGGGATAGGGTGGCATACTAAGGATTTCCGGGCTATTATGGCTACACCGCCCGAAGAGTGTGTGCAGCCATCCCTGTCCTTTCTGTATACTAGGTCTATACAAGAAATGTGTGTGTTTGTAATTCAAATGTGTTTCCTGAGCACACATTACACTTCGCTGATTAGCATGCAGTATTTCGTATACATCGTCAATATTTTTATAAAGGCCTCTACAGTTTCACTTTAATATGTTTTCTCTTCTCATTATGAAGTGTTCGTAGCTACTAGAGTGTGACTGTCTACGTAAGGTCTTTCGGGGCTTGCAATCTTGGGAGTGGAATTTTAACCTTCTCTGCAGGTTTAGATAAAGGAACCAGCACATTCCCCTGCGAAGCAGGCAGAAAAGGCTGCTGGCACTCAAAGCCGCGGCGCTGGTTTGGAATGTAGGGTCGGACATTACAATGTACAAAACCTGCGTTTACGTACTCTGGGAGTGTGGACAGGTCGAATGTAAGGATAATGTGCTGGGTCGAGACTACCTTGCCATCCCTCCTCATAGGTATGCGCCTCAGAGCTGTCACGCCCTGATTTATCAGGCCCTCCAGCAGGTCAACATCTGCCTCATTCATGAGGTCTAGTTCAGAAATGACACCTTCAGTACTGTTCAGCCTCCGGTGGGGTGTCAACCTTATTTTAAGATTTGCTATTTGTGTTTGTTGAAGGAGGATATTTGCCTGCTGTTGGTCAACCAGGATTTCTCCGGTTCTTTGTTTTTTGGCCTTACATTTGTCACCAATGATGCCCTCCAGAAATTTTGATATTAGGAACGCGGACTGTGATGCAAGAGGCTTTTCTTGTTCACTGGATTCAAACACCACAAAACACGGGTAGTTATCGGGCTTTGGAATAGAGATTGAAGACAAAAGAGGAAAGGATACTTCGGTGCGTCCTTTTTTCAGGGAACGATCATGTTTGGAGGGGGGTTACGATTTACCGTATGGCATGTAAAAGAAGCAGGGGACGGGGGTATTTTCTTCGTCAGCCTTACCCTGATAGCTGAAGAGGTCCCGGAGCTCCCTGCCTGGTAAACAGACATGGAGCCCATCCGCCGGAGCTTGACATCGGCTCAGACAGCCACCGTTTGAGGTTTTAAGTGCAATGCACTTCTTAAGCGACCCTGAACCTGCATCCACCGGCGATGTCAGCGCACGTGGAGATGGGCGCGCGCAGCCTGGCCGCTGACATGGCACATACCCACGTGGGGGATTGGCCAGGAATCTCCTAGTCTTCCTTGGCAATGGGGGGAGATGGGCGCGCGCTGCTTGACCTCTGACATGGCACATACCCACGTGGGGGATTGGCCAAGAATCGGGCGTGAGAAGGGCTAATGCACCTGCTTAAAGGAATATTGACATGAAATTTCAAAGCTGAGATCCGCTCTAGCAATCAAGTACAACGACAACACAAATAGGTGTCTGTGAATAATTGCATCTTTCTTTCTTTGTAGTTGTATGTGTGTGTTTGATTTCTATCACAACTTATGTATGGAGGCTCCTGGTTTGCGGTGTCGCCAATACCGTCACCAAGTTTGCTCAAGTTTGCTCGAGAGCAGCCCCCGTGCGGGGGCTGCGGGGGCCGTGCGGGGGCTGCAGCCCCCGTGCGGGGGCTGCTCTCGAGTTCTGACTGGAAAGAGAGTAGTCGCTATTCCATTCCTATAAACGCCTCCCACAAGCATCAGTACGACATCCCCAGTTCACATGATGACAATTGAAATCCCCTGCTAATATGTTATGATTTTTACCAGCCGGTAAAGCTGTAACCAGTGAACCAGTCGATGTCACCCCTAACGGAAAGTGTGCATTTACAAGGGAGAAAGAAACATTTTCTGGCAATTCAATACCAACTACAAGAATTTCTCTCTCAGATGAGAGAGAAACCAGAGGTCGGCGGACTTACTTATGAGTCAACTCACTCAGACTCATTTGGACTGAAACTCACACGTGAGTTTTAGTTGGAGTGAGCGCGAGGCTTGGGTAGCATGGTGAGTTTGAGCTTGAGTGAGTTTGAGCCCGACTGTGTTCGAGTACGCCTGATACCGAGTGAGTTCCGAGTCTATTGTGAGTTTTGAGAACAAATTTGAGTTGAGTACATTTTGATTGTGATTACATTTTGAGTTTTAGTACATTTTGAGTTTCAGTTCATTTTGAGTTTGAGTACATTTTGACTTTTGAGTACATTTTGCGTACAGAGTACATTTGGACTTTTGAGTACATTTTGAGTTTGAGTACATTTTGAGTTTAAATACACTTTGAGTTTTGAGTCCGACTGAGTTCTCAGTTTTGCGCTCACTGTGAGTTTGAGTTTGAGCGCGGATGTGCTGCTCAGCATTGACTCTGAGTTTGAGTGAGTGGTGATTCGAAAAAAAAATTGTTAGGTAGTTTGAGTGAGCCACACCAACTTTGCGGAGGTATTAGAGAAAGAAAGGACATGTGTGCACTGTGGGAGGATTTTAGCGGTACTAAAATCAATAGCCCTCCACCTCTACCTTGCCTGTCCAAACAAAACGGCCAGAAATTTGGAATAAAAATGATTTCTCGGGAGAAAGCCAAGTTTCTTGAAGTAGGGTAACGAACGGTGTCTTCTTCCTCTAACGAACGGCATTATCTTCTTCCTCTAAATATTTATTTTCAAAAAGGTTTTTATGAGTTTCTACTAACTCGAATAAATCATTAACAGTTGTGAGCACACAGTACAGCCGCCAGAAACGCGATAAAGAAATTACCATCAGCTTCATCTTACCGGTAGTCGCTGAACTTGTGTTTTGGGGTACAGCCCTTTGGCGCCGTCCTTAAGCTGAGCCGCGTCGTCGGCGTAACCGAGTGAGCGATGGCAAAACCGAATAGTGAAATTAGCGGTTGAACGATGAGAAGACCGAAGACTGAAAGAAAGCAAAGAAGGATAGTGTCGCGAAATTGTAAGGGGAGAGCGGTTCACCGTGGCAGCGCGAGCGCTCTCCGAAAGGGTGCGGTGGTGGAGGGGGGGCGCAGTATGCTGTGCCCGCCAGGAACGCTCGTCTGCGCGACGCTGGCGAAATTGTGAGGTTAGCAGGCGCGTGACAATGGTCTGAGTTCCCTGACTAAGACGCGTGTCGCGGTCGCTTCGTGAGACGCCTTTCGCCCCGCCGACGCAGAGGCTCATCATTGCTGCCGTCGAGAGAACCCACGAGTGAGTGCTGCCTGAGCGCACTGCTACTGCGCCCAAATATCGCATTATGGAGTATCGTAATCGCCAGCCAATTTTTTTACATCTGCTTTCTGGAGAATTCGGAGTGATTTGACGGGTGCAGCGGTGCGGTAGAAATATGTTTCCTTCTATTCCCCAGATCCCATATTTCAACTGGGTTTAAACATAATCTCAACTTGTCTTCATAAACCATTTTTGTTGTTTTTTTAAAACGTGGGGATGGGAAGATCTCAGAAAGTGTGTAAACTTTGCCTATATGTGGGAACCTGGTGTGACGAAGGAATTTCAGGTCTCTGTCTTCAGCAATAGAAATGTCTAGTGGGACGGGCAGGAATTCTTAGGGCTACTCGCTTGACGTTTGCGCTTGCGAGTAATGGGAAAGCCCAATTCTTTGTTTTGATTAGCGGTATGACACGGTAGCGCTATTCCCTGCTTCACGTGTCAGCCAACGATTTAGTGATTGTCCAGGGGTTCACCACTGAACGTTGTGGTGGAGTTTTTCACATTAACATCTGTTCCAAATGGGGAAGGTAACATGTTCAGAACCTTCTTGGGGGCGCAATATGATAGCTGGAATATTTCTCATCATCTGCTTATGTAGGAAAAATGAATTTCATTTATGAAGGTACACCCCGCGCTCCCAAATAAAACCCTCCTCTTCAAGAACGCCTGCAGCGTTTACCAGGTATTCAAGAACTGTGACAGCGCGCTGTTCTGGAGGAGTATCCAATGCTTTTCTTGCCCTTAGTGCTAACTGATTCTCCGTGAATATATTGAGCACGGTATAAATGGGCTGGAGAGCCTTGTATGAGACTTGCATGACGTATCAATATTTCGGACTAGGCGGGTGGATTCCACATTTAGCGATCGAGCGTGCACTTCCCCACGAGGTACCATCGGTATTCGGTTAAATATTAAAGATCAACATCTCTTCGTTTGGTGATATTCCACGTCCTCGAGTTCATTTGGAAGAGTCATTAAATGGCTCCTTGGATACCGTGTTTAAGCTATATTTTAGGCACTAACGTTGTACGCATTGTGGCTGATACCTTTAAATAGCAGTGTCCTGGCTGCCAAATACGCCACTCACACGCGCTGCACCTGAGGAGCTGTAGAATAATTAACAAAAGCGTAAATACATCCCTCTATGCCTTATGGAAGTACTCGCACAACGATTCATAACAGCACTCTTGAATAGCGAAACGCGATTCCTGGAGCTTCAAGGGCCGTTTTTCTGAAACAAACTGCCCAGCGGGGACATGTCATTATAATGCATAAATGTATGGACCAAAGTTTGCTGAGCGCGGGTTTTCTTTCGAAGAGATTCAATGGCGAGCTATTGCACATAGAAAATTCGATGCTTACCCAATGGCGAGAGGCTCCTCTGGGGCTCAGTTTTTTTTTAAATGATGGTCCTCGCGAAGAATCTCAATAAAAAATGCACGCAGATGCGCCTACACTACCTGCAAACCACCAGCACATTTATACCATCACATTATACCAACCGTACTACGCTCGCGCCAACCAAGTTGCTCTAGGTAGGCAGATTAACTCATAGAGAACACCAATACACCACGCTTACGGGTAGCTTTTTGGAGTGAAGGTAGAACATAGCGAAACGTGAAGACTGGTGCCAAGGCAACTCGCCACACCAGAACTTGAAGCACAAGCGGTTAAATCGTCTGGCGTGCTCAATGCATTTTCTGGCTGCCCCTGGATGACGCTACTCATCCATGCTTTAGGGGTTCAGAGGTCCAGATTAAGGCCCTGGCTAGATCTCGGCCTTTGTGATGCACTATTTAACAATCCCCGGTCCTTAAAATACGATAAACCGATGGTATAAGTTTTATCTGTCAACTAAGAGTACATGATTTATGACTGGATTTAAGGTAAAAGGTCAACTAAGCGAATAGAGGACAAATGTCACATAATTCCACGTTGATCGAAATGGGTCCACCAAACCAACCAAAATGCGAGCGCGTAAATAACTGAATTTCGAGTTAAAAAAGATATGCAGGCTCTCTAATCGCTATAGGGCGTAAATAAAAAAAAAATATTTCAACCTGCTCCATGTGACTGGATCGTGTGGAACAAAAGACTTACTCTTTTTCAATGTTTTGTAATCCCAGTGGGCCTTCAGTATGCAAAGCAAATCACCAAAATTATGAGCTGCTTCTCACATTAGCAGGACTTATTATAACAAAAAAACTGGAATGGTTCGTGTCTGTGCACACTCCAGTTAAACCCAGGGGCCCACAGCATTCCATTGACCCTTGCGACTGTTACTGGAATAGTGGCACTATTTACAAAAATTTTACCTTTCTATGGAATTGTTCTGTATTTTAGTAGGCGACGTATGGGCATAATCGTTAGCCCCAAAAATAAAACATTTCAGGCAGAGCTTAGAAAAGTTAGCACCAACCTTCCCCCGCCCTCACCCCCCCCCCCCAACATTTCACCTAAGAGGGTAAAGGCAGTCCCGTGTTGATGATATTAGAGTAAAAAAAGGGAAGTTGGAGATTATACAGCAAACTGTATTTTATCTTTAAATTTTTCTGCACTAACATCGTATTGTAACGTTCGAAATTTCGAGCCAATGCAATGCTAACGAGAGTTTTTAAATACAAGTTTCTCTAAATCGAAAGGTTAGCGCCCCTGGAAAATGAATACAGTCACACGCGTAGTTTTTTAATACAGTACAAAATAGCTAAAACGGCATGACAGGCACCGCCACCACTGGCTATGGCGCGCAACTTGCACCGGAAGTGTTTAAGTTGTCTGGCTTGCGCGACGTCATTCCGGGCAGGCGCTGAGTGGCGCTACTCTTCCGTACCTGGTGCAGCGGTTCCTCTTTCGAGGACGCGTGCGAGCTACGCACGGGCGGTAAGTACGATTTCAATATTCTGGGTTCCTCAAAAATACACTATTTTTTTACAGTGCGAGCTGTTTCAGCTTGACTTTTATTCGTGCTAAAAACTGGACGCAGGAAAGTGGCGAGAAGGCAATGTTCCCACGAGCAGATATTGTTGGTGCGCACATAAAAAAAAATGATTCCTGTGGACGGATTCGAAACCGAGCCCTAGTCTTCGCATCTCAAGTGCGTCGAATTTTTCCTCTACAAAGCTGTGGCTGATCACGGGTCCAATGAAGGAACATTTTGCTCAGTGGTCCGTAGCTGCAAAGGACGCAGGGGTTCGGGAAAGCACGACTGATTTGATTGAAACTGAACTAACAGCTCGGTATGTGATAGCTTCGTAAGCGGTTGCTTATACACCGCTATAAATTACCGCCACTTCGCCTGCTTGCGTTTTATTGTTACACAAACAGCGACTACAGCCGCTTTTTCCCTTTTATTTTGTCAGTTGGATTAGCAATTTCTCTTCAATGAGGGTGTATTTGGGCATCAAATAAACAATACGTGGCTATCGCAAGGTCACACTAGTGTTAGAAACGAACTAGCCTGTGGCCTACAGTGTCCCTTTAACTGCGCGCAAAGCATTGCATTATTTTTAAGCTTACGACTGTCTATGATGGGCGTCGCACTGTTTTGTTCTTCGTTAGCAATTTTCTTTGCTTTATCACCCAAATAAAGAACACCATATCCTTTATCGTACTCACCGCGCAAATGCTACGACATAATTTGTGTGACAGTGCTCAAATCTTAGTGCTGCACACCATACCATTAAGCTCTCGCGCTACTGTATACACATTAAACCCTATTTCAACTAATTTGAATAAAAAATTATTTTTTTAATTTTTTATATTTCTTTTTATCGGTTTGAGAGCTTGTGACTCCCTATCCCGCGAGATACATGCGGAATGGATGCAGCTCGCCAAGTTGAATCGGAACGAAACGCATGTTACACCGCGCTTAGTTCATCTATACAAAAAGGCATTATACCAGCAATTACTGTAAGAAATAATTTAAAGATTACTAGTTTTGTACTCACAATACTGCGGATTGAAATAAGCCAGAAAGCGCGTTACCTCTATAGTTAAACATACTCTTGTGAAGCGCATTAAAGCTGGGGCTTTTAATTTTTGTCGTTTATGTGGGAATAATGATCTCAGAAAATTTCGCGAAACGTAACTTTTTTTAGACGGGGGCAATTGGCGATGTGTACATTTATGTGAAATACCATTATATCTTTGCAAGAAAGGAATATTTTCCAAAAAAACATCACAAAAAACAGCTTCTGCTATTCCTAAAAACCATGGAAGCAAGCAGTCACCAAATAAAGAAAATTGTTACTGAAAATTAGCCTGAATATGACAAGGCCATTATTAACTTTCTCCAAATCATGCGTCATACTTAATTATTCACGCACCCATTTAGTGCTTCCTGACGTATGCGATTAGACTCGAACCAGTTGTTAACAATGAACAACCCTGTTTAAATGCAGGAATCTTGTTCAGAACACTACCTGTTCCTTCTGGATAGAGGCGCGGAAGAGGCCCGTGTCTATGACGTTGTGAGCTGCCAAATGTGGGCACTGCGTTCAAGCTCAGAGACTTGGTGGCCCAGAAACTGTTCTCCAGTAATTTTGAATGATGCACACATGACTACCTTACTGTTTCCTGAATCCGGTAGTTTGTATGCCACTCGACACGTCTGTGTTTGTGTCGAGTAAAACTTTTCACGACTTTCTTTCTCACGTTTTACAAAGACAGGTGTATTGCTTAGTACTAGCTCGTGGTGACGCAGCACTGTAGTGGCAGCATCTGGGATAAAACGTCAGCACACACACATTGCTATAAAAGGTAAGCGCCATATATGGTGCAAAAGTCGGTGTCTGCAAGCACAAACAGTTTGTGTAACAGCTATCGGCAGGTGGCACTGAGGCTGCGTTACGCTATCATCTTTACAGGCCGGCATAAGTAGACGAACTAATTCAACGAGTGTGATGATTGTGTGCGGAAAGAAGATATTAAAATCTAGCAATTTGGGAACGGAGTGGGAAGTCGTGCAACAAAATGCGGTTTAACTAGCACGAGCTGGCCATTGAAGATGTGGAAAGGAGGACGTCTATTAGGGGTTCCAAACAAAACTGTCCTTCGACCGCCCTCCGAGGTTAAGTGTACGCTTCTTTAGGGGCCGTTAGCTTCCAGATCTCTCATCCGAGAACAGCACTCTTCAGTAAATATTTCTTTCCGGTTTGACAAAGTTTTCACTTTATGAAAACAGTGAATAAATCCTGCCTTCCGCTTACCTCTTACTGCATTAATGTCAAAACGCAAATGTCGATGAGGCTTTACCACTGGTGCGCATTCTCGGAGGCAGCGGTAGGCATGGCAACGCCCTGTTTGTCGCACTTCAGGAAAATGAACTTGGTTTCAGAAATTATGTGTTTCCCCAAACCATATAACGAAACGTAGCCTAAATTAAAGCAATGAGTATAACAAGAAACTGCTTTGCAAGTAATGTACACCTGGAAGCATTACGACCACCGGATATATTAGCGCAAAGGCATTTCATCTAAATGAGATATCTGAGAACTCGTATGAAGCAACAAAGCCTTCAGTCCGAAACGACAGGCTACATGGCCTGAAAACTTGCTTCCGATGACACTGTGGTTCCAAAACTTTAAAAGCATTAAGGAAAAGCAAGGCCTAAGTACAAACAGTGTGCACCAGGCGTTACGTACATTTTTAGCACGTGATATACAAATCTGAGATTCAGTTCGAACTCTTAGCCAGCTAGCTAGACTGCAGTGTCGCCCACACTACAGCTCTGTAAAGAAATTTTGGCCCTCCTCCCGAGAACAAGCATGCGGATTGCAGCCTTTGCCCTAAGCTATTTCCACTTCTCGTCGAAGCACTGAAGAGCAACTCTTCGACCTCGTGGCCATATCACTCCACAGGTGCAGGTAAAAAATCATCCGATGGTTTTCAGTAATAGCAATTTTGCATAGCTGTTACCCAGCAGTGTTCCAATGCGTATTACTTCTGTCTACGAGCCAGCAACAGCTACACCCTCCTTCGTGCAAAAAAAGAGGAATGCGGGCGGGTATAATATACTTGCAGGATCCCCTCATAATTCTCTGGCATGAGCCTCGCCGTTTATGACGAACCATCTGTCAGGCGATGGCTGAGACGCTGTAAAAGAGCCCTTAATAGAAAATCGTGATTTATTTTCGGTCCTACGATGCTTGTGCCGCGGCTTCAGCAAGCATCATTCAATTTAAAGGGGCGAATAGGCTGACCGGGGCTGCGATTTAGTAATATCTAAGCAATAAATGGCGCGACGACAGGTCAGATGAGACTATTGTCTCTCCTTTTATGAAAAACATGGTCCTTCAGTCTTTCGTTTTGTGTTAACTCTAAATGCGTCCTGTAACCGTTGTACAGTGAGAGCAAGGTGCTGTTAGCCCAGTTGATAGCCTTGCCGCCATGAGGTGGTCTCGCCACCGTAGTTAGAGACTCCTGGGTGATGATGGTGTAATGAATGTGGGGCCGGACCGCGTAGAAAGTCACGAGCCTGTACTACGTTCTCTCAAATGCACACACCACCAATATATTAACGTGAGATACGTACAAAACCGGAATAGACACTGCACACGGATGGACTGCGGATGATTGCGGACACAGTCATATCAGGAGTCATGCGCTCACAGCTGGGGATCTCATAAAACAGACGGTCTGGACGCGACGGCGCGGAGACGCACTGCGCTCGCAGGCCACGGGGCAGGCTAGTGGAGTCGATGAGGAGGTGCCTCGCTGGACAAGGACGCGATGGTGGCCGATGGGTATCGGCGGTACGAATGGCATAGGCCGGCGCCACGGCGTGGCCTCGCTGCCCGCGCTCCACACCACCGGAACCACGATCACTCCAACGGGCATAACCCCTTCTGGTTGTCTCGTCGGCAGCCCGGGTGATGGCTCGGACGGGAGACCCGGCGACGGTCCTCGGGCCCACACCGCGAGGGTGGCCGTCTGGCTGCCTCCGAGAACGAACAGCTTCTCCTTCTTCTTCTTCTTTCTTTGCTTCTTTCATTCTTTTTGTTTTCTTCTTCGTCTTTCCTTTCCGTCAAGTGCTACACCACTGGTTCGGAGGATTGGTCACGAGACTGCACTGGCCCTTCACTACAGAGGGGCAACTTGCGTGCAGCAGGGACTTGTGGGCCACAATGGCGACCCTGGTAGGTGATCCATCAGGGGAGCCAGAGACAACGTCGTATCGGGCGACTGGAATTAGTTCGTCACGTACCTGCCCACAGCGTGAAACAATTTTGTGCAGCACGAGCACGAGATACCGACTTCTAGAGGGCTGGGGCATGCCATCATTCCTTGGTCTCGTCTCGTCTAACTTGGTCGCGGCTAATTTTGGTCTATTCACGGGCTCGGGCAGAGTAAAGGGGGCGTGGTCTGCTGTACGTTATCGCATGCCACAGGTGTTTACGTAGTAGAGTGCTCACCATGGCGGTGCAAGTCACCTTGTGCATTCGCGTAACTTGGTGGCGCCGCGCAACTACCAGTGAAATAGATATAGCCGACTCCCCGGCCGGGCGCTTGGATATTGTGTGTTACTACAACGCTCGGGAGGTTGGCCCAGCTTGTACGGGCCCTATAGAAGGGAGCGGCTACAACAACGTAACTTTTCCATCTTCAGAGCCTCTCGCCACATTCTCCTTCACCGAGTCTCTTCGCCACATTCGTCTTCACCGGTCTCTTCCGCTTTGTTATTACATTGTTTTGTGTTTTCTTTTTTTATTTATTTTTGCCTAGTCGTAACTTTTTTTCTCATTGTTATTTTCCTTCCACTTCTTGGCTTCTTTGTCAAGTTGCTACCAATTTTCTCATAAAACTCATCTCATCGATCACGTCATTTTTTTTCTTCATGTAGAGGCATTCTTTTTCGGTGAGTCTTGACCTCCCGCTATGACCTTTTCTTTCCCACTCCGTGCATCTGAGAGATGATTTGGGGCACTACTTTCGAAGCGGCCGAAGTATCCGAGACATTGAGTACATTATGTTAGGCCTATGAAAAAATACGCCTTTCTTCCCAGCTTGTCATATGCTCTACCCTGCTTTGTCTTTATATCTAGCAAATTTTGCATGACCTTGCTGTTTCTTTGTGTGCTGTTTGTATTTCTTCGCATTCTTTTTTTATTTTCTGTTTTGCGGTGAAGCTACATGGGGGCTCTCCGGTGCCGCTCTGTGGGAACAACACGTGCCCTTGTTACACAACCAGGGTCTAAGTGAAAGCCCCATAGGGGCCGACAATCCCCACGACTTCAAGGCAAGCCAATTCTCAGAGAGAGTAACAGAACGGGGTCGTCATAGAATGGGAGGCTCATGCCAGAGATTTATGAGGGCATCCTGCATGTATATTATACGCGCCCGCATTCCTCTTTTCTCGCAGGAAGGACAGTGTAGCTGTTTCTGGCTCCCAGACAGAAGTGACACTCGTCCGAACGCTGCTGGGTAACAGCTATCCAAATTTTTGGTTACTGAAAATGCACCCCCTTACCCGTCTGAATGCCAGCCATGAAAGTAAAATAAATTGTATGTCGAGGGGGTGGTGCTGCCCGACACGCTCGAAGTACCATTAAGACGGAGCCTGAAACGACACGTTGCAACGCCGGCACGAGAGTGGAGATGACTGCACAACAAACACCAATTTTATGACGTGGCGGCATGGCGAATCAGACGAACTATAACAGGAGGAATATGAGCGATCAATTTATAGTATGTACATTGCGGCCATGACAGCTTCCAGCCCGGGTGTGGGCTGCTTACACCTTCGTTGTCGTTGTGAACGTCGTCTTTTCGTTCTCGTCATTGTGAAGCAGTAAGTTTTCTGTTCTTTGGTAGTTTTTTGTTGTTGTTTATTACTTCTCACACTTCAGAAGTCATAGCATTTCTGCAGTGTAACACAGTTCTAAAACAGTCTTGTTCAGATAATATGGACACCCCGCAATATGGGCGATATATTTGGACCGGCCTCTGGCCATGCAATCGTGCCCCATTTATGTAGAAACTGGCGGTCACTACCATGAACGGCCATTTTGGGTACGAAACAGATAAACACAACCATTTTTGAATTGTTATTTTGCACAAGGCTCAACAAAGCAAAAAATGCAAACAACGACTGTGAATCCCAGAGGCTCCATTCGCATACCAGGTATTCACTGCTGACCGAATCATAAAAAGCAGAAACGTGCATTTATCGAACCCTCCTACTTCCCGTTCCATCGAATTAGGTCGAGAACATTCCTGACCAGCGAACAGCACTCAAAGGTAGTTGCGAAAGGACGACCTCGTTTCCCTATAAAACAAGATCGCTCGGCGCGGCATGTGCTGGAAAGAGCAAGTACTAAGGATTTGGACCAGACAATATTAGTGCTTGCTAATACTTGCTGCCCATAAAACGCAAACCTGTACGCTTCCGTGGTTAAATCCGCGGAGGCAATGGCTAGTAAGCGTAAAATGAGCGATTGGAAGGAAGGAAGGATAATACAATGCATGAAAGGCAGGGAGGTTAACCAGGTTACACTCCCGTTGGCTACCCTACGCATGGGAAGTGGGGAAAGAGGGATTTAAAGAGAAAGAAAGGGTATTGAAAATACAGCGAATAGAGCTTCCGGAGCAAGAAAAGAAAAATTAAAGATAACTAAAAAATTACGCCATCTTCTCATGGGGAACCCTGATGAGGATGCGAAGCATCGTGGCGGTTCCGTGTGGTTCCATTGCGATGCCGTTATGTTGAGTGATCTGGTTTTTACTAGCGCCAGAGGGAATTCCGCGTCCGGGCCGACACCGGTGGCAAAGGCACGCAAGTGCTGTTGTGTTACGGTGAGTAGGCGGGGGTTCTCGAGGCGTTGAAAGTCGTCTATCATGTTCTTGTCGATGTCGTCTCTGTGGTAGAATCGGTAGTCTCCGGCAGCTGTGGTAAGGTAACGGTTGTTGACATTGGTGCACCGGCTGATAGCAATGTACACGCCCTCATCTTCGCAGCTTTGTCTTCTCGTTATTGTTCTTCTTTGGCGGTTCCCCCACGGGAAGATGACGACGGTGGTTGAACGCGAACCTATCTCGTGATGGAAACTTGGGTTGGCCGATCCCTAGTCGCATCCTACCACAATCAGCATCAGAGGCGGTGCGGACGGGGCTGGTTGAGCTGCAAGGCGCGTGGGGCTTCCCGCCACAGCTTTCCCAAGAGAAATTCAGCATCCCCCGCTAAAGTTTTCAGTTCGTCGTTTCCGTTGACGTTCAGCTTCGCGTACCTTCGTTGTATCAGTAGCTTCGTGACGTAGTTTGAATGAGTCAAGGACATAAGGCGCATTCGTAGCACTTGCTCCTGTCCCTGATTTGTAGCGTAGTGGGAAGAGCACCGAGTACCTCCCGTTGCGGCCACAGTGTCATGGGATCGAAACCGGGCGCCGCTAACTATTTCTTTTTTTATAGTGTAGTATCGCGGAGCTGTGGATGTAAGGAGGACAGTTGCGCATGCGCAGTTAACGTGTGGTCGCCGCCGACATCAACGACGAAGGACCAGCCGAGCCTAAGAAATGCTCCGCATTTAAAAGACAAAAGAATTTAGGCGATAATAAACCCTAAACTGAAACGGTAAACTAACCAAATGACCAATAAACAATGGTGCACAGTGTCTCTAGAATCGTTCAGACAGGCTCATGTCCTTTAATAAAGGAAATAATCCTTTGTGGCCTTTTCGGACTGGGATGGGCAACGCCTGTGACACAAAACTGTTTTCACAGTTAATGGCAGCTTGTCGAGTTTCCGGAAAGCGGTAGACACGTGCAGTCTCTGCGTTGCAAACCGGACACAACGAGCCAACAGGTGTTCTATTGTCTCGTCCGTGGCACAAACGTCACATGCAGGGCTGTCAGTCATGCCGATAGTAAATGAGTAAGCTTTGGTGAAAGCAACTCCTATCCACAGTCGGCACAGTAGGGTGGCTTTCGAACGTGGCATGTTAGTGGGTAAGTGGCGCTGCAGGTCATGATCGAGCAAGTACAGGCGGGAATTTTCCGCCTGTATTCCGGGGTATTCGAAACAGTCAGCGCGATTTCTTTGGCGATGGGGCGGAGTGACTTTGCCGCATCATGGCGCGATAATGGGATGTCGGCCAATTGGGCACTTTCATAGGCATAATGAGCCGCTTTGTCTGCGCATTCTTTTCCAAAATTCCCGCAGTGGCTAGGGAGCCATTGAAAAATAATACTGTGCCCATGCCTTACTAGAAAGTCATGCTCTTGACAAATCTTGGCCACAAGCTGTTCGTACTGACCGTGGCGAAGAGCAGAGTGCAGACACTGGAGAGCTGGCCTGGAGTCGCAAAGCAGAGAGCATTTTTGTAGTAATTCTTGCTTTAGGTACAGAAGAGCCTCGCGAATAGCTTTGAGTTTGGATGCAGTTAACGTTGTTAAATTGGACAGCTTGAATGGAATGTCTACTCATCTGGCCGGCACATTTAGAGCTGCCACTGGACTGGAGTTCGTTACCCGAGCCATCGGTGTAGACATGAATCCGGTCTCTGTAGGCTTCATGTGAAAAGTGCATACAGAGCGGTTGTAGACCTTGTGGTGGAACATCTGATTTCTTCGTTATTCCCGGTATGGTTAGGCGCACCTCTGGCTTCGAGAAGCACCAAAGGGCTGATGATGGTCGTGCCGTAGGTGTATATCCTGAGGGAAGGCTCTCGCAGTGAGCGGCGACTATCTTAGAATAGTATGCAAGCGGTCCAGTTGACGGCAAGGATGCAAGGTGGTGATGAGGCAGCCGAGCGAGATGTCTAATGTGAGCCCGGAGAGCATCCACTGCCACCTAGGTCGTTATCCGGTGGTCCCTTGCAGTGGATATGGTTGCTACTGTTGAGTTGCAATGCTGTAGACCAAGACACGTCGGGAGACCTCGGGCTTGTATCGCCTGAAAACACACAAGTTGGTTTTGCTTGTATTGGACAGAAGGGGGAGGCTGTAACGTAGAACACCGTGAAATCGCGCATTGTAAAGATGTAGCATTGAGCGAATAGAAACATCCCACGTCTTTCCAGCCAGAACTTTGAAAAGGTGGATAATTTCAGTCAGCCTTTTTTTCAGAGATGAGATTTGTGTTGTCCATGATCAGTCGCGATCGATCAATATTCCAAGAATGCGGTGCTCTTTACGTAAGAAATGGGTGTCGATTTAAATAGATGCCATACTGCGGCATTCTTTTACGAGTAAATACCACCACTGCACACTTATCTGGTGCTGTGTCCAGTCTTTGTAAACACAAGAATGCGGATGTGTGGGTCGCGGATTTTTGAAGGCGTGCCTTAACCTGAGGATGTCAAACTCCTGATGCCCAGATACAAATATCATCAGAATACATGAAGAGATGCACATTGCTTGGTATTGCTTTTTGAAGTCCGATCACGTGAGATTGAACAATGTCGGGCTAATAATACTGTCTTGTGGGACTCCCAGGAAAACACAGTTTTCGGAGGTTTTGCCGACGGTGGTCTCAACAAAAATGATCGTCCAGATAGAAAGCTTTGAATCCATTTGTACGTTCGGCCACCCACTCCCCCATCCTCCAGGCTCTTTAAAACGACGTCATGTAGTAGGTTGTCGTAAGCCCCTTTTATATCGAGAAACAGCACTGCAGATAGACGTTTGAGCGATTTCAAGTGCTGCACCGTTGTCCCAAGGTCATTTACATTGTCGATGGATAAACGGCCTCGCCGGAATCCAGCCCTAGCGTTCGGGTAAATATTGTAGTGCTCAAGATACCACTTCAGACGGAGAAAAACCATTCTTTCCATTAACTTGCCTATGCAACTTGCTAGGGCTATAGGGCGATACGACGGCAGGTCCAGCGGAGATTTCCCTGGTTGAAGGATTGGAACCAGACGGTTCGATGTCCACTTTTCAGAGACCGTGCCATCTTGGCAAGACTGGTTTATACGACAAAGAAGGCTGTGACAGGCTCCTTGACATAGGTGGCACAGGGCGGCGTATGTGAAAGTCTGGTCCTGGTGAAGATGTACGTGGACACAGAGATAGTTCAGCTTCTAGCTCTTCCATTGAAAACAGCAGGTCCATTCGGGAGTCCCGTGGTGTCGGAGCAACGCGTATATCGTCTTGGCTCGGCTAAGCTGGGCCCTGGGCGATTCTGCGTCAAATATGCTCCGCAACCTCCACTTCCAGGCGTTTCTTATGAAGCGCAAATGCACGAAACGGGCGTCGTCTGCGTCGTGCTTCGTATGTCCTTAACAGTTTTCCAGATCTGAGACAAAGGCTTTCAAGGATCAAGTTTTGTGCAGAATGACTTCCATCGTTGTGCTTGCACTTGTGCAATACGGCGTTGAATTTTCTTTTGTGTACGTCTGGCCTCCCGAAGGTCATGAATAGACTTTGTGCGCTGGTATCTCCGTTCCGCACGATGGCGAAAAGCTCTTAGATGTTCTAAAGCTTCGTCGAATTCCGCAAGTTTGTAATGTATCTGAACACAACGCGTTGGGACCGCCGCAGAGCTAGTTATGGCGTTTTTGAAACTCGAGAAAAGTCCTTTGCTGGATTTGTCTTCCATGCGGGATTTGAAACTTTTCCAATCTATCCGCCGGATACTTTTTCCCGGAAGTAAACTATCGAGGCCCTCAATCTTCAGGTATATCTGAAGATGATGGCTTCCATAGATTTCAATACCTGTAACCCATCCAACACTGTCAATCAGGATTCTGGAGACCAATGCCAAGTCCAGACAACTGCAATACGTTGCTCCACGAAGAAAAGTTGGGTGCCATCATTTACAAAACAAAGCTCATGTCGGGACGCCAGTTAGACAAGTCTTCGACCTCTTAGATCATTCCTCTGTCTACCCCAGAGCAGGTGGTGTGCATTGAAGTCTCCGATTATAATCCATAGTACAGGGGTGTCTGGGATAATTTTTTCTAGTCTCTTGCAATAAAAGCGCCCGGATGGAGATATCTAAACCGCTAAAAGCGTGAACGATAAACCCTTCTTTTTCCGCGTGAGCCATATATACTGGTTACTGTCATGTGGCTAAACAGAGTGTAGAACATATGTGAGCTCTCTCAGGATGAGCACTAGCACTTTGCTCGACACGCCAGAAGTAATGAGGTAAAAGTTTATTATCCAGAAAGTTTTGCCTCCTTATTTGCGTTTTAGCTCACAAATAACGATGATAGGAAAGTTATTTATGAACACAAACTGAGGAAAGTTCGACAAAGAGAGTTTTAGCCTTCCAGCATTCAATTGTAGAATAGTGGTGCGTTTTACTTCATCCCGAAAAGATCTTGAATTAGGAGCCATGTTTTTGACTAAGGGATGACTCTGCAAAGGCATTGAACTGTAGGAGCAGTGTCGCAGAAAACCCCAAAATGACTTGCTCCAGGCTTAGCAGAGTCTCAAAGATGGTTTTTCAGAATCTTGGAGCCATAGAAGTAAGGTGGGACCACAGGGCTGGGAAAAGAGCTCGCACAATGTTGGAGTAGTCATCTACCTTAACTTTCTTGGAATGGACACGACGCTCCCTTAATACTTCGGCGTATTGACCACGTCTGCGTTGCACGGCAGGAGGCTGGGACTGTGCATCGCGGGGAGCTGGTGTAGTGGGGAAATTCAATGGCTTTTTGTTGCTCAACACTGGTCGCACTTTCGTTCTTTCCGTCACGTTTACGGACTCCTGTGCAATTAGGGCTGGAAAACTGTCCCTGTCCGGTGGCGTCTGCTCTGGCGGTGGAGGGGATTTTGGTCCTTCGATGAACGCCTTCCTCCTTTGTAGCGCGCTTACGTGAAACGGACACACGCTGAAACTTGCGGGGTGATCGCCGCCGCAGTTGGCACAGGTAAAGTTTGCCTTCATTGATGAAATCATACGAGCCTACAAATCGCTTACAGCGCTGGTCTGCTTTCATGTCAGCTCAAAAAGAAAACATGGGTATTTAAAAGTCAGGCGCCTTCCGCATCTGTCCAATACGTAAAACACTGGAGCTTGATAAAAACCCAGATAAAAAAGCACTGGCCTTCTATGAAATAAAGCAAGGAACCAACTTCCCGGATCCTACGAGAGACAAAGTTCCACGTACTTGTTGGCGGGTTTGCGCAACAATAACATGAACAAAGCCGATGAAGACACACAGACTAACTGTTACTCTAGGTGAAGCTCGCGGTGGCTTGGAGAAAGCTTTTCCATACCTTAAAGAGGAGGGACACTCAAAGCGAGCTGTTCAAGTAGCCGACGTGGGGCGCTTTCTGGACAATGCAGTAGCAATGGAGGCCTCAGTGCAGACCCATATCTCCGTGTTTTTTGGATGGAGACACAGTGTTCTTTTCTGAAATGATTTTTTGTAATGTTTTTTAACCTTCATTTGTGATTAAGATAGAGAGCGACTGAGACGACACAAGAAAAAACGACGGGACAAGCACTCCTCCGTCAGCCTTTCTTGTGTCGTTCTCTCAGTCACGCTCTGTGTTTTGACCATTGTGCACCAACATGATTTTGTTGACCTCGATTCCTTATACCGAACGACTTACATTAATGGCAATTTTTCTGGGAAATGGAGGCTTCCGTATGGCCGAGAGATTACTTCAGGTTTAAACCAAAAAATTGTACGTGTTTCCGCTATCCTTCATCTTGGCATTGATATCTTGGATACTATTAATCGTGTTTTCATTGTGAATGGGACCTAGGATCACGTGGTCTGTTTTTATGGCTCGGCTGATTGTTTTGAAAATATTCATCACACCTGAGCTCCTAACTTTGATCATTGCTGGTACATTGCCTGCTTTCCCCTGTTCCTTGTTCTGATTTGTTGGCGGATGTTGGTGCTACATTTGCAATTAGGATGGTTATTTTGGCGCATTCATTTCTTTTATCTCCCGGCTACTGCATACTGCATTTGAGGAAAGGGTGGCTGTACCCCAGAAATAAGTAAATATTCAAATACAGGGCTCCTGCGCTGGAGTTTGGCTGCATGCAGCGCCCCCTAGTTTCCAAAGCGTCTGGGTAGTACAAATGCAGACGACCCTCGCTGCCCTCCAAGCGTTTTCAATTTCAAGCCAGAATGAAAGTTGGTTCTAATTCTTTTATTCACCTTGTGGCGCGTTTAAATGACTGCATACTGAATGAAATAGCAGATGCTAAACAAATAATCCGATTTATCGGCGTTTATTTTGACCGAGCTGTCGTCATCGTCGCAGCGAGGGGCAGTATCGCCAGGTCGGGTGGTCTAAGTTCTAGTCGATAATTATCGTTCGTTCCTCTTGCGTGCAGACTACAAAGGAAAATTCACAAGTAGCATAAACAAACGTTGATGAGCCCGAGTTAACTGTAAATTGTTGCTCCAGCGGGACCATGCCAGCGGGAGCGAGGAGCGGAGCAGATTCAGCGGCAACTGCTGGCCTGCCAACGCCTTGAAAACAAGTGAAAAATATGTTTTGTACCTTCACAAAGTAATTAATTCTTGCTTATTACACCACACGGTTTATGAACGACAGGGTACACGTATACTAGCTAATAGGTGAGGCAATACCGTCTAATTAAAAAAAAAGACGCCATTCAAGGACGCCAATTAAGCACCGAATCGCAAGTCCATTGCCTTAGATGTGCACTTGTATGTTTATATAACTTAACGCAGCCGCGTACACGGTTCGCGGCCCAAATAGACCCATGAAACGTGCTCGTTTTGAGTCTCACGCGAGCGCGTCTAGAGATAAAAAATCATGGCAAACTGCACCCAAATGTGCGCAAACAGGCATTCAAACTATTAACAACGTAGACTTGCTTTGTACTTGGGACTACATGGGTGTGTTACTCCAATGTGGTGAGGCTGTGGTGTGTGAAAGTGAGCTTCAGGTAGCCACTAGCTGCACGCCTGATTCTAAATTTCTGGCAATGATTGACAAATGACTCTCCTCAGCGGAGCGTCCCCCCACCCTTTTACTCCCTTTTAACGTAAGAATCTGTAAAATAATTATGTAAAAATCTGACACTACAAATGTTCGCTGCGAATTAGTTTGTTTTTTCTCATTTATTTGCTCATACAGTTGCCCGGTGGGTGCCATAAAGTGTGGGGTAACAAAATCCTTTTATTAACAGACAAGCATAAAAGCACGTACATAATCGCGCACGCCTACATTTGTTCACAAACTTCGTGCACAAATAACAAGCCAACACTGTACTAGGATACAGTCTAGAGATACAAATATAATGAGAAACTGTGCCCAAATGTGCGCAAACCTGCATTCAAACTATTAATAACATAGGATTGTTTGTACATGTTTGTTTGTTTGCTCAAATTCCGAAACAGTTCGAGACGAACGACAGATCCTGGTAAGCCGTTCCGGTAATGTAGTGTGCGAGTAAAAAAAGTGAGTGAGTGAAGGTCTTTTATTAACACAAGGAGGGCCCAGGGGCCGGAAGGGGGAGAAGGGGGAAAGGGGAGGGGAGTGTAAAAAAAAAGAATATGCATAAGTGTTGATCGTACCCTGTAAGCAAGGCTTTTTGTACCTCGAATGTCTCTGCGTTTTTCTTCGAAATAAGGATTCTGTAATTGTAATGTTGAAGACATTTTGTGTGACTGAAAAGACAACTTTAAGTGACATATGAATACGGCGATTGTCTAGGGTTGTATTGTATGTAGGGTTTAAAGCGCCAACGGAACCCAGACTTTGAGGCGCGCCGTGGTGGAGGGCTTTGGAATACTTTTTACCACCTGGGGATCTTTATCGTGCGCCGAAATCTCTTCTACGCGGGCGTGTTTGGTTTTCACCTCCATTAGAATAGCGGCAACCGCGACTGCTCAAAGTAGGTTCGACAAGTAGAGGATTTCAAGCATATTTGAGGCATGGTCAGGGCGCAGTATTGTGATAATATAAACCGACTAGCCTTTCTTTGCCCTTTCGCAAGCTTATCAATAATACTTTGTAATACGGATCCCAGGTGATGCTGGGCTACTCTAATGTTGGATTTACAATTGTAAGATAGGTATATAGCTTCAGCGATGGCGCTGTCATTTTCGGTTTTCTGCGCAGAAACCAAAGTTTTTTTTCAGCACCTGAACACATGTTAGTAATATCAGTAGCCCAACTGTGAGCACATGCGTGATGAGCGATGTAGTACAAAGCCGAGAATTATAAAAAAATAGTCGAACAGCCCTTCACATTCTAAGCATGAATTCTACATCTAACAGTTCCTTCCATCAGAAACCAGAGGCACTCGCGAGAGTAATCTTGGTTTTATAGTGTCCAATAATGCGAAGGCTTTCAGCGTTTTGATAAAGCGCACTACAAAACCACACCGCACTTTTAGAATACGTCAAAGGAAAACATTAAAGAAGCTCAGTCTGAAAAGAGCTCGAAATAAATAATTATCCACCCGTGCAGACTGTTACTTTCCCAGCGCGTCTATATGCCTCCCCTCCTTTTCGCATGTGCTTCAGTACTAGCAGGTCTCAGAAATTAGTTCCGCACGTCACTCGATATATCCACCTCATTGGGAGTTAAAGAAAAATAACTCGAATCTCGGCGACTACAGCAAGCATGCACGGAGCACCTCGGCCAAGATATAGGCTTCCGACGAGCAAGAAGTTTCCCTAGAAGGGATTAGTGCCGTTCCCAGAGTTTCGATGGCGATTCTGTAAAATCAATTTTCAAGGTAAGGAGCTGCAGCCGGCAAAGCGGCGAGGAGCGCTGTCAAAGGACAGGAAATAATTCAGACCATCCCGGGGCCCAACGTTCCCTAAAGCCCGCCACCACTGGGGATTTAAAAATTTCCGAAAAATTAACCCAGACATCAGTCGACAGTTTTGAGCGTGCGTTCTGTCTGATACGGATTCCCGTAAGGACTGCAATTATAACACTTTCCGGTCGGCTTTGTTTAACAGCAGCAGTTGAGGGTATAATTACCAATGACACGTTTCTATCTAGAAAGTGCAGCCGAAGGCAGGAGCAGGTGCGGCCGTGCGGCTGCACGCACCGAGCAGCGGGTGCCGCCTGGTGACCGGCGATCAGCGGTGGTGCTTCTCGCGGTAGCCCTTGTCCCCAAACAAAAGTTGGGTGGGAGTTTCATGACCAGAAAAAATGGAAGGACGCTGGTGGTACTCACCGGGCTTTGATCGTTGATGGTGATGATGATGGTTGGAGTTTTTTGGAGCAAGGCCAGCTGGGGCAAAGAGCGCCAAACAAAAGTATCTAGAAGAAAATAGTGGCTACTACAGCCAAAATAACAGTAAAATCAATTAACGGCAATGGTGATGGCTGGTGTATAGGGCAAGTTTTGATTACGCATGATAGGAAATGAGGTTTAAAAAGTTTACATCAGACAAATATTTAAAAACGCGTTGCACAGAGACCATGGCATTATCACCCAAAAACAACGAAGGGTGTAGCAGAATGTGTTGTCTGTATAGTTCCTTGAAGTGTCTGTGTCTTGTTGTGTCGAGTGCCTTGCATGTGATTAGGATGTGGACTACGGATAGGCCCTCCCCGCACCTGCTACACCCAGGTCTTGGAGAGCTAGTGAGCAGGTGTGAGTGTGTTACATGTGTGTGGCCTATCCGCAACCTAGCTACGGTAACTTCAATGTGTCTGTTGTGTGATTCAGTAACGTATGGTCCCAAGTGAGGTTTTATTACATGTAACTTGTTATCTGTCTGTTCACTCCAGTGTGTTTGCCACGTGTGGTGATGTTGGTGTCTGATGTGTGGCTTCATATCTGTGTACGGCATTGTTGCTATGCCCACTGAATTCAAGAGTGTAGCAGCAGTGGCCATTTCATCTGCGGTTTCATTCCCGGCTATTCCACAATGGCCAGGAACCCAACATATTGTTATTTCAAGACTTGATGCGTATGCTGCCGTAAGGCCCTTAAAAGCAAGATTGATTACATAATTTTTTGAGCGTTTTCTAGACAAAAGTGCACGTACAACACTAAGAGAATCTGTAAAAACTATGGACTTTGGAATTTGATGTAGGACAATGTGGTCTAAAATAACTAAAATGCCGTGTGCTTCAGCTGTAAAAATGCTGTTATGGGAGTTCATTCTTTTTGCCACGTTAAAGTTCAGTCCATTCGCAGCACAAGACACAGCATCAGCTGTCTTTGATGCGTCGGAGTAAAACTCTGCACACAGGTACTCATCCCGTAGGAAGAGGAAATGCTGCATAATAGCTGCGCTTGGTGCCCTGTTTTTGTCGAACTGCACAAAGGACAGGTAACAAGAAACATCCCTGGCTTGCCATGGTGCAATAAAATCAATCATCGCTGTCTTGTGGATATATGAAAATGACACTGCTAGCTCAGAAGCTTCTGCTCTCACTCTGAGAGGGAACGGCATGGGAATAGAGGGATGGTTTGAAAGAGCTGCTGTGAGAATGCATCATGAATGGTCGAGTTAAGAGGATGATTTGTCAGAGACATGATTCTAGAGTCATACAACAAGTCAGTGTATATCCTCTGGTGATACAGGGACCCTTTGTGGCACTCTGCATAGAGGCTTTCAACAGGCTGGTGCGAAAGGCGCCACAAGCAAGGCGAAGCCCCAAATGCAGAACTGGGTCAAGCATTTAAAGTGCCGTTTTCGTTGCAGACCCATATACGACGCTGCCGTAGTCCAAGCGAGATCCTACCAGTGCAGTATAAAGACGCAGGAGTAGCTGCTTGTCTGCAATGTACGATTGGTGAGAGACAACTTTAAGGATATTCATAGTTTTTAGGCATTCTTGCTTAAGCATTTTCAGATGAGGAAAAAATCTTAGTTTGTTGTCGAATATTAGGCCTAAAAAGTTGTGCTCCTTTTTTACAGGAATCGATACGCCGTTTAGAGTAATGTAAGGGTCCACATGGATTCCGCGAACACGGGTGAACACAACGCAAGAACTTTTTACGGGGTTCAGCTTAAATCCGTTTGTGTCCGCCCAGCCAGCAAGTTTGTTTACGTCGAGCTGGACTTGCCGTTCACAGATTGACATATTACATGATTTAAAAGATATTTGGACATCATCTACATAAACTGAACAAGAAATGGTTGGTGGCAATGCCTTACGGAGTGAGTTCATCTTCACTATGAAGAGTGTGCAGCTCAAAACACCTTTTTCAGGCATTCCATTTTCCTGAACATGTACATTAAAAAGTGCACTACCAATTGTTACACGGAAAGTTCGTTCAGACATGTAGCTAGAAAGAGTGCTAAGCATGTTGCCCGAAACACCGAATGACTTCAAGTCACTAAAGATGCCGTATCGCCATGCCGTGTAGTAGGCCTTTTTCTTATCAAAGAAGACTAATGCAGAACTGTTTGTGTATGAAGGCATCTTTTATGTAGGATTCCAATGCAACAAGCTGATCATTAGTGGAGCGCCCCGCCCTGAAGCCTGCCTGGCAGCAATCGAGAAGACCGTTCTACTCAAGGAAGTACACCAGCCTGCGATTGATCATCTTCTCGAAGAGCTTGCACAGGAAGCTCGTCAGGGCTATAGGACGGTAACTTGAGGGGGACGACGGATCCTTTCCCTCCTTCAAAAAAGCCACTAATAAGGCCTCCCTCCAAGACTTTGGAATGTGCCCCGAAAGCCATATTTTATTAAATAGATGTAGAAGTTTTTCGAGTTTGTCTGCGTGTAAGTGTTGTAACATTGTGTATGTGAAGTTTTGTGGGCCTGGAGCTGAGGGTTTACACGTGCTTAGAGCAGCCCTCAGCTCATGTAGTGAACACAGGGATTTGTAAGAAGTCTGCGATTTGTTGTTGTCGCGGAGGGACTTCTTTTCACAAGAGGCTTTATGTTTCAAGAAAGTGTTTGTGTAGTGTGCAGAGCTCGACACGTGTTGAAAGTGATGTGAGAGTGTGTTGGCCTGGTCTTCGAGTGTGTCCCCTGTTGTAGTGACCAGGGGCAGGCTATGTGTATGTTGTCCTTTAAGTTTGCGTATTCTTGTCCATACCTTGCGTGCGTCTGTGTAGGAGTTAATGGATGTAAGGAAGGTGCGCCAACTCTCTCGTTTTTCCTCACGGCGCACACGTTTTCCGAACGCCTTGGCCCGTTTGAACAAAATGAGGTTACCCGAAATGGGGTACCGACGGAGGATACCCCACGCCTTGTTCTGGGCCTCCCGCACCCGCCTACAGTCCTCATTCCAGCACGGCCTCCGCTCGTTACGCGGGGCACCAGAGGCGTGGGGAATGGACTTTTCGGCGGCGTCGAGGATGTGCGCCGTGAGGAATTCAGCGGCTTCATCCACGTATAGGTGTCTTATGGTTGTGTAGTTTAGTTTCGATGTCTCTGTAATTGTGTTCCAGTTAGCTCGAGCTTCATTGAACCTACTATGGGAAGATGAACTGCTTGGGCCTTTACCTATATATGTTAGTGAGGTTGGGAAGTGGTCACTGCCATATGGGTCAGTTCCCACACCCCACTCGAGAAAAGGAAAGAGAACTGCGGAGCCAATAGCCAAGTCAAGGTATCAGTATGTGTTGTGTCCTATGTTATGGTATGTAGGCTGTTCATTGTTGAAAAGGCATGCTCCTGAAGATGTAAGGAATTTCTCTAGCAGGCGACCTCGGGCATCCGTACGAGTATAGCCCCAAAAACAATTGTGTGCATTAAGGTCGCCTGTTAGGATGTATGGTTCGGGCAGCTGGTCGACCAACGCCTCGAAGTCAGAGCTCGAAAGTGCAAGATCAGGAGGAATGTATATGGAGCATACCGTTATCAACCTATTAAATATTATTGTTTGAATTTCTACAGCCTCAAGGACAGTGTTCAAAGTGACAGGGTGGCATGCTAAAGATTTCCGGGCGATTATGGCCACATCCCCAGAAGAGTGTGTGTGGCCATCCCTGTTCTTTCTGTACACCAGGAAACTATTCAAGAAATTTGTGTGTTTAGAATTCAAATGTGTTTTCTGAACACACATTACACTTGGCTGATTAGCATGCAGCATTTCATTTACATCGTCAAGATTTTTAAAGAGGCCTCTGGAGTTCCATTGTACTATGTTCTCTATTCCCATTATGAAGTGTTCGGAGCTACTGGACTGTGTTGTTTATGTGTCGTCTTCCGGGGCTGTGATTCTCGTCTTTTTTGGCTTGTCGGGAGGCTTTGGCGTCTGGACGCGTTCCTTGCGGTGCACCGCAGACAAGAACGGACCGACGTCCATTTCATCCTCGGATGTCCTCGGAGCGCCTGAGGGATCAGGCTCCTTGGACCGGGAACCCTTTGGGGTGCGCTTTTCCGTGCCCGCAACCACCGAGGGATTCAGGAATGCCTCGGATGGCGCAGGTGGTGCGGTGGCGGTAGAAGCTGCCGCTGGCTCCCCCAAGTCTATCTCCTCTGCGCCCTCGCCTGTGGTTTGGCACGCTGGAGTGGAAGTGGAGGATGCAGCATCGCTTCCACCAGACGTGGCTGCGGCCACAGCCGCTGCTGTCTCAGCGAGTGTTGCGGAGGCGGGTTGGGCTGCCTGAGGCAACCCAGGGGGGGGGGGGGGGGGGCGTGGGCGGCACCAAGTCCGACTCGCGGTACTGGGTCCCCGCAGAAACCAGACGCCTATCCGGCCCCCGGCGAGGTGCGTCGGCGTACCTCCCAAGAGGGAACGAGGCGAACCTCTTCCGCGCCTCTGGGAAGGTGATGTTTTCAGTGACCTTGTTGTTAATGATTTTCTTTTCTAATTGAAACTTTTCACAGCTGCGGGACCATGCTGCGTGCGGCCCCTGACAGTTTCCACAGGTGAAGGTAGTAGAATCACAGCTTTCAGTAGGGTGGTCATTTGCGGCGCATTTCGCGCAGGTCGTTTTGCCGCAACAAGAAGTTGTAGCGTGCCCGAATCGCTGGCACTTGTAGCAGCGGCGCGGGTCAGGTACGTACGGACGTACACCACACCTAATGAAGCCAGCATTGATGTGCTCAGGAAGTTTTGATTTGTTGAATGTCAAGATTATATGCTTTATCGGTATTTCCGCATTGTCACGACGGATGGTGATTCTCCTGACAGCGGTAACGCCCTGATCCTTCAGGCCTTCCAGAAGGTCGGCCTCAGTTTCACTTAGCAGGTCTGGCTCAGATATCACACCCTGCGAGCTGCTGAGGCTGCGGTGGGGTGTGACAGTGATGTCCAGATCTGCCATGCGGTTTTGAGTTAGAAGATTTGTCGCTTGCTGCTGCGTCTTGACTTCAACTAACACTTCGCCTGTTCGTAGTTTATTTTCCTTGAAAGATTTGCCAATGATTTCTTCAAGAAACTTTGAGACGAGGAATACAGACTGGGAAGAGAGGTGTTTGGACTTATCTGTTGATTCAAGGACCAAAAAACGAGGATAGTTGTCAGGTTTTGGAATGTTGATGGTTGGTAGGGATGGAAAGGAAACTTCGGTGCGGCCTCTTTTCAGGGACCGCTCACCTTTTGAGGGGGTTTTTGATTTATCCATACGGCATAGAAAAAAGCAGGGAGACGGGGATACTTTTATCTTTGACCTTACCCTGGTAGTCAAAGAGGTCCCGGAGCTCCCTGCCTGGTAGACAGGCAGGGAGCCCATCGGCCGGAGGTTGACCAAGGCTCCGACGGCCACCGTTTACGGCTTCTACCCTTCACCTTTAAACACCTCACCACGGTTGGACACCGCTTATGTTGGGAGCTCGGGGTCCGCGGTGTCGCTGCTCACCGTCACCATGAATACTCAAGGTGCCCCGTGCGGGGGGGCTTTGATCGTTGATGCTCGTGAAGCACAGGTGTCAAACGTGAACTACGCGCTGGCGATGGCAGCTCGCGACCCGCACGTCGCCTTACAGCGAAAGAGGAATGAAAGCACCGCCTCCGGAGACGGCCGGACTAGACCAGCCTGAGTGATAGATCGTAAGAGTGGAAAATTTTCATATGTCCCGGGGTCTGCCGAGCTGCGATGTGATCCTGCGCAGCAACGCGGTGGAGCTGAAGCGCAGCCATGACCGGTCGTGAGCACCGCGCATATGTAGTTAATGAAGATAGAAAGCTTCTCGTAACCTCCATGGTGCAGCGTAATGCGCTGCTGCTAGGCGGCGGGCCAGAACATGCGTGCGATGATGGATGGACGCAGTGCCATATTTCCTCCGCGTGAAGAAATATGTTATCTTACTAGCCATCGTATTAGCAATTTGCTTATAAAGAATCAGAAACTCGCGACCGCACTTACACTGCGCTGAAAGAATTATTTACATTGATTTCGTTAAAGAATACAATGGAATCGTTTGGTTTGAGGAGACTTCCGCATTTTTACATAGTTACATTCTTTTCAAACAGCGCAAAATACGACGGAACAACAAAAGGGAAGTACACAGGGGTACCACTGCTTGCTTACAGCTGCGCCGGGGCAACAGGTTCTTTATGGTGGAGATGCGCGAGGATAACCAAGTGGGCGTTACATAGACAGCACCAGAAAGTCTGAGCCCGGCCCGGGCCCGCGTCAAAAGCCCGAGTCGTTTGGTTCTTGCTTTTGAACAAAATCTTGCACTCTGAAAACAAAGGCACGCATCCACAATCGCGGCGCCACAGAAGCAGCGCCACATTGGGCAGCAGCACCGCGATTGTGGATGCGTGCCATTGTTTTCAGAGTGCAAGATTTTGTTCAAAAGCAAGAACCAAACGACCAGGGAAATAGTGGAAGCGCTAGAAATCCACAAAGCCAGAGACGAATGCATTAGTCGAGCAACAATTGCTTTATCAGCAAAAGAGATTTCTTATTTTGAAGCCCGTGGCTCGGGAAGGGGGCGATAAGTTTGTGTAGTGGGGTATCAAAATTTTTTCTTGTTTGTGATATTTGTCACGTAGGTTGCCTGTCATCATGTACGCAGTTGTTATAAATGTGCCCTTCTTTCAATAAACCAGTAGTTGCAAGTGAGCGCTTCGTGCTCGTGCATTCTTTGTCCTTCGTCCTTTTTTGCGCTATACATCTGTTAATAATGATCGACCAACTAGCCCAACAACGTACTTTACATCCCTTCGTAAGAAAGAGATAGCGCGTCTGGATCGGTGGCATTGCAAAAATATGTTTCCAGCGCCTGCGCTAGTTCTTGGTTAGTTCCTTGAAAGGAATGAAAGGTGTGCCTGAGGTTTTGTGCACTTTCACCCCGTGTACTGCTCGGCTCGATAAGATATCGTAATATGCACCAGGTTTTCCTCAAGCTGAGAGCTCCACTGAGTGAGTTGCACTTAGCGATCCAATTATTTCGAGCTAGCGCCATGGAGTATTGTTCGGCTTGCTGTGTGAGTCGTGCTATCCTTAGCTTAAGTTTCCTATTAAGCTTTGGCCGGCTCCAGCGTTTTGTGAGGGACAGACGGCCCTCACAAATATGCATGAGATGTGTGTCGATGGCCGGTGCTTCCTCAGTCGTCTGTATAGTAGTGGTATGTTGATCTCTACTTTCTATGAGAGCAGCAGCCCACGCATGGTAGCCCGTTGCCTGATCATGCGCCGGAAGGTCTGAGTCCCTAAATTTAGTCCATTCCTCAAGTTTCGCCTGGCCTTTCGCGTGCCTCAATTTTTGCGTCTCTACGGTTACCATGAGGATGCGGTGATCGCTACCTAAGGTTTCTTCCGTGTTGATCTATGCATAGCGTGTTGCATTGCGAACTAGGGAGAGATCAGGACACGTGTCCCTAGCCACACTATTCCCTATGCGGGTCGGATAAAAAGGGTCTGTGAGAAGAGTAAAACCCATGTCTGCTATGTTTGCCGCTAATTTTCGCCCCTTGATGTCTTCTTTATGATACCGGCATAGATAGCTGTAAGCATTGAAATCTCCTACAATTACAAGTGGTGACCTTCCTGCAATTCGGATGGCTTTGTGGAAGATTTCTGCAAACGTATGATGTGTAGCACGTAGACGCCGTCTTGGAGGCGTCTTGTGGGTAATATTTGGACGAACGTGTGTTCAACATCCCGGTCTAAGGCGAGGTCAATAGTGGTTGCCGTGCATTGTTTGTGCACAAAGATACAGGTGGATGGATCTAACTGGTGTGTGCTGTACGACCTGAATTTTACTAGTATTCCCACGTCTTGCATCGCAATACCGTCTGGCATCGTCTCAAGAGTTTCCAAGTTCTGATAGAGGGCATTCTGCTTTTTGTTGAAACACCTACAATTCCATTGTAAAATTTGGATGCATCCCGCGTTTTTTGACACTTTCGCCATAAGCCTAATTATTTGTCTTCGGTTTTCGAGGTCCGCTGACGAACTGTGTATGGGACCGGGCGTTCGCCACTCTTCCCCAGTCGCCGAATAATTTTGACCTCCCAAGCATTCAGCCGCGCATCTATGGGTTCCATTAGAGGTTTCATCATATTTTGGAGGATGGCAGGAAGGATGTTCTGAATGGTGATCTGAATGTGAGATTCAAGGTCGGTTTAATGTACTCTATTTTCTGAAGCAGGGCAAGTTCAAACTGTGTGTTTTCCTCTTGAATAGAGCCCCTGACACCCTCGTTCTCCAGAGGTTTGTTCTCTACCTGCTGCCTGTCTTCTGGATCTGCTGTCTGGATCATAGGCTCTTCCCTTCCAGCATCACCGTCCTGTCGAGGGGCTGGTGTGACTAGGCTACGTTCGGCTTTCATGGTACGAATTTCTTGGCGAAGGTGTTCGAGCTCCCGCTTTAGCTAAATATTTTCGGCGTTAAGTGCCTGTATTGCCAACGAAGTAGCGGGGGGGGGGGGAACTAGCGACCCCTGCCCAGCTGTTCACCTTTGTGTGATCCGCTGCTGGCGGGTTCGTTGCTGTTTTAGCGTGCCTTCGGCACTGATTCCCTGGATGTTCTCCGTCCCCTTTTAATGATGCTGTAGCTGTCGTTCCGTGCCTGAGAACTGGTCGTTACCAGCGCCTCTCGGGTTGTTGTTTTTGTTGGTGCCGCTGTTGCGCACTGTCCCTGGTCTGCGATGTCTAAAATTGGCGGCACAGTCCGCTGATCCGGTGAGGTGACTGTCCCCGCAGATGAGGCAGGTGGGTGTGCAGTTGTGTTCAAGTCCCGGCTGCGCTTCGCCGCATGCCCTGCACCGTTGGGCGTTCGGCGTAGGGCACACGTCCACGCGATGTCCGACCGCCCCGCATCGCGGGCAGGCCGGGGTGGTTTTTCGGTAGAGGCGGACCGGGATGGCTTCGTTCCAGTAGAAAATGTGACGCGGCACTTTGCGTCCCTCAAAGGTCAGGACCGCCACATTTGTTTGTCCGAGTTTGCGTATGTTGAGGATTTGGGCTTCGGGCGAATATATGACCCCTGAGATGTCTTGCTCCGTCACTGCCGGATCTACGTTGATAACGCCCCGGAACGTATCTTCGGCTGGTTTGAGATGCGCCTGTACTCCTCGTCGTACGCCGTCGATGATGAAGTCTCTCACTGAAAGCACTTGTCTTATGCGCTCTGAAGTACGCACTCCCAAGATGATGATGTTTTGGTCCCACGCAGGCCAGATGGTAAATTCATGCGAGGCTAGAGGGATACCTGTAGCCGTGCTGATGGCAGCTCCAAGTTTGTTCGTGCCTTTGTACGCGGCAAGGTTTATCTTGTCTGTTGGATTAATTACGACAACGGAGTTTATGCCCAGCTTCGGCATGAACGCTGGCTTCCAGCTGGGGCTGCGAGGCGTCTGTCGGCGCTGGTGTGCGTTCCCAGTGCGCTGCATTCCAGTGGTCACACCGTCCTGGCGCAGTTGCTCCTGTTGTAGGCGTTCCTGCTGGCGTTCCGTTTTCTTTTTGATCACGTATTCGGTGAACTCGTCGAATACTGGTTGATTTGTGGGCGAAGTTTGAATTTCGACGACTTGCATGGTGTCTGGATCATATCCGGTCGCTGTCGTCATGGCGCCGACCGCCCGGCGCTCTCTTCCCGCCTACGTGACTGGTTGGTTAGGCTTAGCGCGGCGTGTCGATGTTCGTGACCGAACTTCGGCCGTAGTGCAGCCAACGGTGGGCCCACTTGGGTATTGTTGGTGTCCACAGAGTCCTGGAGGCTTCCCGAAAATGGTCCAGCTGATTTTCGGGCAGTACGAAGTGAATTGAGGGCGGAAAACGAATTCATTCGGAGCTGACACGACGCACGTCAGCTCTGTTGGTGCGATCGCAGCGCCCCCAATGAATTCTGAAGATGGGAGACAATGCAATTGGAAGCGATGCATTCTCTCTTGTTGTTTCGTCATCGAAACCCATTTGAGGACAAAACTGGCGTGTTGACGTTCATATTTTTAGCGACGACCCCTGCTCTAGACGATAACCAACAGAGTCCGTGATGATCATATGTTAATATTTGGGCCGTGAACTGTGTATGCTGCTCCGTTAAGTTATATAAACATACAAGTACACATCTAAGCAGGCAACGGACTTGTGATTCGGTGCTTGATGGGCGTCTTTGAATGGCGCCTAATTTGTTTATTTGAGGGTATTGCCGTACCTATTAGCCAGTATACGTGTACCCTGCCGTTCGTAAACCGTGTGGCGTAAAATGTTAAGCAAGAAGCATTTACTTTGTGGAAATACAAAACAAATTTTCCACTCGTTTTCAAGGCGTTGCCAGGCCAGCAGTTGCCGCTGAATCGACTGCGCTCCTAGCTTCCGCTGGCATGCTCATGCTGGGGCAACAATGTACAGTTACCTCAGGCTCAGCAACGTTCTCATTATGCTACTTGTGAGCTTACATTTGTCGTCCGCACGCAAGAACGAACAATAATTATCGTCTGGAAGTTAGACCACCCGACCTGGCGATACTGCCTTTCACTGCGACGATCACGACAGCTTCACAGCTCGCTCAAAAAAACGCCGATAAATCGGCCGCTTGTACCGAATATTATTGTGTTTAGCTTCTTTAACTACTTTAAGGGCTACTTCATTCAGTATGCAGTCATTTAAATGCGCCACAATGTGATTAGAACAATTACAACCAGCTTTCGCTCTGATTTGAAATTGAAAACACCTGGAGCGCTGGACACGAGGGGGCGCTGCATGCCGCGAAACTCCAGCGCAGGATCCCTATAGTTGAATATTTACTTATTTCTGGGGTGCAGCGATCCTTTCTTGAAATCAAGATGTTGGAGCGGGTAGAGAAAAGAAATGAATGCGCCAAAATAAACATCCGAATGCAAATGTAGCATCAACATCCGCCAAGAAATCAGAACAAGGGACAGGAGAATGAAGGCAAAGTACCAGCAACGATCAAAGTTAGCAACGCAGGTGTTATGGATATCTTCAAAAAATGAGCCGAACCATGCAAGAAGAGCACATGATCCTAAGTCCGACGCACAATGAAAACACGATTAATAGTACCCAAGATATCAATGACAAAAATAAAGACGGCGGAAACACGTACAAATATTCGGTTTGTACCTAAAGTCATGTCTCGGCAATACGGACACCTCCGTTTGCCAGAAAAATTGTCCATATTGTGAGTCGTTCATAATAACAAATCAAGGTCAGTCACTTCACGTCATTGCACAATGGTCAAAACATAAAGTTTGACAGAGAAAACGCCACAAGAAAGGATGACGACAGAGTGCTTCTCCCATCGTTTTTTTCTTGTGTCGTCGCAGTCGTGCCCTATTTTCATCACCAATGGTGGTCAAAAACACAAACATTGGGAACAATCATTCCAGAGAATAACACGGTGTCTTTATCAAAAAAAACGCGGAGATGTGGGTTTGCACTGATGCCTCCATTGCTACTGCATTGTCCAGAAAGCGCTCCACGTCGGCTACTTGAACAGCTCGTTTTGAGTATCCCTCCTTGTTAAGGTCTGGAATTGCTTTCTCGAAGCCACGGCGAACTTCACATACAGTAACAGTCGGTCTGTCTATCTTCATCGGCTTTGTTGATGGGATATTTGCGCAAACCCTCAGACACGTTCCAGGAACTTCGTCTCTCGCAGGATCCCAGGTGTTGGTCCCTTGCTTTATTTCAAAGAAGACCACGGCTTTTACATCTGTTTTTTTACCAAGCTCCAGTGTCTTACGTATTCAACGGGTGCGGAGGGCGGCTGATGTTTAAATAACAATATTTTCTTTTTGAGCTGAGATGAAAGCTTCCTCCTTTTACGCTTACCAGCCATTGCCTCCACCGAATTGACAAGGAAAGCATAGTTTTTCTTTTTGTGCGCAGCGAGTATTAGATCGTTTTGTCCACAGCCCCAGTACTTGCTCTCTCCGGCACATGCCGTGCCGAGCGATGTTGTTTGATAGGGAAACGAGGTCGTCGTCTTGCCACTACCTTTGAGTGCTGTTAGCTGGTCAGGAGTGTTCTCGATCTAATTCATGGTACGGGAAGGAAGAGGGTTCGATAAATGCTAGCTTCCGCTTTTTATGATTCGGGTAGCATTGAATACCTGATATGCGAATGGAGCCTCCAGGGTTCACAGTCGTTGTTTGCATTTTTTGCTTTGTTGAGCCTTGTGCAAAATAACAAGACAAAAATACAGCTGTTTCCCTGTTTCTTATCTAAAATGGCCGCTCATGGTCGCGACTGCGAGTTTGTATATTAATGGGGCACAACTGCTTGGTGAGAGACCACTCCGAATATTTTGTCCATATTGCGGGGTGTCCATATTATTTGGGCAAGATTGTTTTAAATCCGTTTTACCCTGCAGAAATGCTATCACTTGTCAAGTGTGCGAAGTCAATAAGCAACAACGAAGTACTACCAAAGCACAGAAACCTTATTGCTTTACAATGACGTAAACGAAAAGACGACGTTGCTAACGACGGCAAAGGAGTAAGCAGCCCACACCTTGGCTAGGCGCTGTCATGGCCGCCATGTACATATTATAAATAGATCGCTCATAATCCTTAAAACCGTTGGTCTCATTTTTCCTTCCGCCACGTCATAAAATTTGTGTTTGTTGTGCAGTCATCTCCACACTCGTGCCGGCGTCGCAACGTGTCGTTCCGGGCTCCGTCTTGATGGTGCGTCGAGCGTGCCGGGCAGCACCACCCCCTCGACATACAATTTATTTTTCTTTGATGGGTGGCATTCAGGCGGGTAAGGGGGTGCTCCTCTCTATGAGAATTCACTTGCGTTAAAGTCGTGCGGAGTATCGGCACCGATGTGGCTTTCACTTAAACGCTGGTTGTATAACAAGGGCACGTGTTGTTCCCACAGAGAGGCACCGGAGAGCCCCCATTTGGCTACACCGCAAAACAGAAAATCAAAAAAGAAAGCGAAGAAACGCTAACAGCACACAAAAAAACAACAGTCATGCAAAATTTGTTAGATATAAAGACAAAGCTGGGCAGAGCATATGCCACGGTCAGAACAAACGCCTATTTTTCTATAAGCCTAACCTAATGTGCCTTATATCTAGGGCACTTTGGGCACTTCGAAAGACGTGCCCCAGATCGTTTTGCAGATATACTGAGTACCAAATAAAAGGTCATAGCGGGAGGTCAACACTTATCAGAAAAGGAAGGCTTGACATAAAGACAAAAAAATTACGTAATCGATGAGATGAGTTGATGAGAAAAGAGAGAACAACGAAACAAAGAAGGAAGGAAGTGGAGCGAAAATATCTATGAGAAAAAGTGTATAAGAACTAAAACGTGGCGAATAAAAAAGAAATAAAAAAATAAAATAAAACAAAACAGTGTAATAACAAAGCCGAAGAGACCGGTGTAGACGAATGTGGCGAAGAGACTTTGAAGATAAAACAGTTACGCATTTGTAGCCGCTCCTTTGTATAGGGGTGATTTCCCTTACAAGCCGGGCCAACCTCACAAGCGTTGTTGTCAAACACAAATGCCAAGCGCCAGACCGGGTAGTTGCCCGTACCTATTTTACTGGCAGTTGCGTGGCGCCACCAATGCACACAAATGCACAAGGTGACTGCCACAGCCATGGTGGGCACCCAACTACGTACCCGCCTGTGGCATGCGATCACGTACGCCCGACTACGTTCCCTGCACCCTGCCGCAGTCCGTTAACAGGCTAACATTAGCCGCGACCAAGTTAGAAGAGACGTGACCAAGGAATGATGGCATGGCCCAGCCCGCTGGTACTCGGTATCCCGCGCACGTGCTGCACAAAATAGTGTCACGCTGTGGGCAGGTACCTGACGAACTAATTCCAGTCGCCCCATACGACGTTCCTCGGGCTGCACCGATGGATCCCCTACTAGGTTCGCCATTGTGGCCCACAAGACGCTGCTTCCCGGAAGTCGCCCCTCAGCACCCAGGAGTCCCTAACCACGGCTGCGGGACCACCGCATGGCAGCAATGCTATCAACATGGCTAACAGCACCGTGCTCTCAATTTAAAACGGCTACAGAACACTTTTCTAGTTGAGACGAAACGGAAGGCTGAGGGACCGTGTTTTTCCCGAAAGGAGAGACAAGCAGTCTCATGTGACGTATCACCGTGCCATCCATTGCTTGGATATTGTTGAATCGCAGCTCCGGTCAGGCGATTCGCCCCCTTTTTTATTGATTGATGCCTGCTGAAGCCGCACAAGCAGTGTAGTGCCGAAAAGAAATCACGATTGCCTCTTAAGGGCTCTTTTACGGGGTCTAAGCCATAGCCTGCAGGGTAGTTGGTCATTGAATGGAACGCTCAGGCCAGAGAATTATGAGGGCATCCTGCATGTATATTATACCCGCCAGCATGCCTCTTCTCTCGAAGTAAGGGGGGTGTAGCTGTTGCAGGCTCGCAGACAGAAGTAATATTCGTCGGAACGATGCTGCGTAGCAGCTATCCAACTTCCTGTTCACTGAAAACCATTGGAGGATTTTTTTACCTGCAGCTGCGTTTAGTATGATACATTTCATCTCTAACGTGGCCACAATGGCCACAAGTCCCAAGAGTTGCTCTTCAGCGCTTCGAGGAGAATAAATATAAAGAGCTGGGGGCCAAGACTGAAATCCATATGCTTGGTCTGGAGAGGAGGGCCAATTATTCTTTTTAGAGCTGCAGTGTGGGCGACACTGCAGTACAGATAGCTGGCTAGGAGTTCTAACTTGATCTCATATTTTTATACCGCGCGCTAAAAATTGTACCTATAGCCTGTTGCCCACAGTTTATAGGTAAGGCTTACTGTTTCTTAAGGCTCTCACCGTTTAGGAACCACAGTTATATCGAAACCATGTGTTTGGGCCATGTTGCCTGTCATTTCAGACAGAGGGCTTTGTTGCTTCATGGGAGTATAAATTGCCGTTGCGCTAACGTAGCCGGTGGACGTTATGCTTTGAGGTGTACATCTCTTGCTGGTCTAATGAGCTGGCCTAATGAGCTGGCCTAAGTGCAGCGGATTTTTAAACGACATATTTATTATGGCCATTTTCAGATTGCTATGTTGAAGTTACTCATTCGGTACCAGCCGTGCTCATCAAGCATTCTGGGAAATACATCATTGCTGCTATCCCGAAGCTAAGACTGAGGCAGGCTGAATAAAAGGATCGCCCCAATCTGGAGTTCACTCAGCACAAATTGAAATGTGCAAAGAAGGATAATGATAGTGTGACCGATAAGAAATAAAAGATGAGTGAATTCAGCAAGCCCCGCGGAATACCCGAACGACCGGCACTACTCGCGCCCTCCACTGGCGCCATCACACCAAACCGGCTCTGCAATGAGTAACAAATGCCGGCACCAACATTGTGTCACACAAAAAGAACATGGGGTAGAAGAATATCGCCGGCGTATGAAAAACCACGAACGACCGGCACTACTCGCGCCCTCCACTGACACCATCACACCAAACCGGCTCTGCAATGAGTAACAAATGCCGGTACCAACATTGTGTCACACAAAAAGAACATGGGGTAGAAGAATACCGCCGGTGTATGAAAAGCCAAGAAAAGCCAAAGTTGTGAGCAGAAACAAAAAAAAAGTTATCTAGAAAAAAAACCCACTATATGGGGCGTTATATAGTGGCTTTTATTTGTTTCAACAGTAAAATGAAACCAGTTGAAGTACGCCTACCTTAACTAATTTTAAATTTACTGTTGAGATTTTCCGCGTCACTCTCTGTGCTGCAAGGTTGGCGCGGGGAGGGAGCGGCGATTGATGGTAACACGCGAATAAGTTAAAAAACACCTAAATAAAGGATGTCATCCTACAGAATACTCACGCTAGGATTCTCCACATGGCCCTACTGAGAAGCTGCAGAGGCGTTGTCACAATGGCCAAAACACAGAAGACATTTCCGCGGCGACAGTGAAATTGGTGTTTCTTGTAATGCCATGATCCTGTTCCTGTCAAATTTTTGTTTCTTTGCTTTTTTTTTATTCATGACTGCTGCTACGTGTTGCTGCCCACTGCAATGTTTGAGGACCACTGTGACTCGTTTTAAAGAATGTCAATGCTTTTTCCTCTTCCGTCTTGTTTAACTTTTTTTCTCTTCTATTTTATTTGCATTCGCCTCTGCTGTGATTTGATGTTATACAATGCTCTTTGCTGCAAGCTTTTAAAGGCGCCCTGAAAGGCGTTTTGAGCACACTAAATGAACTAGCGCAATCGGTAGATTGGGTCGTCAACGTCATCTGTGCCAAGTATTAATCTTTTACGCGCAGGGGAAAGCTTACACTTTTGTTGCAAAGTTTGTCACTTTTTTCTCACCCTTCCCTTCGTGTTTTTGGACGCCGCCATCTTCACATGTCTACGTCATCGATTCCCAGATGTTCGTCATGAGCTAGGCATCCTGCTAATGGGCGGCTTTTTCACGCACTTCCGGCAAAGAGATGAGTCGTCTGCTCAGCGTCGGGTCGCCGGCTGATCTGCCAGCGGAGTGCCGGAGTGCTTGGACATTTTACGACAAAGGAAACAAGTGTAAACAAACGCTCAACTGTTGGTATTGAATGCAACACGGCCATAACACGACATGAATATTCTCTTACTTGAGTACGTTCTAGAAAGAAAGCGCTGAAGCCCCGTGGCACTTCTTTCGTACAATCGCAGAGAACGCCCTGGGCCGAATGCCCGGGTTTGACGCATACGTTTTATACAAATTCAAACAATCCAAAGATGCGTTTCGAACGAACACAACGTCACAACATGCGTTGCAAGTCTCAACCGGGATTGACAGACGATGGGTTGCCTCCTCCTGCTCGTCGTAAATTCGGCACTCACCTCGCGCGCGGTTTGCGGGTACGAACAGCACGTCACTTAACTCTGGCGCACAAGCCGAGACGGCTTTTAGCCACGCACACTGCACATACCCCATGCGAGGTTGAGTCGCACGTCGCTCGAGAAAGATAATTCAGACCATGGGAAGCACTATCCACCCGCAGAAGTACAACATCGGATCGCATCGTGAAAACAAAGGCGTCCACAAGACAAACACCATCGCCTCATGTAATGTCAAACGCATATCGCACTTCCCAATGGGAGTGAGTGGTACGCCTACAGTGGCCACATGTCGCGAGGTGGGGCCCCGAGCTAAACCGGGATCACGCAACCGTAACTGACTTCTGGGGCGGTTTGTGCCTTGTTGCCAAGGCAACCGACGTTTGAGATCGTCAAAGAAAGGCGCTCGCTCCAGCGCTAGAAAGCTCAGAGCCGCGGCGGAGCACGTTTTGCCAACGTTGGCGCTCTCCACCACGGGTCGCCCCAAGCTGAACTGGTCACATTATTGAAGCGTTTTGTACACGGGTTCTGTATCGGTTTAAAATGTCTTTTTCACATGCCGCCGGCAGGAATTACCAACGCCGCAAAATAAGACCCGGCCCCAGCGGGGCCACATCTGATACGGCGCTTTTTTCGATAAACAGTGTCGGTGCATCGAAGGCTGCGAGCGGCTGCGGCTGCGAGTTCGCAGCTGATAAAAAGTCACGTGCCGGCCACTGCAGCAACGTACACCGCTAAATGGCAAGGCCAGGCCGCCGCACACATGCGGCCAGATTATTCATTCGCTTTTCCAGCCTTGAGCGGAGTGCGGGATTCATGGTGTCAACAAAGCTTGCCCGTAGCAGACGGCAGTCGTAGGAGCGTAATAGCGGAAGTACGTCACCGCTGAGGAGCGCAGCATCATTGGAGGGGGTGCTCGCGCGCCGTCAACCGCGAAGAATGTTGAAAGGAGGGGGAAACGCGGCGCGACGATAATGCGCGGTTTTTGATTTACGATTTCTCAGCTAATACTCATCGCTTTATTAAAATTCTTGCGGGAGGAGATTGCTAATACATTGCTTTATTTGGTTACATGTACATCCATGCATCGGCGGAAGGTATTTTAGGACCCCTTTAAAGGATGCCCCTGTTGATTTTTTTTGTATAATTCGAGATTCATGATTGTTTCTGCACTGTAAACTTTTTATGTACCTCCTACAACAATCCCCTCGGGGCGAATGTAGTAAGCTGAATAAATAAATAAATAAATAAATAAATAAATAAATACATAAACAAACAAACAAACAAACAAATAATAAAAAATAAAAAAATAAATAAATTAACTAATTAATTAATACATAAAAATTCTTCCTATTTCCCCTAGGGGAATAATGTGAAAGTGCGAGTGCACGAGTTGAATTAGCGTGGTTCGGTAATGTTCGCGAAAGAGAGATCACACCCACACACACAACTACAAATAAAGAAAGATGCATTTATTCACAGACACTTATTTGTGTTGTCGTTGTACTTGATTGCTAGAGCGGATCTCAGCTTTGAAATTTCGTGTCAGTACTCCTTTAAGCAGGTGCATTAGCCCTTCTCACGCCCGATTCTTGGCCAATCCCCCACGTGGGTATGTGGCATGTCAGCCGCCAGGCAGCGCGCGCCCATCTCCCCCCGTTGCCAAGGAAGACGAGGAGATTCCTGGCCAATCCCCCACGTGGGTATGTGCCATGTCAGCGGCCAGGCTGCGTGCGCCCATCTCCACGTTCGCGGACATTGCCGGTGGACGCAGGTTCAGGGTCGCTTAAGAAGTGCATTGCACTTAATAAACGAATTGCGCCACATTTGGAGGCACTTATCTAGGGGAGCAGAAATACTGAAAAGGAACATCACAAGTATCGAGTAGGCTCTGATTATGCGACAAATATTGTACAGCCTACCGCACCAGAAACGTACACTCGCGGAAGAAAACCAAATGAACCACTTTATTATGACAGCACATAAAGGAGCCTCAATTCTCCACATTTTCACTGTCCCAAAATGGTCCCTGAAATCGGCCTTTATAGCACCTTTTAATAGAACAGGGAAGACACTCCCCTAGTGCAATGGAAGTGCCTGTAAAAAAATTCGCAGCGGGCATCGTGTGGCAGGTAGGTGACCGCCCCCTCCGCAGAAAAGAAACTTTTCGCAATGATGGACATGTCATCGATCCAGCGACTCTGCATAATGCTTGTACCAACCTAAATTAGAGGATCCTACCTTATGAAGCCAGTATCAAATTTGCTTGTCTACAGTACCAAAACCGCGGAAACACAGCAGACATCGACCCCGGAATGTTCAGAAGTGCTGAGGCAACAATCGTAGCAGCGGCCTACCCTGACCATATTTGTGACTGCCAGACCATCCTTTTCACACAGGAACGGAGAAGCGGAAATTTGAGCCATCTTCTTAGCAATCCAAATAGCCGCACTATGAACTACAAACAGAAAAATGCTTATAGAGGATCATTACATCATATCAAACATCATTACATCGCAGTAGCTAATTGCTTCGGAATGATGCTTCAGTGTACTATCGAAGCGCGAGCGTCTCGAAGGGATCGCGACTGATGACAAAGCAGCACGCTGACTCACATTTTGCGTTTCTTGGGACCATTATTGCCGCCCTGCCATCTTTGAGAAATGAGGAAAGCCTCTGATCTTCCTATGCCTAGGAAACGGGCCCTTTGTGTGCGCCAAGGGTATTTTAAGGCTGAAATATCGTACACTCTGAGCAGAGTAAAAATCAATCTGTTTATTCACAAATCTAGATGAGCGAAGATGTTCGGTAGCAGGGGTAGGAAATATTCGACGTTAACATAAACTTTGCCATATACCGAGAACATGCACCCTTTTCAATGTAACCTAGCTATGTCCAAGGCTATTCTAATGGGAGAACCACTCTGACAATATATATTCCTCTTCAGTGTAGAAATTGGAGGAAGCTATTACTAGCTCGTCAACTTAAGATCAATGTGAGGCAGGTAGAATGCAGGGAACCAGCTACCGCTTCTGGGGCTCGGGACTTCGACTCTTGTGAGCCCACACTCCCACTTTTTCCTACTGGACCACTGTATAGTCATTCCTGTACACGGTGTCGCCATAAACAACTACTTAACAATTATACTACCTTTGTAGCTCCTACTTTAGGCGAAAAAATACAAAACGTTCAGACTTGCACGACATGAGGGTATAAGCCTTTTAAATAACTGACAGTGTCATATTCTTCCTACAACTGACCACCACCAAGCAGACGCACTAGTCACGTTCACAATCTAAGCCACACAAGCGTTGAGGCTGTCTGTTTTGTGCCACGCCAATCTAGAACTCTTGAGGCTAGCCTTGCTTTCTTGGCTTACTTTCAGTTCTTGAAAAGGAGAAATCATTACCACACTAACCCTCATCCAAAACGCTACTTAGGTGTCGATGTTAGGCTATCGCGTCGATATTTGAAGAGACCCCGACGTAGATGCCCGCCCATGTTCTATTGTGGTATAAATTAGCGGTGTTTACAACTTTGTTCAGAAAAATAGCCCACGTCTGTAAAGTCTATGAACTGCTAAAAACGTTTTCTTGCTTGAAAAGCCCCAGAAGGTAAAATTCCAACATGCAACGGTGTTTATTTCTTAGAAGAAAACAGCTTACGACAGTCAAATGACGTAGGAGTTTGAAAAACGTTCGTCCTCCTTTTATCAGCGTGACAATGAAGGGTTCACATAGAAACGGAGTGCATGATGAAGTGTCTAGAAAACAGCAAGAAATGTTTCGACGCAGAGAACACCGTGACACGAAATGAAAACTTACCTCGAGCGGCGGAACAATGCGCATTAATTCTGCATTCTGGAAATCTTTCGCAGCGTTTGCCTCGCGTTTGTCTTTGTTTTTATTTTTAAGAAATGGCACTGTTGTAGAGGTAATTTTAGTGTGGGAATGAATGTGTGTGACGTGAAAACATGCAGGAAACGAACACAAGCAATTAAGGAAAACTATGGAGGTCCTCTAAAACACCTAGGGAGTAAGAAAGCATGAGCGTAAAATTGCAAAAGGTGTCGTATAATTATCCTTATCATCCTTTCCCTTTGTAACACTTTTTCTTCCTCCACAAGCGATGCCATCTTCCGAGTTTTTGTTTTCCCAACTTAGAGCCCAGGTCATTCTCTTTTTAATAACATCCGTTCGATACCTCTCGGTTAAAATTTTGCATGGTATAAGTAACCACCCGCCAAAGTTTGGGACTATGGATCCCGCATTTAAGTGCGTGCCGCATGATAGCACCACTGTTGCAAGAGAGCACAGCTGGACAAGTTGATGCCTTGGACAGAAGCCGTATTCAAGACTTTTCGATTTCCCCGTGTAATCGCTGTCATGTACGACAGTTTTTATGGGCTTTCAGTTTTGCACGTACTTCAAGCTGACCAAATAGTTGTGCGTGCTTTCGTCATTTTGAGTTTACATGGTGTTTTGATGTTTAACGACACCAGTAATTTAGAGGAGCATACAGTTAAGACCTGCAGATCATTGAGGTTACTTGGGCTTTTCGTAAAACTTGATCTAATGGTCGCGCGCCACACAAGAACCATCGAAAGAGTTCTACGTATTATTCGCATAGCCACAAATACAAAACGGGGCCTAAAAGGAGGCCATACCGTCTGTCTTATTCTCGCCATTGTTCTCTCGAGGATGACACACGCAAGACCTTACACAAGATTAACCAAAACATACACCGAGAAATGCACCACCGTTATCCGTATAGCCACGAAGCAAGCCCTCAGGATCCCCTTGAGTGCATCTACCAGTAGGCTCCCCTGCATTAGCCGGCACTTTACGGTCGATGCGGTCATAAAGGACAACCATTAAACTTAGCGAGCGCAGCTTGCGATGAGCAAAACCGTTGAAAAACGGTTGCACCGAATCAAATGAAGCTCTGCACACGTCGAGCGTATGCAGGGGTGTTTCGAGCGGTGGCGGTACCGTATTATCCTCCACCCATGGTCAAAAAACATGCACCGTGTGCGCGACACCGGTCTGTCACGTCAATTAGCTAGGCAAACTGGACGCAGAATAAAAAAGACGTTTAATATACAACGAAAATAACGCGCACGGCTCCACACATCACAGCGCTCCTTACTGCAGTAGCGTAAAACGTTCGGGGCGCAAGCACTACACACAGTTAACTTCAGCTCACTTTCCACTTGATGCCCGTTGCTGGTTGCAGCTGTAGTCACTAGGTTCCCGAAGTCGATGACCACTTGAGAGCCTTGCCGGACACGCTGCCAGAGACCAGGGTGCGTAGCGCTGGGTGCCGTGGGGCCCTTGTTTCGAATGCGCAGCCCGAACGTTCAAGCCAGGTAGTAGTCGTCTCTGGTAGTCGTCTCTGAAGCCGGCAAGGGTGTGTTCTTGCGCTCAGGATCGTTGCCGCGCTCAGGAGGCCGGCTGGGCGCCTAGCTTTCCAGGTTCGGGTCCTAGAGCTTCCGTGCAGGCGTCGCCATTCCTCGCTCTCCTCTGTCCACGCGCCTCTCTTCTTCTTTTTCTTCTTCAAGTCCCCTCCATGAGGGGGTTGCCCATCACATTCTCCATGTCTCCTTTTTCCTCCTCTTCTTCTGCTAGGCTTCTTCGGGAAGTTGGTCTCTTGGGGGTTTGCTCATGACATTACGTCCCCCCTTTAAGCGTTTTTTCCCAAAAAACGGCACACTCGCTGCATGGGAAATGCCCACTCAATGGTCCTGACAAAGCACTGCCTCTTCTCAGAACAAGGGGAGTCCAGTCTTCTTTCACAGATGCTTTTTTGCAGCCCCAGAAAGTCCAAGTACACTCAATTCTAACGTATAGAGCTCACCTACACAGTTCCCCACAAAGTTTAAAGTCACAGTTCAATGCCCGTTGCTAATAACCACACTGAGAGAGTTCAATGTGCATTCATAATAAACACACAAATTCTATGCTACATTTAACCCGTTCGATACCCTAAACACTAACTAGTGAGCACACCTTTGCTTAGGCAGCTACTCTTTTCATAACGTCCGCGCCTACATTCTCCCTTTGGTGTACTCCACATGAAAATCATACTCTTGCACCGCTAACGACCATCGCATTATTCGGCTGTTATTCAGTTTCGCCTTCTTCAGATATTCCAGTGGCTGATGATCTGTCTGCACTTTGAACGCTTTCCCATAGAGGTATATGTGGAATCTTTTGATACCCCATACCAAGGCCAGACATTCCTTCTCTATGGTAGAGTAATTTCACTCTGCTTGATTTAATCTATTACTTGCAAAACAGACTGGATGTAACTTTTTTTCTTTCTTTTGCATCAAAACGGCGCCCAGAGCTTTGTCTGAGGCATACGTTCGCAGAATAAAAGGCTCCTTTAGGTTCGGTGCTAAAAGCACCGGTGCTAGTGCCATGCAGCTCTTGAGTTTAGCGAATGCTTCTGCACACTCCGTTGTCCATGGAATGGTATTGCTAGACCCCTTTTTCGTCAGTTCTACCAAAAGAGCAGCCGTACTAGCGTAGTTGGGAATGAACTAGCGGTAAAGTCCGGTCAGTCCCAGAAATGACTGCAACTCCTTCTTCGTCTTTGGTGGGTTTGCAGCTTCTGTCTTGTCCAGGATATCTTCCTTGGTACACACAGTTCCCATTCCTAATTTGTGTCCCAGGAACGTCACGGCTTGTTAACCGAATTCACATTTTTTGGGCTTAATCGTGAGATTCGCCTCTTGCAGTCGTTGAAACAAAGCTTCAAGTGTCTCGACGTGTTCTTTCCATGTGTCCGTGGCTACCAAAATGTCATCGATGTAGTGTTCCACGTTACGGAGGCCTTGTAGCACCTTCCTTATTAGTTTTGTAAAAGTAGCAGCGGCTGTTTAAACCCCAAATGGCAAAAACACAAACTGAAAAAGTCCCAACGAGCAAAAGAAAGCTGTCTTTCCTTTCGACTCTTCCTCCATAGAGATTTGCCAATATCCCTTGGTGAGGTCGAGCTTGGAAAAGTACTTCTTCTCTGCGACTTTGACGAAAACTACGTCCACTCGAGGTATTGGCCCAGCATCGGCGACCAAAATGTTGTTCAGGCCTCGGACATCTACACACACTCTCGTCGACCCATCCGGTTTCTTCACTTCAACGAGAGGGGCATTATATGCAGAATCAGACCGTTCAATTATTTCTTGGGTCAACATTGATTCTACCTCTCTTTCAATATCCGCTTGGACTGCTGGTGGTAATGGATATCGCTTTACGTGCAGAGGCTTGTCCGAGGTTAATTGTAGCTTGCATTTTTCGTGGTAGTCCTTCCGGGCACATCTGAAAACAGGTGAGCGTATTTCTGGAGCTGAGTTCGAAGTTCTAATGCTTCACTTTTCCTCAAGGAAGGGAATTTTCAACTTTTTCTACTCCCATAGTTTTTCTTGCTGAATATGAGAGTGCTTCAGGATCCCGATTTTCAGCAAGAACCATGCAAGCTGTACTTGGACTGTTCCTTGTTGGGGGACGCCTCTCCTCGTACTTCTCCAACATGATAATGTGGAAGAGTTTCTTCTGTCCGTTTAATAACAACTCGTAGTCCCATTCATTTCTCTTGCATGTAATTACGAATGGCTCTTTCCACTGCATGAGTAATTTATTGCTGTCGCTGGGAAGTAACACCAAGGCTTTCTCACCGGGGTTCAACTGTCGAGCTACTGCTTTGCGATCGTAGGCCTTTTTCTACCTCTGCCTTGCTTGGTCTAGACTTTGGTAAGCAATGCGGCACGTTTCTTCCAATTGCTTCCGTAGCTCCAACACATAGGTATTCGTCGTTTTCGCCTCAGTCTCTAATCCCTCATTAATCCAGAGTTCCTTCAGGATGGCTAAGGGTCCTCTCACCGTTCTTCCATACAGCATCTCAAAAGGAGAGAATCCCAGAGAGGTTTGTGGCACTTCACGGTAGGCAAAAAGAAGGGCGGGGAGATACTGGTCCCAGTGCTTGGGGTTCTCTTCGCACATCTTCTTAATCATGTTCTTCAACGTGCCGTTAAACTTCTCTACCAACCCGCTGGCCATAGGGCGGTAAGGCGTTGTCAGCAATTGCTAGATCGACATCAGCCTGTTTATTTCCCTCATTTGGTCAGATGTGAAGCTTGATCGTCGGTCGCTCAAAATCTCCTTTGGTATACCGCACCTTGAAAACATCTCCAGATGTGCCTCGGCAACTTGAATCGTGTCCACAGTCTTGAGTGCCACCGCCTCTGGATAACGCGTGGCCATGTCCACCAAGGCCAGTACATATTTACTGCCGTCAGACGAAGCTGGTGTTATTGGTCCGATAATATATATGGCTACTCTGTGGAACGGTGTGGCAATCGTGGGCATTAATCCAAGAGGGGCTTTGCCTACTCTGCCTTTCGGGACGTCCGTTGGCAAACATCACAGGACTTGATGTACCGCTTGGTGTCACTTTGCATGCCAGGCCAAAAGAAGTATTCAGCTATTCTGGCCAGAGTGCGACTTGTCCCTTGATGACCCGCCATTATGCTGTCATGCGCTAATCCCAAGACTGTGTGCCATAATCCTTGGGGTACCACAAGCTGTATGACCTCTCGACCAGAGCTAAACTGACACCTTCGGTAAAGAAGTCCATTGCGTATTTGGAACTCGTACACGGTCCGGTTTCGTCGCCATTCCGCTCCAACGTGCCGATAACAAACTTGCAGTGACGGATCTTTCTCCTGTTGCTTCACTAACTCACTAGAGGTAACTTGTAACGGTCCGATAGTGGGAACTTTAGGTGCGGGTTTCTCAGCTTCTACCCTTGTCGACCGTTTAACGGCAGCTGTTTTAAATGCAGAGCATTTCTTAGCCCCGCCTCTTCCTGCGTCGGACGGCGTCCACAGCACCGCGTCCGCAGCAGCTGCGCCTCTCCTCCTTCCCTCCTCTTTCTCAACTGCAGCTGGCGCGCGCATGCGTCGTAGTCAGCCCGTTCGCTCCGTCGCGGTCTCGGCGTAACAGGTGCGTGATAGCATCGCGGTGGGGCGTGGAAGGGTGCGTACTGCTTGCGCATGTGCGCTATCCCCCCCCGTACTGCTCTCACTCTGCTGCGCGCGCTGCAAATATAAAGCGGCTAGCGGTCGCTCGTGCTTCAGTCACTGCGTTGCTCCTTCCTTCCTTGGTTGACGCTCGCTCCACCCTAACGCGACTTTACTCTCGTCTCTCTACCCTAAACCAACACCAACGCAACTACGACCCAACTACCCACAATAACGTTACTTTACGCGGCGTTAACGACCCCTAATGCTCTGCATTTACTCGTGTTCCCCTCGCGGGAAGGCGCGGGAATTTGCCTCGACGTTGCCTTTGTGCGTTGAACTCACATTTTCCTGTCGTAGTTCTGCACCGAGGTCGGAACCGCTTGGTTCTAGAACTGGTGCCCTCTCAAACCACTGAGGATCGGGACTGTGTACGTTTCGTACACCCGGAACATTTTCCAATATTAGGTCGTATAAAGGGTTTTCCAGGCACTTGGCGCTAACCTTCCCACAATATTAGGGCGTAGAAATTTCTATTATTGCTTCTGGCACGCACTTCACAGTACTGTCGACTAACATAATTCTGGAAAACTCCCCCGTCAGGTCTTCATCTGGCACCAGGCTTCTTCTCACCAATACAGCATTGGCTCCACTGTACCGAATCCCCGCAATCTTTTGACCTCTAAGCTCTCCCTCTACAACCGGCATTCTTTCGAATGGGTTGGTGGTCGAGTTTGCTATGGCGACCGGTGCTTCCTCTTCTTTTATGTTTCTGTCCTCCCGTTGTGGCGCTGCTGTTCTTTCCTCAGGACAAACGATGCTAGCCGCTGTGTCTTGCTGCCTAAAACTACAGTCATCCGTTTTGTGTCCCCTCTTGCGACAGAGTTGACAAGTTAGGGTAATGTTGCCACCACTTGTATTACTGCGGCGGTCTGCTGCTAAATGTCCCACGCGGTTGCATAGGTAACATTTCCTAGGTGCGTGATGACCGCCGCGAAGATTTCTCTGTCCTCACGAGTGTGCACTTGGGTTGGGCTGCAGGTCCATCTCGTCTCATGTACCACCGAGGTTTTTTATGCCCTGCGCCTCAAGGAAGCCGTCAGTTGACTCGGCCAGGTCGTCGAGAGCATGCAGTCGCTTTTCTTCTAGAACCACGACTAACTTGGGATTACAACAATGTAAAAATTGCTCGGCGACAACACGATTTCTGATCGCTGCATAAGTATTCTCAGTTCCAGAAAGCTCCATCCACCTGTCAAAAGAGTTGCTGAGTCGGGCAGCAAACTGTCGACCAGTTTCGCGATTCTCTGGCTTAGAGCGTCTAAACTTTTCTCGAAAACCTTCAGCCGTCAAGCGAAATCGTTAGAGTAGTGCGATTTTCACCTTGTCATAGTCATGGGAGTCGGAAGTTGGCATTAGACCGTACACGCCTAATGCTTCCCCTGCAAAGCATAAACTCAAGGCCGTAGCGCATTCGGACTTTTCCCAGCCCTGGCCAGTGGCTATCCTCTCAAACCGCTGCAGGTAGGCGTCCAAGTCGTCTCGCTTCTCATTGAAACGTGCCATCAATTTTTTGGGACAGATCTTTGGGGCTCGAGGTGATACGGACCCCGAAATGTCTCCCGTCTGGACTACTGCCCCCTGCAACGCATATTCAGCGCGCTGCAGTTTAAGTTCGAGTATTTTCTGTTCCCTCTCTGCTCTTTCCTGATCTAGTTCGGCTCTCTTCTGCTCCTCCTGGGCTGTTCCTTCGTACATTGCCAACGCCTCCTCCTTCGTCAACCCTCGCGCCTCGGTAAGGGCTGCCAGTTTTTCTGGGTCCATGATCCACCCGGCCTTATTGACAGTGACAATGTGAAATGATGGATCCTGCCAGGCTCGCCAAAATTGTCACGTCAATTGGCTGGGCAAACTAGACGCAGAAAAAGCAGGACGTTTATTATACAAGAAAAATAACGCGCACGACTCCACACATCACAGCGCTCCTCACTGCAGTAGCGTAAAACGTTCGGGGGGCAAGCACTATACACAGTTAACTTCAGCTCACTTTCCACTTGATGCCCGTTGCTGGTTGCAGCTGTAGTCACTAGGTTCCCGTAGTCGATGACCACTTGAGAAGCTTGCCGGACACGCTGCCAGAGACCAGGGTGCGTAGCGCCGGGTGCCATGGGGCCCTTGTTTCGAATGCGCAGCCCGAGCGTTCAAGCCAGGTAGCCCCGCTGGTAGTCGTCTCTGAAGCCGGCAAGGGTGTGTTCTTGCGCTCAGGATTGTTGCCGCGCTCAGGAGGCCGGCTGGGCGCCTAGCTTTCCAGGTTCGGTGCCTAGAGCTTCCGTGCAGGCGTCGCCATTCCTCGCTCTCCTCTGTCCACGCGCCTCTCTTCTTCTTTTTCTTCTTCCAGTCCCCTCCATGAGGGGGTTGCCCATCACATTCTCCATGTCTCCTTTTTCCTCCTCTTCTTCTGCTAGGCTTCTTCGGGAAGTTGGTCTCTTGGGGGGATTGCTCATGACATGGTCGCCGTTAACCCGGAGCCAAGACCTTAAACAGGACATACTGCATCCTAATCGAAGCTGCCTACACGAATGCCGTTGAAATTCATGGTGTAAGAACAACGGCAGTCGCAGAAACACAAAGACATTGCTCTTTTCCTGGACCATCCTAACAAAAGCAGTGGCAGAAGAAGCGCAGGAGCCAGCTGTGGCGCTGCCCGTCGCAGCAGAAAGCCACAGTGATAGTAACAGACTCACAGAAAGCTTGCAGAAGCTTGAGGTCCCGTAGGGTGGCCGCATAAACGCATGTTATGCGGTTAACCAAACTTTCCCTTAGAAAATTGGGCAGTGTATTGACACATATGCCTCTTCGGAGGAAAGAAAAGTTTTTCAAAAGGCAAAAGTTTCTGGCGTGTTGGTCCACAGTCAAAGAGAAAACAAGCGCCATTTAAACAACACAGGACAAGGTGTGGACGGGACAACACTTGACGAGGCGTTGTCCAGTCCACGCCTCGTCCTGTGTTTTTTTAAATAGCGCTCGTTTTCTGTGCGAAAAAAAGTTTGCCCACCAAAAGGACCAAGCTTGACGACCAGGCCTCGGAGGACGTAACGAAGCCTGCACGACTTGTAATGTAACAAGTCATAACACACAATTACACACTTAACTGACGGACTTTCTCGCTATCTCAATCCAATCTTACGACGTCCCATAAAGCAACACTCAGGCTGCTATAAACACGTTCCCTCATCCAGTTAGGCTACCCCGGAAATCCCCACTCAAGTTCTAGCAGAATCCTAATACTGCCAAAAGCCACAAACAAACGACAATATTTTTATATAGTGTAGGAACAATTGGCCCCTACCCCCTGTTCTCCGCACTCCACTCTTCATAGGCAGTGTGAGGTATTGTTGTCAAGCCCATGCCTCACTCACCAGCTCATTATCCCCGAAAGTGCAATCCACCGGAAGACCACTCATGGCTTCTTAAGGAGAGGTAGTAGCTTCTGCGCCACCGTCATAACTGATCTAAATATTGGCGTTTTCTCTCTCTATCTTTATAAAGTTTAACTTTTGTATCTCTAATGAATGTCTGTAATATTTTACCGCCATATAAAAACTAAAAAAAAAGAAAACTGTCATCACAACGTGGGCCTGTTTTTGTGTTATAACTAAAATGGAGCACGTAGGTCACACCATTTTGTTTACTGTAAGAGCAGCTGGCGGGAATGTCAACGTTACAGGCTGGAATTCAGCGCAAGCCTGCGTAAAAATCACGTGAATTCTGTAATTTTGCAATGGTGATTTCGCCAAGAAATACTGCAACATATTTCATGAACTATGGTCCGGTGAAATGCCTCTGAATGTGCAATAGCCACAGTTTTGCACGAGGGAAGGGGGGTTTGAAACGGTTTGCCAGTGATAAGCAGTGATAATTTTTCACTGCATCCAAGTCACACCGACCATACTTACTATGGTGAATTTTGAATGAACAGGCATCCACCGGGGCTGTAGTTTGCCAAATTCTCTGCCGGTCGTACGATGAACTCGTAGGCACACTCTGTATGCAGATGTGCACTAGCATAGCATACCCTTAATTTTAACGTCTTCCTAAACTTTCACACATTCGCACACTTCTAGTTGTGAGGACTCATTTGTGGCGAGCGCACGCATCTAGTTGTGGCTGAAGCCTGGACGGTGTTTTACTAGCTCGATCCGCAAAACAAGCAATGTCACGATGAGGACAGATTTGTAAGGTACTTAATCCAGTCGCCCTTTGCGGGGTCCCGGCAGGAGACTGCTGTTGACGCCTGTTGTCTCTTTTGTTTATTTATTTATTTATTTATTTATTTATTTATTTATTTATTTATTTATTATTATTTTTTTTTATTGATTTAAGATACCCTCTTAGGCCCAGGGGAATTATTGAAAGGAGTAATATACGAGGAGTAAAGAGGAAACAAAACAGCAAAACATAACAGAACTTGGAAACGCGTATACAGCCACGGACAAGCTAAACGCGCTCACAAAGCTATGAGCCAGAAATGATCAATGGCGCGATTTCTTTCCATGCCGGTCATGTTGACGCGTGGCCTAATTTCATTAACAAAGTTGGTAAATGGGGCTTTCGTAAAACACCAATAACTTGCCGTTATTTGGCCTCCACGAAGAGCATTTTCAATACGGCGTGTTATGGTTCATATTTTCATGTTTGCATTGCATTTGTCCGTGACCGTACGAGAAAAATAGAAAAAGGAAGAAATACAGCAAAAAACTCGAAAGGTTGTTCATATTCATACTAAAGCCCATGAACTGACGAAATGCAATATGACAATGTTACTGCTAATGCCACAGTGAACAGATTACCCAACAAAAAGAGTGCGAGATATAAAGCACTGTACTGAAATATATCGCACATAACACATTGACCGTTAGGGAAAAATAGACACAAACAAAGGAGTGAAATAGGTAATTCAGCGCATAAAACACTGAATCTTCACGTGTTCTGAATAATTCAAAATCGTTTATAAGCGCCAGTAATACTGGTAGGTGGCTCCACTCTGATGCTGTGTCAGCAATAAGTGCGACAATGAAGATTGCGAACGTTAGGTGAATGATTTATGCATAGTGAAATATAAGATAGCGCGTATAGTATTGCATTTTAAGTCTGTGTTCTGGTGGAGAATTCTGAAGCACGGCTACAGATACCTTACCCTTCGTCGCCAGGTAGGACGGGTTAGTAGTAATGAATTTTTCAGACGGTTGCACTAGGTAGACGGTATATAATTAACAGGAACAAAACATGCTGCACAGTTTCGCTGCACTGCTGTACTGTTGCACTGCTTCAAGGGCTTCAGTCAATATTAAGTATATAGAGTTTCTTGAATCGCAGCATCTTGGACATTGGCAAGCTAGATCTGAGAGATCGGAAAAAACGTTTGGGGTGCAGCTATCGGCAGAGGTAGAGAACTCGTGAGCGAAGCTTTCGGCATCGCCTTTTTTATGAGGGGTTTACGTTTTCTTTCGTTTTTTACTCTATAGTAAATCTCATTCAAAGTGGTATATAGATTATCATCATCGCGGAGGCTTTCTATGTGAGTGATTAAAAAAAATTGCTCAGACATCGTTATTACGATAGGATCAGAAATGTTCGACCAACGGCTCGTAGAGCGGGAGGGGTGCGTTACGGTTTACAATAGCCCAATAGTTAGAAATGTGCTTATGTGTTTATGTTACCATAAGCGCCACGTAATGTGCTCATGTTAGAAATGTTCTTATGCGTACTGTATAGGTTTTATGAGACCAGGTGATGGATGAGAAGTTAAAATAACTGAAAATGAAGATTGGAGTGCCCTGGTACATTTTGTCACGAACTGTTTATTACCTGCACTGCGTCTGTAGGACTGTAAAAAGACATTCTTCATAGAAAAATGATCAAGTGGCGGGACAGTGTCACAAGGGGAAATGAAAGAGGACGATTAATACCAACATGGGCTCTGCGGGGTACGTTCCAAACACAACGAGGGCACCATTATCTTCGTCACCTTGCGAGGTCACTCACCCCACACTCACGAGCTAATCGTCCTGTAAGAAAATACCAGCAACCACGGAGCAACGCGATCAGTGGGAAGAAAAGGAAGGCAGGTGTGGAATGGGACAGTGACCCAGAGCGGTAATGCGCTCAGACCTGAATGTGCAGTAGCGCTCATCCACGGCGAGCACCGGCACCTACCGTCCGCAGGTGATCCCATGAAGTATTGGGAGGGGACGACCGATCGTCCACAAGGGCCGCGTTTGCGCGTACAACAAGATCCCGGTGCACGGTGTACAACAATTGACCTCCATCCGTGACGTGGTTTCCATCAACGCCGCCATGCCACGACGGGACCCCACCTACATGGCTACGCCTCTACTAGTCTGAAGTTTCGACTTTACAGGTGCAAGTGCAAGCTAAGTACTCTTTTTTTCATGTGGTTGAACTCTTTTTTGTCTTTAGTCGGTCATAAACGCTATCAGAATTTGTCGCATTTGTTTCTTTTCCGTGTGCCTTTCTTGAGTAGGCAGGTATATGGAGGCAGTGTCTTGTCCAGAGTGTTTCTCTCAATTTTTTGTCAAGAAGCAGACAATAATTGGTAATACTTACGAGTGAATCGCCAGCGCAAGGAAGACGATAGCAGATGAACATCGAATTACGTGGAAAAAAAGAGTTGCAACAACAGAGCGAAATAATTTCAAGCGGGAAAGAAATATTTATGAATTTTTATTTATAGTATATGTAATGACCGTGATGAGCATTACATAGCGGCGGAAGGGGTTAAGAACAAACACAACACTATTTCACAGTTGAACGAGGCATGGCATACAGAATACATCGATCATTCATGGTTCTTTCTCGTGTCTTTTTTGTTTACCAGGCATGTATACACGCAAATGACTTAGTACTGCAACAGGGTTCTGTATAAGGTGCCAGCAAGGGAAACCCGTAACATCAAAATCGTCCGTAGTCAAATTTCAAAGCATACATATAATAAAATTAAACATTTCCAACCTTTGTACACATTACAGGTTTATAGTAGACAACCTAAACTGCAGAAAACGCACATTTCAAAATACTTATCCAACAAAAAAGAAGTTCGTAATCCTACTCGCCAATATTTTAGTTGATAAATGAATGCAACCGGTTTGAAAGGAAGATGATTCTGTCAGATGCACAAGACTTGCCGGTAGCAAGTTCCATTCATGTATTGATAAAGCAAGGTTGGAGGTCTGATATTTTTTGGTTCTAGCAAAAGCGGCTTAACTTAGTGGGCATGATCAGTTCGGGAGGAAGTGTGATGAGCCGGCAAAATATTGGATGACCTGAAAGGTGACTCAGACTAGTAAAGGGAGCGAAAAAACGACAAGCGCGAGCATTTCCTTCGAATATTCGAATTAGGCACATCAAGAGACGTTTCAGATCAGATAGGCTTGTATCAAAAGAGTAGGAACGCAAGATAATTGTTGTGCACGGCTTCGAGGGATTTATTAAAGGACGCTTGCTGTGGATGCCAGATAACCGACGCACATTCTATTGTGGATGTTATTAATGTGGATCTTATTATGACAGAACCGTGGAGTTCATCATTTGGTGGCTAATAAAACACTGCCGCCAGGTTGCCTGCCTGTACTGTGATTTCGGAATACATCAAAATCAGCCAAGCAAGGAGGGATTTCACAATATAGAGTGGATGAGTTCAGCATTGTTTCGGTTAGAAGGATGACGTTGCAAAAAGATGACTTGGCAAGAGAGCCCAGATGATCCCGTTTTGGAATAACGGGCGTATGTATGTGTAATGAACGACAGCTGCGAGTGCCGAGTGGGCTAGGTTTATGAAACTTTCTATGAGTTTTTCTGGACAAACGTTTGCGCCCCGTGACCGTACACTTAAGTTTTTCATTGCAGGTTAGATGGTCGTACTCAAGCTCGAAGGGCCAATTTTGTGTCCAACCAATTTCTAGTAGTTATTTGCGAGCTACCCTTGTATTGGGTGTTAGGCTCCAAGGTGAGCCAAATACGTATCTTTAGATGCACTTTATGAATTCAATATTGGTTTTTCGACTTACGAATGGTAGAATATACCTATGCGTCAATTCCTGCCTGGGTGAAACATTCCCAATCCCAAACATTCCTCAAGCGTTCGCTATCACGTGGTTTCAGTGTGATTTCGAGACGATTCGAACAAAGTTAAACTTTTGAAAGCTGAACTTTGTTTTGTAATTTACCCCAGTTCAGTGCGGTTATCTGGTGACCCGCAAAATACCAAATTGGAGCGCCGGGATCTGTTTTCAAAGTCATCCAGAGAAGAAAGAATATCAGATACGTCAGATGCACCTTCACTGCTTGTAGCTTAGGCCAACATAGGTGGCGCCTTTACTATCTCAATAAAAGCACAGTCAGGCTCAATCTTTGCGAGCCTAGTTTTCAGATCGTCAAACGCTGTTTCATAGTCGGACAAAGTACACTGCACTAAGGATAGCTGCATGGTCATGTATTGCTGCCTGTCCGGATTGTATTTCCTTCATAGCAGTTTGTACGTCTGTCGGGTCCTGGTTTGGGGTGAGCTAGAGAGGACCTCGATTGAATTCCGCGCTTCCGGACAACAGTAGCTGCATGTTCAGTATTGTACGGAATACCACACAACGCTTGTGGGCCCGGCAGCAGAAGTGCATGAAAACTTGTCCTTTTAGCATAAAAACGAAGAGATGTTTTTTTTTACCTCCACTGAAACAGGTGGCGGCAGTAAGCTTGCCACGTCGTTGCTACGATGCCGAGCCCACTAAGGTATAGTGAAGTAGTATACTTGGGTAGTGGAAAAAGTGGCGGCTGCTCTCCATGGCGCCCTTGAAGCTGGGCATGTAACCGCCGCGCGTGGCACTGGTGTGGCCCGCCCGAGGAGATTCCGAAGCGGTGCGCGTTGAGCAAGGCGCCTTTACGCTGCTGTTCGGTGATTGACGCTATGTTTGGGCGTCTGTTACCAGCTGCATATGAATATTTTTGCATGCAATTACAAGAGGAGCCTAGAAGGCAATACCCCGGTCCTTAAATGTTCTTAATTCTTTTTTTATTAGTAATCTGCAGAGGTTTTTATGGTTGCGAAGGTCGGGAATTCCCGAAGGTCCATCGCTCGTGCACTTTGAAAGGATTGTGCAATATTATGGGTTGAGAATTCACACCTAATAAATTTATGTAATTACTATAAATATTTTATAATTGCGATTTTTTACCCTGCTTTTGCTTGTAGAGTTCCTAACTGCTCATAATTATTTTACGTCTGCAAGACGTGGGGCGTAAATTTCATGAACTTGTGCATTTGTGATGCGGCAATTTAATGGATACCCAGCGTGCCAATGAACAGTGCAGTTTTAGAATGATCGCGCTATAAAATATGCCGTGTAAGGCTTTTCTGAGTATTACGGTTGCGAATGCTGATGCTTTTCGCCGATTTGACGAAGGTCTTTGAAAATATGCCTTTCGTGTGTACTGTGTGCACCGCAAGGGACCGGGTAAGGTAGCACGCATTTTCTCGGGCCCGGGCCGTGCTCGGGCTTCAGCCAAATTTTTTGAGGGCCATGGCAGCATGCAGGCAGTGTCAAAGGCCCGGACGTCGTGTTTGACAAATTCTCAATTGCTGATACCAAAATGTTTGGTCATTGACCGTTTAGGTTAAATGAAAACAAGAACAAAAAAAAGCAAAGTACAGAAGTCGCTACAACGCCGTTAAAAGTCTTTAGCCGATATTTCCTAAAATACACCATCTGTGTCAGGATATGTGTGTTGTACGAAGCTCTGTCCTGGATTTTTTTAAATTAAATTGAATATACTCGCTCTATGCTTGCGTTTTACATTAGAAACAGCAAACGTTTTCGGGCTTACTTTCCGGCAGTCGTAGGTGGACTGATATTTAAAAACAGTCTGGCGGGCTCAGGCTGGGAGGGGCTCTCGGGGAGGGGCTGGGCTCGGGCTATTGTCCTAATATTGTCACGAGAGGGCCAGATGGTTGCCAAACAGGAGACTAGTTTTAATTAGAATCGAGCCCACAGAAGGTAGCGAGCAAGCAGGCAAAGCGTCTTCTTCCTCTAGCCAAGTCACTGGCTCCGCATAGAGGTCATGACGGTTTCCGAGTAGTCGGCGCATACCCTTGCGGGGATAATTACCGTTCATAGTGCCTGTTGCACTACCCCCCCCTTCAAAAAGCATCGACTCGATGCGAAAGAAAAGTGGAAACAATGAAAAGGAAGGCTCTAAACACAACACTATTGCTACTATACTTCTGACAGTCCTTCGCAGTCTTGGAGGCGTCTTTGGCACTCCTCCAAGAGGGAGATTGTAGCTTCGGTAGCCGGAAGTCCATCAAGTCTATTGAACTGGCATCGGCGCTCACCGTGAGTGGTACAGCTTCATCCTGGCTACATGAACAACTTCTGGAAAAGCCTTCCGTCGAGATCGAGCAGTTCCTTCGGGAACTACCTGATACGTAACCTCAATGAGTTGACGCACCACTTTGTAGGGGCCGAAATAGCGGCGCAACAGTTTTTCGGATCTCCGTCGAAGGCGGACAGGGCTCCACACTAAAACCTGGTCTCCAGACTGGTAAACCACCTCTCTGTGCTTGTTGTTATATCGGTGGGCGTCGATTTTTTGTTGGTTCTGTATTCTATTTCGCGCGAGGTTCCGAACTGCTTCGGCGCACCTAGTGAATTCTTCAGCGCCGGAAGTGGGTGCTTCAGTTCCACTGGGCAGCAGCATCGAATCAAGCATTGTGGTGACCTCCCGACCATGAACGAGACGAAAAGGAGTAAAGCCGGTTGTTTCCTGTGGAGCCGTGTTGTACGCGAAAACAACGTAGGGTAGTACCTCATCCCAGTTCTTGTGGTCATCGTTAACATACATGGAAATCATATCAGCAATGGTCTTATTGAGCCGCTCGGTCAGACCGTTGGTTTGCGGATGGTATGCAGATGTGCGGCGATGGTCGGTGTAGGTATGTTTCATTAATTCTTCAGTAAGCGCTGATGTAAAGGCAGTTCCTCGGTCGGTAATGACGACTGCTGGGGCACCATGGCGGAGTACGATACTGTGGAGGAAAAATGTAGCAATTTCCGCTGATGTTCCTCGTGGTATTGCCTTTGCTTCGCAGTACCGTGTAAGATAGTCGTTAGCGACCACAATCCACTTGTTCCCAGCTGACGACAAAGGAAATGGGCCTAGTAAATCCATGCCAGTCTGTTGAAATGGCAGGTTCGGGGGATTGATAGACTCTAAGAAGCCGGCTGGCCGAGTGGATGGAGATTTGAAGCGCTGGCAATCCCGGCACGTAGTGACGTAGCGTTTGATTGTCGCGGCTAACTTTGGCCAGTAGTACCTCTGGCGGATCCGCGCCATTGTTCGAGCGAAGCCTAAGTGCCCCGACGAGGGCTCGTCGTTGCAAGCGTGTAGAACGTCGCTGCGCAGGCTTGTCGGTACAACCAAAATGTATTCGGATCCTGTAGGCTGAAACCCTTCTTTAAAGAGCACGCCGTCCCGGAGAACGAAAGATGAAAGTGAGCGCCTAAAAAGTCGTGGGATAACCGCGCTACGTCCCTCGATGTACTCAATAAGTGGCTGGAGCTCCGAGTCGTCTCTCTGTTGCTGGGCAAGATCTGTAGCTTCCAAGGCTCCGAGGAACGCATTGTCCTCTTCCGAGTCGCCAGGATTACCCTCAAGGTGAGCTCGCGACAAGCAGTCGGCGTCTGTGTGCCGCTTCCCGGATTTATACACGATGGTGACATCGAACTCCTGAAGCTTGAGGCTCCACCGCGCAAGGCGTCCCGACGGGTCCTTGAGACTTGCCAGCCAGCACAAGCAGTAATGGTCACTAACGACGCGAAATGGCCGGCCATACACGTAGGGTCTGAATTTTGTAATCGCCCACATTACCGCCAAGCACTCCTTTTCTGTCGTCGAGTAGTTTTTCTCCGCACGTGACAGAGTGCGACTTGCGTAGGCAATCACTCGCTCAACTCCCTCTTGCCACTGTACTAAAACGGCGCCGAGACCTACGTTGCTTGCATCTGTGTGCAGCTCAGTCTTGGCGTCTTCGTCAAAATGACCAAGTATAGGGGTTGTTTGCAAGCACCTCTTGAGCTCCTCGAAAGCTATGCCCTGTTCTTCTCCCCACACGAAAGGTACGTCGTCCCTTGTCAAGCGGGTTAGGGGCTCTGCCATTTTTGAAAAGTCGGCCACAAATCGTCGATAATAGGCACAAAGACCCAGAAATCGGCGAGTGGCACGTTTGTCAGTTGGCGTTGGGAACGATCTTACCGCAGACGTCTTCTCGGGGTCTGGGCTCACGCCCTCAGAGCTCACCACGTGTCCAAGAAACTTAAGTGTCTCGAAGGCGAAGTGGCACTTTTCTGGCTTGAGGGAGAGACCGGCTGCACGGATCGCATGAAATACTGCGCGCAGGCGTTCGAGATGTTCATCAAACGTCGCCGAAAAGATGACTGCATCATCCAAGTAAACGAGACAAGAGCGCCATTTGAGATCCGAGAGAACGCTGTCCATCATTCGCTGGAATGTGGCAGGTGCAGAGCAAAGTCCGAATGGCAGCACTTTAAACTCGAGCAATCCGTCAGGGGTACTGAAGGCAGTCTTTTCACGGTCTCGTTCATCAACTTCAATCTGCCAGTATCCGCTACGCAGGTCAATGGAAGAAAAATATCTGGCATGGCGGAGACGATCGAGGGAGTCATCGATACGTGGCAAGGGATATACATCCTTTTTCGTAATTTTGTTAAGTCTTCGGTAGTCGACGCAGAAGCGGAGGGTACCGTCTTTCTTAGCAACGAGAACGACAGGTGACGCCCACGGACTTTTAGATGGCTGTATCACGTCATCCCGCAGCATCTCCTTGACCTGGCGTTGAATTGCCTCTCGTTCTTTTGACGAAACCCTGTACGGTTGTTGCCGAACACGTCTCTCTCCATCTCCGGTTATAATGCGGTGTTTAACTAGGCCAGTGCGCTTTACCTTGGTCGAGGAAGCAAAGCAATCACTGGACGAGCTGATGAGAGCCTGGAGTAGGTGCTTTTGCTCTTGAGTTAGACTTGGGCGAATTTCAACAAGACTGGTAGGCTCAGCAGTTGCTGTGACTGTAGAAATGTTCAGGACGCCTTGTCGATCTTGATCCAATGTATTATGTACAGTAGCTATTTCATCGATGCCCGCTATTTCTGCGAGATAGGCCACAGCTGTGTCCTGGTTAAGATGCTGGGGTGCGGCACTGAAATTCATTAGGAGAATGTCCGTGCGATAGTTCCGGATTTCAACCACTCCCCGGGCCACGCTGATCTGTCGTTCCAACAGAAGGGGCACGTTAGCTTCGGCTATTCCGCACGTAAAGTCACTGTCGCACTTGACGGAAACAAACACACTTGCTCGGGGGGGGGGCAGCGTCACGTGACCATCGGAAAGGCGTAATGCCATACAACGCGGCTCGGCTTCGGTTATGACAGCTCGGTTGGTACAGAACGTCACCAGGAGCTCCCGCAGGTGGATCATGGCCCCATACTCATAAAGAAAGTCTAGTCCGAGGATGAGTGGCTTTGAACAGTCTCGCAGGACAAGGAAGCAGGCCGGGAAATACGCGTCTCGTATCTTTATTCTGGCCATGCAAACTCCAAGCGGTGTAAGGAGGTGGCCGCCAGCCGAGCGAATCGTGGGGCCGCTCCATGGTGTTACCACCTTTCTTAACCGGCCAGCAAGCTGGCTGCTCATTACAGAAAAGTCCGCTCCTGTGTCCACTAGAGCCGTCAAAGGGTAGTCGTGGGCTGAAATCAGAATTTCGGCGGATACTACGCCAGCGTTTTCATGGTGCGTTTCTGACCTAGGCGTCAAGTCTGTTCGAGTCGGTGCAAAAGCGGGTTTGGGGTCGGGTCGTCACGGTGGTGAGTCCGGGGCGTCGGGTTTCGCTTCGCGTCGTAGAGCCGGTGGAGGATGTTGCGAAATGTGAGCGGCGGCAGTCGTACCCCCGGAGGCCGCCGTCCTCAGTTTCCCCGGCGGGGGCTACGGGACCTTCCACCAGCCTCGGCGGCCGTCGTAGTCGAGATTGGGCGTCGAGGGGACATGAAGCGTTGCGGCGAAGGTGATCTGGACTGGCGTTGCTGCTGCGGCGAAGGGAGCAGATGGGAGGCTAGGTACTCCTAAATTTCACGAGGTCGTTCGCCGTAGCGGTGTCGAGGGGCATCAGGCGAAAACCCTCGCATGCCCATCCTGCGGTAGGGGCAGTAGCGCCGGACGTGGCCTGCTTCCCCGCAATGATAACAGAGGGGTCTGTTGTCCGGAGTGCGCCATATCACCGCTTTTCTAGCAGGCTGGTCTGGATCCATCCCCGCAGCGCTGCTGCTGAACCGCTGCTGTCTGGGTGCAGTTGGAGGCTGATAATGTTGAGGCCCATAGGGAGGTCAGCGCAGAGCGTCTGCGTACGCCATGACATGGGGTGCAGGCACGTCGTAAGTTGTAGCGTAGGGGCTCTGCGCTGGCGGTGTGGGCTGCAATGCCTGAGGTATCTCCTCGCGGACTACGTCTGAAAGGGAGGCCACGCTTGGCTGACGACCAACGAGGTTGGCTTTTTGGAGCTCAAGTTCCTCGCGAACAATGGCTCTTATAAGCTGACGCAGAGAAAAGTCATCCGTGTTCCTGGGTGCTAGTAGAGCATGGCAGCTTGATGTCTGGGGATGAGATTGACGGCCGTACTGCATCCCACGTTGCTGCAGCGCACGTTCCATTGCTGCTGCTTCTTTAAGGAAGTCAGCAACTCTACCCGGTGGGTTCCGAACAAGGCCTGTGAACAGCTGCTCCTTTATACCTCTCATTAAATGCCGCACCTTTTTCTCCTCGGGCATGTCGGGGTCGGCCCGTCTAAACAGTCGGCACATGTCTTCTACAGACATGGCCACAGTCTCGTTTGGACCCTGAAAACGTGACTGAAGGGCGATCTCAGCCAGCTCCTTCCGTTCGCCACTGCGGTATGTGGCCAAGAGCTGTCGCCAAAATTCTTGACAAGTGTCCATGGTGGCTTCATGATTTTTCAAACCAAGTCTGAGCTGAATTCTCCAGAGAGGAATAAACCATCCTGAGTTTTCGACGGTCATCCCATTCATTGAATGAGGCAACCCGTTCAAAGCTCTCAAGCCAATCGTCGACGTCTTCAAAGCTATCCCCGTGAAATGCTTTCGGTGTGCGAGGCGTATGCAGGACAAGCGGTTGAGCCATTCCTGCCGTCTGGCTAGTTTGGCTCGCGGTAGAAGTCATGGCTGATCTCATGGCTGACCTGATAGGTGTGGCGAGACGCCCAAACTCCGGTTCCAAGCCTTGCAGGCGTCGGCTCGCCTTGTGAACTGGTGTTGTGTCCACTGCGGTGGGGCTTGAAGTAGCCGGGTCTTCGGCACCAAAGTACATGGGTTGGAAACCCCGCCCCTCCAACAAAACTGTCACGAGAGGGCCAGATGGTTGCCAAACAGGAGACTAGTTTTAATTAGAATCGAGTCCACAGAAGGTAGCGAGCAAGCAGGGAAAGCGTCTTCTTCCTCTAGCCAAGTCACTGGTTCCGCCTAGAGGTCATGGCGGTTTCCGAGTAGTCGGCGCATACCCTTGCGGGGATAATTACCGTTCATAGTGTCTGTGGCAATATATTGTCGGGATAAATTATAACCTGTGAAGTCCTCTAGCGTGAATCAAATTCGAAAATTTGAAAAAAAATAAATGTTCGCGCACGTCGGCACAACGCTGTCTCCTTGATTAACACGTGCAACATCATAGCAAAATCACAAACAATGAAGAAAAGGAAGTTTTCACACGCTGGCCTCCATCTCGAAAGCACGGAACGCGCTGTCTTCTTGATCGGCCAAATGTCATAAAAAATGAAAAAACAGTAATTGCACACGAAAAAAGTACATATACTTTTTACAGAGAGACTTTGCTATAATTATAGCATTCTCAACTTTATTACAGCGCACTTGCCACTCGTACCAGTGATGAATTTACACGAAAAATTATTCCTTTTACTTCTCCTACTCAATTATAATTAAAAACCCCTTGTTTTGAAAATGTCAACGTCGTTCTTGGTATGGGCTACATACGTGCGCAAAACTGGCATTGCGCCTGCGGCAAAAGACCTTCTCTTGCAGTTCCAGTTTTTTTTGTCATTTCTTTTCTGTGTTGCATTATGAAGAAGGGCATGTGCATACCTATAAAATAATTTAAACAGTTCGATTAACGAAAGAAACTACGCACCATACGAAATCCAAACCCACAGCCCTGCTGCACTCCGTGAAATCGACCATAATGGGACCGTGAGGGGACATAATGGTGTGGGTGCCACCATAATTTAGTAATGCCGCTCCGGTCCTCACGTAAAGCAATAACATTCGTGTTCTTTTCGGCTGACGTCCCGTATTCTAAATTGAAAACGTAATATTGTGAGTAAGAGTGCGTGCGGCCAGTTGGTAATGCTAGATTACCAACCTGCCTACATTCGTCCTGCATTCCGTTGCGAAAAGGCGGTGTACTTTAATTAGGGCGTGGTGTACTGCGGTTCCATCATTCGTAACTTTTATACTTCACCCTAAGTCAAACATAGCTTTCATTTTCGTTTCGCTAAATAAAGTGGTTAACGTTAATTTGTGGTTTCTTGGGGCGTGACTGAGGTTTTGACTGTAGAATACGTCCGACGCTAATTCCCCTCCCCACTGATCTCGTCCGCAGAGCGGGCCGGAGGTAACTTCACTTTTCTGCGTGAAATTGCGTCGGACATAACTTTGTTATTTTATTTCGGGTTACGTTGGACCTAACTCTATACTCGGTTACAAATCAAGAACGGCACCACCTCTTGTAGCGTATCACTCCGCCAAAACGCCGGACCCGTGACGTCAGTGCGCGCGCGTTTTGAACGGGGTTTGCTATAAATGCGTGATATCGTCTGCCTTGTCTCACGAAGTTTGTTTGTCGTCACTGGAGTCGTTTATAAGCATATTAGGTCCAACAAATCAAGAAAACGGCTCACGCCATGTTCAAAATATTTTCAGTAACGCACTACTTGCGCCGCGCGGAGAAACATCCGGCTAGGGTGATAAGGCACAGCGGCAACTTCCTGTGCCGTGCTTAAGTTGTCACCGAGTATAGACACTGCGATTATTTTACTTTTATAGGTGTTAATTGAAGTCTACATTTTTAATACGATCGCACAATAAAATGATGCTGCGTGACTCGGTGATAATTGAGGTTGCGAATCGAGTAAAATTTCCATACTTTTCTCAGACTTGACACAAGTTTTAAGGACATCTGTCATGCGTGCTCCGTGTATCAAATTAGGAAAAAGAAAACGGAAACGTTTCCGTAAGCCGGCCTGCTCAAAGCATGCCACTGTTTTCTCGGTATGCCGAACTTGATAGGAAATCAACGAACAATGAAGAAAAAAAGAACCATTGAGGTACGCTAGCCAGCCTAAAAAGCGCACCGCTGTTTCCTCAGTTGAGACAACACGGTAGAAAAATTAGCAAACAACGAAAACAAAAACAGTATTACGCGTTAACGACGATTCCTAAAGCACACCGTACGCCGTCTGCGCGGTTGGTCAAATGCATATATGATGAAAAATGAGCAAGCAACGTAGCTACCTTTTCTTTAAGGACCTTGCTATATTATTACCATCATCAACGCGATAATAGAGCGCAATCCCCACACCGGTGATGAATTTACACGAAAACTAACTGTTGCCCCTCGCAGTGTGCCCACGACGCACGCCTGGCCGCCCCTTCCTCAGGCGCAAAAGAGCTCGGCTGGAGCACCCCAGCGCCACCTCATGCGGTTGACACTAAGTGTCTCACTTGGCGGCTGCCGCTTTTTCTACTACCAAAGTATTTTAGTTCACTGTACCTGAGGAGTGCGCAGCGCGCACACCTGTTCGGCTGTATATCACGGGGAAATAGGGGCGAGCGGTATGCAGAAAATCCAGTCGGCGCGCATGGTAGGCTGAGGCCAGCAGAAGAGACGGTGGAGGCTGGCAGTGGCGTGAAGATTCAGGTGCACATTGTGGGTGTGTTACGGTGTTTAAATAAATAAATAAATAAATAAATAAATAAATAGCTAAACAAATAAAAAAAATAAATAAATGAATAAATAAAAAAAAAATTAATATGTAACAGCGGCTATGAAGACAACGCGCAAGTTTGGTGCAGTAAAACGAGCGTTTTGTCCCTATACTATTTATGGAAATTTTATTGGAAATGAATGTGGTATTCAAGAAAACATGTTAAGCAGTGGCGTCTCGTGAGCCACGTTCAGGCGATTCTTGTATGATGTCACAGAATCCTTCTGAAATTGGCGTGTAACGACCGCTACCACCGCCAAGGAACGAGACTGAGCTATCGTAGCGGTGCCTCTGGTCCTACTCGATCGTGTCACTTAAGCTCTAGCGTTCTGTTAACACAGGGATAATATTGTTTTGCTGTGACGGCTCTACGCCACGAATATTTGTATACTTCTCAATAACATAACTCGTGAAAGCTTCTCAATTTCTCTTGCGCTGTTTTTGGCTAAACGACGTGTTTGTACCTTTCGTTTCATTTTGATTGCGCCTTGTTCTGTCAACCCAACAAATCTGTATTTTGTATCCATGGCCCAATTATAGTTAAGGAACCTTATCCGCTTCAGTCATCCTCCACAATGTAATAAATAGGGCTGATATTTGTTGGGTTAAAAGGAATCGTAACGTTTGAGTGGAACTCGAGATGTAGCCATCGGTGAGTGCTGAGTGCGGCTTTCGAAAAAAAATCGCTCTGTATTTGCGAGTGCATCGACACTTTATTTACTTTTATGAACAGGACACCAACGACGAACTGGAAGACTATGCTTATGCGTTCTGTTTTTAAGGTGAAAAAATGTGTTAACCCGGTCCCAAATGTCAACCACAAAGTGCAAGTATCAGACAAGAGGGCTTACAGCTAATAGTAAATAAGCGTACAGTAAAGCTCAGCAGGTGTTGACCGGTAAGTTTTATTTTCAATTCCCAGTGAGCATCTTCCCTTTCACCGCTTATACAGCAATTGTAGTTAGTGGTACCACATTCGCTGCCCCAAAATTGTATTCTTTCCTCTGCTGGACTCCAAGTATTATGTTTGTTTTCTCTTGCAGTCATGGCACTCCATCAATGCTTTGCCTGCTTGTGCCCACCGGTGATTATGATAGCACCAAGCAGGCTAAGTGCCACGTTTAGGTAACTATTTTACAAACTCCTCGTGCCTTCAAAGGCCTAAATTTGAACTGTAGCGGCACCCGTTACTTGATGGCATTGTTTGTCTGCTCTCCTCTCCCCAAAAGGCCTTCCCGTATACTGTTCCGTCAGCAGGGGCATGGGTGGTGCGTCTAACCTGGGAGTTATTAGTATAGTTTTGAGCGCGGCCTCCCTATGTGCGCATGGGAAAAGTGGCCGACCAGAAGCATTGGGCCTTGTGTAGTCCGAAAGCCTGCAACTTCTAGCGAGTTGGAGTAGACCTCCTTGAGTGTAGCAGCGTTATCCACCCACGCCGTTTGGCCGTGTCGACCGACAAACCAGGCTTTCTTAATGAACAAAGATTTAGGGCATTCTGCCGTGATTGTTCTTGGCCAACAGTGCCTGGAACACAGAATTTCTAACCTGAATGCCAAGACAACATTTGGAAGCTAATGCGAAAGACATGGCCTCTTCTACGCCATTTACAGGAACACATCGGTACCGTGGCGCGGACGCTGACGGCATTCGAGCCAACCGGTTTAATTTTCCAGTCTGCACACCTCAAATTGTCATTATATCCATCTGGTTCCAGTGTACGCAGATATTCTTAAAGATGTAAAGAGATACTTATTGCATTAGTTACAAACACCCGCCATTTTCTCGAATGCATGGTGAAGTTGTTTTTGTGACATCGAGGCTAATTGGGCACCGACATAGTGTGCAAAGATCTAATTAGTGTCGCATATTGGCGGCGATGGGAGCCGTTAAAGCGGATCTGAACCAACCGGCCGAGCCACTTGCGCTCACTGACTAGCCAGAGTCACTGTAAATATAAATATCGACTTTGGCTAGTCAGTGCGCGGAAGCGGTTTGTCCGGTTAGATAAAATCAAGGCAGACTGATCCTTTTGCAGTTGTGAAACGCCAACATAGTGTAATTAACTCACTTTTAGTTCAATTTCGCGCTATGTTGCAGAGGAGCGGTTTTCCTTAATTTTCCGAGAACAACAAGTACACGTGGGAAAATGTTTGTAAGTTCGGCGACACGTATACATAACCAATTTATTGCGTCTCACCAAATGTAGAAAGCGGGTACAGAAAGCACAAGCTAAACTCCACCAAGTATTTCTCTCCAAATACGAACCATCACTTTTGCGTGAGGGTTCCGGCTAGTTGGTAATCCATTAGCAACAGAACGCAAAAAAGACCAAGGACGAGACGAAGTCATGCCCTTATGCAATGTCGGATAGCTGTAACGTTCAAACCTCCCGTCTTCTGCCAGCAGGCTACCCTCCGCCTTTGATTATTTCAGTTGCTGAAAGATTGATGAAGTATCTTAAGCACACTAATAAAGAAAACACTGATAAGGCGTCCACAAGAAAGAAAATTGTTGTTATGCCATACAATAATGGAGTGTCACACAAATTGAAGAAAGTTGCTAAACGTGTGAATCTTCAGGTCCGTTTATCTGCGCCGCACAAACTGTGTAGGCTGTGTAAAATAAATAGGCCCAAATTTAAAACGGATAGTGGTTGCCCCGTAAATAACCGCAAAAGTTTCGTTGAGTGTGTGGAAGGGGTTGTTTACAAGATACCCCTTTTGTGCGGTAAGAATGACGTAGGGCAGACGGGGCGCTGTCTTAATGTCAGATTGCGGGAGCATGATTATAGTGTTAGGCGCATTTTGGAGGGTAATCTCAGCCGGCATTGTCGTTCGTGTGAAAAGAAAGGTTCACGCCACTGTTTGATGAGTGTCCTGTTGTCAGCCGTCATGACCTTGCCATCATGACCCGAGAGATTATTGCGGAAGCGGTGATATTAGGTGAAGGAGCTACGTGCATAAGTGCCCCGTTCATTCTGCTGTAAAAAATGAGACTACTTACTTTGGCACCGAATTCTGACCTTTCCTTTAGATGATTGTGTAGTCTTATTTTCCTTGTCACTTGTTTGGATGTATGGGTCAGCGGGTTTTGATCTGTTTTGTGCCCGTGGCTGGGTTGCAGCTGCGGTATCTGCCAAACCCTTGTGATCAATTGAATATTTATGAGTGCGTTTCTTTTCATTAAATTTCAGTTGGCAGTCAGCGCTTGTTGGTCGTGTTCGTCTTGTCCTTTGTCTTTTTTGCGCTGTGTTGATAATGCATCACTTTTGTTACTGCACATATTTGTTAGAAGCGGCAAGATACAAGACACCATATATTGCGCTAACATGAACGATAAACACTATGCTCAATTCAGCCGCGAGAGCCCGCGCAGGCTGCGCGCCCCACAAATCTTCACTGAAAATTGCGCCCGCACCTCTCTTTCCCATCCCGTAACGGTATTTACAGCATTGTTGCTACCTAAGTTACCTTAGGTCACAGCGTTGTTTTGAAGACGATTTCTTGGCCTACATAACTCGTGGGTATGTGCCAAGTCCTCGGGTAACCAACCAAGCAATTGGTGCTCAATGCTTCATTACAATAATCGACAGTGTCAACGTATCTGTGTTTTTGCTTCAGCAAGGGGGTCGTGCATTCGGCTGACTGAATAACGCGGCAGCAGAATGAAGTTAAAGGAACGAATGCGTCATGCCTAACTAGCGAGATAAGGACTACATGACAGGTAACCTGTGGTTCTTTGCCTCTGATTGCCGCTTCCCACGGCTGAAAAATTTGGAGAAGTTAATTTCTTCAACTTTTTTTATGTGGCTGCACGGTGTACTTACACCATGTAATTCCTTATTTTTAAGCGCAGCGCAAGTTGTAAATTCTCTTTCTAAGAAATATTTAAACAAAAAATAAATTGGTTGCCCCTTGTGGTTGTACAGGGTGTTGCGACGATAATTGGAACATTTTAGAAATTTTTACTGATTGAACCGCCGCTCTGTTTGCACTCAAACTTGCCACGAAGGTCACATTTTGTGCTCAATTTTGTTTGATACCGTGAACAACGATGGTACTTACCTGTGTATTTTAAAAATAACTAAAAACAATTTTCGCCTGTGGAAAAACGGCGGCTGATTTGGACGTGTGAGCCAGCGCAAGTTGATGTTTGAACGACGGAACCACCTGGGGTATTCAGAGCGAAAGGCACGTTTGGGACTCAGGGTAGGAAGGAGCCAAATGGTGAAACAGACGTTCAGAAAACCCGGTTTTCGGGCTCGCACGTCCAAATCAGCCGCCATTTCTCATAGGCGAAAATCGTTTTTGTTTATTTGCGGGATAAAAAGGTAAGTACCGTCGTTGTTCCCGTTGTCAAGCAAAATAAACCACAAAATTCGACCTTCGTGGCACGTTTGAGCGCGTACAGAGCGGCGGTTCGTTGAGAAAAACTTTTTAGTGTTCCAATTATCGTCGCAACACCCTGTGCTCGTGACGAAAAATTGCCAATCCATAAATTTCTCTCCACCAACTTGCGGGTCTATGACGGGATGAGGTAAGCGAACTTACAAAGTATGGAGGCTTGGAGATAAAAATATTGTGTTTTTTGCAGTACAATTGTGTGTTAATTGGAAGAGGAACTGTGAACATCGCGGACGCACAGGAGATTTCTTATAGAAATGTAATTTAGCAGTTCATTTAAATTTAGGCTCCTTTAAAAGATTCACATAAATTTGTCGAGTCAATGAACCGGGTACAAATATTCATATACAAACAGCTCCGGTAATAAGTAAGGCGGTATTACTCGACGTTTATTTCTTAGGAGAAGGCTACAGAAGGAATCTTGAAGGCCTCGCAGGTAGCGAAAATTGTGTTAAGTGATCATTAGCGTAACACCCAGCCATGCGTATTTGCGTCAAGATGCCACGCGCATAATGAAGTTGCTAGATAACAAAGGGTAGAATTGAGACCATGATATCACCGTGACAACAAAATGAAAACCACATCTACCACCGAAGCAATGCATATTCCGGAAAAATATTACAATGGGACTAAAGCCACGGGAGAGTTTGGAACATTTTCAGACCATTTGCCTTATGGTTCCAGGCCACAGTATTTTCGGACAACTTAGAACCGAATCTTTTGGTCTGCATGTCTGTCGGTCCCTAAATTCCCACTTTTGGCGAAAGTGGAAAGAAGTCAGAAAACAGAAACTCATGTAGAGAAAACCTTTCCAAACCAAGAAATTTCGTAATATATTTGATAATTGTCAACATAAGCGTTATTTGAGGCAAACTATCGATTTTTAACTGGTTCTATACGGTGCTATTTTTATTAAAATAGATTCTCGCTCATGAGCATAGGTCGGCAAAACACAAAGAACTCACTAAAAACTCAATCACAATTTTTTTCATTCACGCTGTACTGAATCAAACTCACACTCAAAAAGCTCGTCTGTTCACAAAATCACTCGTACTCACTCATCAAATACTCATTTGTATTCATTCTCACCTGTACTCAAACTCATTAGTCCTCACGAGTATTCGTACTCAATCTCTACTCATGAGTACTGAATCTGTACTCATGAGTACTCATTCTGTACTCAGGAGAACTCAATCTTCTGTACTCAGGAGTACTCAATCTTCTGTACTCCTGAGTACTACTCATTCTACACTCACGAGTGTTACTCATTCTGCACTCTTGAGTACTACTCATTCTGCACTCATGAGTACTAAATCTGTACTCATGAGTATTCAATTTATAATACGAATAATCCACTTATCTGCACTGTTAGCTAGGTCTTATCTCGAATAGAAGAATAAATAAAAAAAAATAAAATGTTTATTTGATTAGAAGAACAGAGGTTACATATATATATTCGACCTTACGAACTGCAGCGTAATTTTTTAGTGTTGGAAGAAGTACTTCTGCAAATGATAAATAGTTTCATAGAACACTCTTATATACCCAAGGAATTAAAAACCGCTCTCGTAAAGCCTTTACATAAAGAAGGTTCATTCAAAAAAATTGAAAATTACAGGCCTATTTCCATTCTGTCTACCGTTGTCCAGATTCTTGAAAAACATCTTCTCGTAACCATGACCAGTTTTTTGGAAAAGTTTGATGTCCTATCGCGAGAACAATATGGCTTCACTCCGGGAAAATGCACAACTGCACTTTTGGAAGACTTTTCTGATTTGCTGTATTCGGCCTTTGAAAATAACGAGGTTTCATGTGGCCTCTTTCTTGACGTAAGCAAAGCATTCAATTCCGTACACCATAATCTCTTGCTAGAAAAATTAAATCTTCTGGGGTTCCGGGGTCCTTTTAATGCACTGTTAGGGGACTACTTGGACAACAGAACGCAGATTGTTTGTGTGGGGGATTACTCTAGTTCTAAATTATTGTTAAAATCTGGCTTGCCTCAAGGCTCAATTTTATCGCCCCTATTGTTTAATCTTTACACAAATGATCTGCCTTTGGTGGTGACATATTGCCGTATTTTTCAATACGCTGATGATACTGTCCTTTTGTCGACACGCCCCGCTTACTGTGAATCAATTAATGCACTTCAAAAAGATGTGCATTCTGTCATGAACTGGTTTGATGTTAATTCCATCACGGTAAACACACAAAAAACAAAGCTCGTATGTTTTCGAAATCCGCACAAGCAAATTTCACTCAATCTACAACTTTTTCTACACCCTTCTTCTTGTGTTTCCTGCACTTGTGCGCCGATTTTGTATTCCGACAGTGTAAAATATTTAGGGATCTCTTTTGACTATGATATGACATGGAATACGCATTTGACTAATATCTGTAGTAAACTCAGGGGATTATCGTGCATTTTTTATAACTGCCGACATCTTATGACATTCCAGACTCGCAAAATCATTCTTCATGCACTTGTTTACAGTTCTTTACGATATGCCATTACTGTTTACTATCATTGTTCGACTACGTGGCGTTTAAAGGTCAACTCCATTTTGAAAAACATACTTCGTAGTGTCGCCTATAATATCAATCTTCCAAATGACAGCAATCTCTTTTCAGCGTTACACTTGCCTTCCTTTGACAACTTGTTTTTACAAACAGTGATTTGTGCTCATTTCTGGAACAGTGATTTCCTTGTTAATCATGTACCTGCAAGACCATTACGACACCATATGCGCTTCGATGTACCCAGATGCTTCACCCGATTTGGACGCTTCGTTAGAAAACACTATGTTCCCGCCACCTTCAATTCACTTCCTGATGCCATATTTGCTGTGCAATCAAAACGTTCTTTGAAATTATTTATCCGTGGAAACCTGTTTTGAAATGTGGAATGCTTGCTTTCCTACGTGTTAGTTCAGTTTTATATTTTTTTTTCTAGTTACCGGCGGGATTCAGTGCACTGATGTATACGCCTTCTGTTTCTGCCTCTGACTGCCGGGTACAGCCCGACAAGCCTTTCTGGCTTGGGCTGACCTGACAATAACTGTATTGTCACTATGGATCAATAAACAAATTTATTATTATTATTATTATTATTATTAGGACAGAGGAAGAAAGCGTCTGACGCGGTGCACTGTCGTAGGGCGACTTACTGCGCGAAGGCACGTACATGTGAGAGAGCGAAATGAAACGTAAGCACTCGCGTTGCGTCTGGCGTCTCCTCTTGTTTCAGGAATGAAACAACGAAGACTAGGCCAGGTCGGGCTCAGTGGAGCTTGGGATTTGTTGGTGCCGCCGTGACCGTAAATTGCGGTTTTGTGCGTGTCTTCGAGTGGAAGCTTCTGTCGTCCGTTTTCGTTTCCGGGCGCGCTGATACTCAATTCATCGTGCTCCAACTGTGAATTGTGCCTGCACGCAGGCACAATGAAACGTTTGCGCAGATTGGCGTCCCTTCTTATCCAGACCACTGTCTGCTTATTCACAGATGCTCGATGCTGGCGTTTGTTTTTTTATTGTGCCGGATACTAGCAACTTGGTTAAGAGGGTGTTCGTCTCGTTGAGTTTTGGTGAATTTCAAATCTGCTTGATTTTATTGTGTGTGTGCCGTGGGATTGCCTTCGTCAGACCAGAACTTGACACTGTTTACGGCGTTGCGTTAGCCGCGCCGTTCCAATCGACCATTGTTTTCGTGTAGCTCGTCGCGTGCTTGATGCATGTGGGGGCGTAGACGTCCGGTTTGTCCGGTGGCGAGCTGCATTGTTTAGGGATGGCATAGCACGGCGCGTTGAGGACGTTGCTGGAATTGTCGTGTGCGTTGCGTATGGTGCGGGAGCCGTTTGGCTTTTAATTTAGTGTGCGGTAGCGTGGCGTGTTTGTAGGGTGGCATGGCTGATCGGTCAAGGTGATTGCGGCCCCGTACTCGCAGTCTGAGTTGTTGTTTTGGAAGTGAAACCGTTGTGGTGGGGAAGCAGGCGCGGTTCATGCCGTCCGTTCGGTCCCACAATCCTTGTCGTCGCAAGCGTGACTTCATCGTTAGGGCATTCGATGCCTTTGTCTGGATCGGGTTCATTTGTTTCCGTTCTTGCCGTGTCCGTGTCGTCGCTCAAGCCCTCGTCTTTTGCCCGTTGTTTCGAGAACGCTATAATTGCTATCTCTCCCATACAAGCAGGCTCCTTTCGTACCGAGTCCGCTTGCTCGCGGTTGCGTTCTCTTGTATGAAATGGTGTTCGTCGTGTGAGTCTCTGTCGAAGAGTGGGTGCCGGTGATCTTGTTCGTTCTTGCTCGGATATGCCGCTTACGCTGGCCGTGTCGTTGCTCGTTGACGGACCTACCTGCTAGAGTGTTATGTCGTTCGCCCGCTGGACATCGATCTGGAGCAGCGGGTGTGAAGAGCTCGTACGTTTCGGTAGGGTTGAACTGCCTGCACTGGGTCTATTGTTGCTTGTGGCCAGGTGACTTCTGCGGTTGTAACATTCATTGGCCAAGTCCGGATCGCAGCAGTGGGAGCGGAGGATGTTGCGAATAGTAGTTTCCTCCGGGTGTGTTGGCTTGGTGGCGTACCGTGCGCTCTGCATTTCGTTCACCGTGGTCAGCTCCACTGGTTCAAGTTGGATGTCGTTCGTCGCCTGTGATGGGTTTCGTGCGCTGCGCGTCTCGTTTTATCTAGGAAACTCCCCTACAATTGGTGGGCTGTTCACCACGTATGGTGCATTTCGGCCGCCGTGCGTCTTGTTCGCTTGTCGTGGCCGTATCCACGAATCCCGATGTGATGTCGTTGGTTGCGTGGACCGGCGCCGGGACACCATGAGCGAAAAATGTACATACCGGCTCCATTGCGTTCCGTGCTCTCAGCGTTCCGTTCGTGTGCGTCTGTACGGGAATAGCAGGTGCCAGGAACGTGGTGCCTTCTGTTTCGTGCACGCTGCGTACTTTGCGCGTCTCCTTGCTCGTTGCTGGAATGACGTGCGCGTGGGAGATGTAGCTCGTGGGCGGTGTAGCAGAGCAACGTGTGTTCGTTATCTCGCCAGAAATGCACTTACCTTCAATGCATTTCCGTAATCGTGGCGATTACCTGGGAGAAGTCCGGTGAGCACGCAATGACAATTTTGCATGCGTCGTCTCGTTCATGTGCGTGCCGTCATGCATTCTGCCTGTGTCCGGATCTCGTGCAGTCCAGGCACCATGGAAAACGTGCGGCCGGCTCTCGCCAGTTGCCTCTGAAAACTTTCTCGTTCATCACGCACTCTTAACAACTGACCTGATCATATTGTCAAGTTTCTTAAGGTCGTTTTGTCGTATCTTGAGATAGGGCACTGCATATGTTATGCGGCTGATGACGAAGGCCTGCACTAGGCGGAGCATCTCGCATTCCTGGAGGCCCCCGTGTTTGCCTGATACTCGACCGATCATGCGGCTGCTTTGTTCACACGTTGATTTAAGTTTCTTAAGGGAAATGGCGTTATTGCGCTTGTTATTACTCCCTTCTAAAACGTCCACCGAACGCTTAACACAGCTCGGGATGCACAATACGATCACGGAGCTCATAGAGGCTCAGTACACGAGTCAAATCATGCGACTGTCAATGACAATTACTGGCAGGCAGGTCCTTGAAGATTTACGCATCACTCTACCCGCTACCACTGAAGATAGAGCGGACATTCCTCCCCGTTGGCGCCGCAAACTAATGGTTAAACCTCTGCCCCGTAATATACATCCTGACCGAAACTCAGGTAGAAGGTAAGCCCGAGCAACAGCCATAACAAAACAATACGGCACGCGTTAAGGCATGTATTATGTAGACGCCGCGGGGCCCACACCGGAGGGCATCTGTACGGTTGCGGTACTGCATGAGGGAATACAGGTGAATGGACTATCGGTGAAAACGAGTAAAATTAAGTTTGCTTAAGAGACAGCTATAGCTTTCGCCGCCACTCACTCTGACGCAACGCACAGAATGTCTGACTCGCAACAAGCTTGCCTAATCTTCATCAGGGGTCGGATAGCAATCCTAGCTAGAAAAAAATTCTCACAAATTCCAATCGAGAAATATCCGACACCATAAAACAACTTGTATGGGTACCTGGCCACCAGGAAGTAGAGGGGAACGAGGTTGCGCACACAGCCGATCAAGCGTCTAATTGCACTGCATGTGGTACGAAGAACACAGTCGCCCATCTCATATGGGCATGCTCTGAAGACCCCTTTCCCTTGATCCCCTCAGAGGAGCTCTGGGAGAAGGCACTGGGCAGCTCGACCTTGCAGACCCAGAAGAGTCTCGCGAAAAGAGCTGCCGTGGTCACCGGCAGGCTGCGGCTGTCGGTCACCGAACGCACTTAACCGGGATTCTGAATAAAGTGTTTTCTTTCTCTGTCTCTCTCCCGGGGTTCCTCTGACTTCCCAGGCTCTCACCGTACACTTGTACCTTACCCGCTAACCACATTCTCTGAGGTCACAACATACCTGCGCCATGGTAGGCGGACGTTCCCGGTGCCCGCCAAGGGCCTGGATAGAACTGCGGAGCGCCATCTTCGCCGGCTGCAGACGGGCTCATTCTACAGCCCCGCAATGCTCAAACACATCAACCCGTCCTTTTCCGGTTCGTGTGACTTCTGCGGTCAGTGGGCATACACGTATCATATGGTATGGGCCTGGCAGTATAATCCAGGGTTAAAATTCAAAGTGTGGCCAACGAGGGAGGGCCAGGAGGCGGCCCTGTCGGGCTGCTCGGACATCCCAGTCGAAAAACACAACAGAAAAATACGACAGAATGATCCTGTGAGGGAATGGGACATCCTGTAGTCTGTAGTTAACCCTGTCCTGTAGTCTGTAGTAAATCCTGTCTTGTAGTCTGTAGTTAATCCTGTCCTGTAGTCTGTCGTAAATCCTGTCCTGTAGTCTGTAGTAAATCCTGCCCTGTAGTCTGTAGTAAATCCTGTTCTGTAGTCTGTATAAATTTTGTTCTGTAGTCTGTAGTAAATCCTGTCACGTCTGTTTTCGTAGTAAATCCTGTCATGTCTCCAATTTCAACTTGTTTGGCATACGAAATTTACTTCCCGTGATGTTTTTTCTATTAAGTACCTCAAGTATGCAGGATATGCATAACAATCTTAATAAAAATATCACCAACAAACATAAGCATTTGGGGTCATTCTTGCCTTTCTGGTTCAAGCTTGAAATTGTTTTCAGTGAATAACTGATTTCAAAAAGCTGTACCAAAGGGCATTTAAGCAATGCAACTAGTGGTACATTCATGCATGCAATACAAAAGTTTGATGTTACGCAGACTGCACATGCCTCATCACAGTCCGAAAAAAAAAGCAGTTTGCGGTGCTTATCCATTTTATTTTCCTCTCTTTACAACACTGTTCCTGGCACTACCATGGCTTCACTTTTTGTCGTGGAGAGGCTTTTACTGCCCTCTTATGTTGCTGTTACACCAAACAAATAATTTTTATTTCATTTCCAAATATAAAAACAAAATATGACGCGTTATTTGTATGCTCCATGATCGTGCTGACTTGGAAACGGTCAGAACTATAATTTCTTTTAGTACAAAACAGCTTTCATCCGCACGTCATGCGAAACTGAGCCTGCGGCAAATTCACGGGAACCTGGACGCTGGTACACGCCGGACGAGGAAACTCGTGGATTCAGCAGCCGCTGAAACGTAACGCTGGAACACGCCCGAGACCACGCCGTCTCCAGCGAATAGCGTGGCCGATGCTCACGCTCAGCCTTTTTTTCTTTAATAGCCGTGTAATTGAAAACCCGCGTAGCTGTTAACAAGAAATACAGAAGTCCTCCCTTCAGGGAAACCTCAGTAGCGCTACAAAATTTAGCCAGACTCATTTGGGCACTTTTCAGCTGATTTGGCCGTGCTTCGGAAGCAGGGCCAAATCGCGTCCCATCATCGCGTTCCGTCAATGACGCTCAACGTGTTCATAAAAGCAAAGTTATTCTCCCCGGTATTAAAAAAAATATTAAACCAGCATCGACAATACCCGTTGGAAAATTCGTTCCTTATATTAGTTAGGGCCATTAAAACACAAGTGAACAAATATTTCTTTTACACTGCAAAACGTGAGAGAACGTGAGAAAATTAAAATGGAAAGTCAATCTTTAGCTGGAATGCTTGCCTTTGTGAACCTTGTTCCGTTGCATTCGCACAGCAAGGCGTGGAAGGGTATCCTGTGGCGAAAAGCGCAAGTCTCTGTGGTGCTGCACTATCTTGAAGAGTACGCACGCACGATACCTGCCGAAGTCACGCAGGGATCGTTGCAAGTTCAGTCGATTGTCGAAGCACATCTCACGTATTCCAAATCACGCTGCCTGCGAGATTCGTCGCATTCACTCACATTAAAGTGCCAATTATCCCAAGCACCCCGGTTAGTAGTCGCTGAAGGAGTCGTCACATCGAGATGCTTGAAATCCGGACCACTGATCTTGCTTTTACCACAGCTTCGGAAGCTTCAAATGTTGCTGCTGACACTCCGCGGAGACATAAGATGAACGTTTTTACAAAAAAGTTAAGCCTAACTTTAACTAGGCAAAGCGCCGATGTGAAATGTGAACGAGCCACTGGGCCACGCAGCCACCGCAAATTTTGACCGGGAAACGAAAAGCAGGAGGGAACAAAGGAAGGGTAACGAGGGAACCGGTCGATCACGAGAAGTTGTTTCGCGACCCCTCCTCACCCCTCTCGATTCTTCGTATTGTGGTCTCCCCTTCCGGCGAGTTCTGTCGCGCCGCGACATGCCTTCAGTGGTGACGATGTTTCCCCGAACTTCTTCCGAAGGGCCGGGCTAGAGGGAAGGCGCGCGTTTTCTTTCTATCTAAATTTATTTTTTTAACACATCTCGGTAATGCAGCGAGTTATCTGGCGCCGTTTCTTTTTTTTTTCACACAGGTAGCGGCAACTGGTTCGCTGTTTTTAAAATCTTATTTTAACTATTTCGGCTTGATTGGACACATGTGTCGCGTTAAAATAAACAAATTCCTCGCTAAAAAAAGAAAACAACAGCACGCAGATTGAAACAATGGGGCTCTCAAAGACACCCAGAAATACATGTCAGAATGTGCACTGCAATTCTTACACCACGTCTTCACAATGCACATCTTGGTTGTTTTTTATGCGTCCGTTTTGCCGAGGGGCTACCCTTGTTGCCTGATTATTTTATCTAACATTGTTCACAGTACAATATATGCAATTGCAATTCACTCAAAGAACCCAAGGAATTTCCGAAGTTCTCTATGTATCCATTTTTTTTTATTATGGGGCTACGCATGGTGCTCCAACATTAGTGTGATTTGTGCTAAGTTGCGTTGTTAATTGCCAATTTGTAGCGAAGGTTTTTTCCAACACGGCCAGAATGCTAATGGCCGCATTGCAACAAACGTTCATTACAACAGACGCTTGCAATGCAATTGAACGAGATGACCGTCACTAGCACGCAGCATTGTTTCCGTACAGCGCACGCTAAAAAAGTGGGATTTTGCGGCACCGCACGGGCCGCAAACACCAAGTTTCGGAGCATCTGCGTCGATCGCGGCGCTGGAATACAACCAGTCCACCCCTTAACCGGCGTGCGGCATTCCCGTGTCCAGCCAAGCAGCGGCAACATACCATCCCGTGCTATCCCGTTCGTGCTATCCCCTTCGCACTGGCTGAAGCCCTGTCCCCAAAGGCAACGTCCCCATGTTATTCGATGCTCTCCAGCAACCTCCCCGCGTAGCTGTCGTTCAGCGCGGCGTTTTCCTGTGTATTCCGTTCTTCCCGGGCTATTCCATCGCTCTCCTAATGCCGGAAAACGCGTTGGTTGCCCGACAGGGTAAGCAAGAGATTTTGTAGCAATACTGAACGGTCTGTCATGTGACACTTTCGCAATGGATCTAAACTTCTCTTTCACACTATAAAAATCTGCAGGGACTACAAAATTGTCTGTCGCATGGCAGATAATAATGGTAATTACAGAATGCTGAATGTAGTGGCTGAAGGACAGTCTGTGGGCCAACAGAAGTTTGTGTAGTGCCTACAAGGTGTTGCACAATAACTGTAGTACAACAGAAATGTCTCAAGCGACAGAAATTTTGTAGTTCTATTACAGAGGTTTTTGTAGTGGGGACTGCAGAATATCGGTCGCATGATAGATATGTCTGTTGTACTACATCAATGTCTGTCGTACGACAGACATTCTGTCATTATTCTGCAGAGATTCCGGTCTCACAACAGACCATCCTGCATTCCCAACAGAAATTCCTGTTGTGCGACAGAAATTCCTGTCGTACGACAGATTTTCTGTAGTTGTACTACAGAAATTTCTGTCGCACGACAGGCCACCCTGTACTCCCAACAGAAATTCCTGTCGTGCGACAGAAATGCCAGTCGTACGACAGATTTTCTGTAGTTGTACTACAGAAATTACTGTCGCACGACAGACCATCCTGTAGTCCCAACAGAAATCCCTGTCGTGCGACAGAAATTTCTGTTGTGCGACAGAAATTCCTGTTGTGTTTTTCGACTGGGATAGAGTATCAGCGGGCTCTCGTCCAGCGGGCACGGGCGGCGGCCTCGACCAATACCACCTCCACCAATAGCACTGAGGAATACCACCTACGTAAGAAAGGCCTAACTGCCTCTCCCTCTCTTTAACTATCTCTTGTACATTAAGAAAGTTTTTTCTCTTTTTCCTCCTGCTCACGCAGCCTCCTGCTCTCAAATAGCGCCGCTTGAAGGGTCCTCTGCCGTTTGGTGTCGGAGGCAGCCTGAAGTAGTGTTGGCCCATTTGTTTGTTTGGAGAGATGGCGACGTTCTCCTTTGTCCTCTAGAAGACGGAAGACGATGTCGCCCTTACGGCCAGAGCAGGGTCCCTTCGTAATCGTAGTGCACTCACGAACTGCTGTTTCTTCGCAGAGCATAGGACGTAGCGTTCTGTTGAAGGCAGCAGTGTGTCGACCACTACTGACATGGAGTCCGTCGGTGCCTTACGTCTGCGTGCCGCACTCTCGTTCTCATGGTGCGGTTCGTCCACGTTGTTCGTCTCTTCGTCCGTTCGTCCTCTTATAGGCTCAAATCCTGATCCTGTCAACTGCAACACCTTAGCTAGGTCGCGGCCCCAAAGAAAGGCTAAACAGAAAAAAACAAAATGTTTAACTAGTTATGCGAGGCTAAACAAAATATGCGAGGCTAAACAAGGCGTCGCACGCGCTTAACTGGATATTATGATGTCCGATTCATAACTCCCAAACATGCTTAGGTGTACTCGGATATTTTATTTTCATTGCTGGGGCAAATTTCACCTCCGCGACTATACGGTGGGGCTATAAGCTCACTTGTAAATGGCACTACACAAGACCATATTATTAGCGAACCTGAGTAAAATGTTTCAAAAAGGGGAACCTAATAAAAACATATGGGCGCACGTACATCAGCCAAATTGTCGCTTGAATACGCACAGCGGAATGGTGCAGAAAATTTTAATGAGACAAACGTTACAAACCACGCAGTCTGTTTGACGCGAGTTACGTAAATTTAATGCGACTGTTGAAATGAGCTGTTCGACTTACAAAACGACTACACAGAGTGACATGCGTCTACGGAAACTTCCGAAGACCGAAAAAGACGGACTTCAGTACTCCTAGTGCGTGCATTGTTAGCAGTCTTCACCGCCTCTCTCCTAAAACAACTGGAAGGGAGCAAGCACAATGAAGCCGTCACGCGTTCACAGGCCGCGTCAACAAAAATAACTGCGGCAGTCAACAAGTGCCATAGGAGAAGATCAACCTCGGCCGCGTTTCCCACCGGGCCCTCAACCCCTCGTTTTTCTCTCTTCACCGTGACCCCTTTGCAAGCGACCACCGTGAAACGCTTACAGCGCCAAACAGGGACCGGGAAAGGGGGGAGGTGCAGTTTTCGTTGTCTAATTTTGCCATCCTTGACTGTTAAGCTTCACAGCGGCACCGCTAAATGTTTGCGACTCGTACACGCGCGTCCAGACTCGAGCTCGTGATAAAACGTGTTTGCACTACTGTACTCACGAGTGCATATACTCACGAGTGCAAGCACTCGCAAAACTAGTATTCATGAGAATTGTACTCATGAGTACTGTGTACTCATGGGTACTGTGTACTCATGAGTACTCTGCTCTCACGAGTACTGTGTACTCATGAATACTCATACTCATCAGCACTGTGTATTCACGAGTACTGTGTACTCATGAGTACTCATACTCATTAGTACTCAAACTCATGAGTACTCATACTCATGAATACTGTACTCAAGAGTGCTCACAATCATGAGTAGTGTACTCATGAGTACTGTACTCACGAGTAGTGGACTTACCCCTGTACTCACTCGTCATCACACTCACCTTTTTTTTTCTGGGTGTGTACTCAATCATCATCGTGCTCACTCGTGAGTTTGAGTACAAATGAGTACAAATGAGTGTACTAAGGAGTGAGTACGCCGACCTATGCTCATGAGTATACGCATTGAAAACGACACTTTCTCAAAAATGCAAAATAAACTTCTTCCAGACTGTAGACCGTTCGCGGCATTCCGAAAAGCCCAATCGTAAGGTAATGTCCGAGTACATGATACGCGAGAGGTGTAACGTCATGAAGTTTATTTATCTAAACAAACGTCGACTGTGTTTACCGCGGGAAGAGCGGTAGAGGAGAGGAGGGGCGGGAGAGGGTGGCGAGAAAAAGAAGATTGGCATTTACGTTGCAGGGGCAGCACAATAATATTTTATTTCAGCGACATTTGCAGCGAAGTGAGCATATGGCTGCTAAATATTATTGCGCTGCACCTTGGCCACGGTTTTGGTGGTTTGGCGCCGGCCGCGGCGTCGTAAGCCGGCCAGCAAACGCGGAAAGAAAGCGGTGGAAGAAAGTGTGGCGAAAGTGCTTGGGGGAGGTAAGTATGCTGAGCCCACACGCGATGCTCGTCAGGGGCGACGCTTCGCGAAAGTGTGAGAGAAAGGCTGTGAGCCGTGCTGCTTGTTATATTGCTCATCTGAACAACGTCACATTTGTGCGGCCGGTTAAAAGAAAACTTACAACGTCATACTCCACGGCGGGAACGCGCTGCCAGATAACGTCAGAGTAAAGCGCGCGGGCGTGCGTTTTCTGATTATGCGATTACTTCTTGAGACGCAGCGGCTTTTCGCCGTGACCAACACTACTGAAGTTTCCGCTGCGAATAAATTTAGTATTAAGGAGTCTAGTGATCCTCAACAGTTTTTTCTGCTTCGTCTGAAATAATGGAATTGTTACTGAAATATCTGTTGTGTTGAAATGAATGTGTTTGACTCGAAATCATGCTAAAGAACAACAGAATCATATAGAAAAAAAAGCGAGGTCACCTAAGCTCTTTTTAAGATGTAGTGAATTCGAAGGCACACGTCTCCAATTGCAGAACTTGTCCTGCCATTTTCTTCATCATGGTTTCCCTTTTTTCCGCATTTTTCTTAGCCCACAACGGATACACATTCTGAACTTTTGCTATCCAATTGTTGGGCTTAGGGTACTCTTTTAGCTGGGAAGCTTTTTAAGAAATTGTAATTTTTTCTGTCCAAAATTAAAAATACAAAAAAATGCCTAGCGAGCGCACGTGCGTGCGTGCATTTCGGGGACTGCCCAGTGTCTCCGGCACAGGTTTGTAACGCCAAACATACCCACTTCAGGAGATACGACATAATTGACCAAAAAAGCTCTAAGGTTCGCCGTAATCGCGGCAACACTTGCTCGAAACAAGGAGGACACGTCTAAGGGTACGCCCCTTTTACGTGAAGTGCAATATTTATCAAATGCATAGAATAAAGGCAGCTCACACTCATAGAAACATCGATGGTCATTGCGGCTGCGAAGAATAAAATCGGCTGCAATCGAGGACTTAAATCACCTTGATCTTCCTCAAGGTTCCGTACAGCTTCGCTACCGTCAAGGCTTACGCGTTATGGTAAGCTTCCTCCATTATTTTGAAGTTTTACTCAGTTCGATTTATTTTTTCGTGCTTTGCAGTTCTGGAGCGCCATCTTTTGGTACAGCGTGATAGGTTTAATATTGATGCTGCATGGTAGCGCTTCTGCGGTAAGCCAAGCAAGGTACGTCAAGTTGTTAGCACAGGCGTATTACGAACACCAGCGTCGGATAGTTACGGTTGTTTTTAAAAACGATAGTATTTCTTCGGTTACGAAATTACAAAAATGTCTGTCTATACGTCTGTCTGTCAGTCTTTCTGTCTATCTGTTACAAAGAATTCAGTTGACAATACATACAGAACCTTTCACTACAAACACAGGCCACATTATGCATGATTCCAGCAGTTATATATAACAGACACTGACAATTGTCAGCGCAGTGACGTAACTATGTGGACTAGCAAGAATGTTACTGCGTTGCTATATCACCAGATATAGAACTGTGGAGAATAGGGATATATGTTATGAAGGAGAGTCAGCTATGCCACACTGGTGTAAAAGTTGGGACAACTCGCCCTTCCTGTAACCAAAAATAATCACTGTCTGAAGAACTTTTACTCTCCAAGGAATAGAAGATCCTCCGACAGGCAAGGAAGAACATCCCGTCGTATGCACGTTAGAATAAAACACAGCACTAAAAAATAAATCGACCAGGGATAACGGTAAACTTATGGCGCGAATAAAACAACTCCCAACGTCTACCCCAGAGTGAGGCTGAAAATGGCTCTATAGGGCCACGTGCAACCGCTTCGAAGCGGTTTCACCCCAATACGTAAACACCCACCACCATAAGCTGGCTCGCAAAGCGGCCTCCGGGTCAGTACTTTGAAATTATATATGGTACCATTCCTAGGTCTCAAAATCAGCAGTGCACAACAGGCCAGAATGACCGTGTCACAAAGCATTTTTGGGCCCCATATTTGTTATTTTCTGGGAACTGGCAATTGGGCCACAATAAGTTGCGCGTTACGCCCCGGCTCTGGAGTCTACCACTTTTTGGGTGAGCACCCCAATCAAGGCGCCGCATAAAATTTCGTAGGTGACCAGGCAGGAAATAAGACGCCAAGGCGCTTCAACTTGCCTAGCTGATTCTGTTATTATGAGACCAGGCAAAATGGTAGTAAGATAGAGGCGATGATGTCAATCATGCGGTGCACCAAAATATTTGCCGAATGTGTGAAAGCCTTTTTTCTTTTAATTATGTCACGGAAAGCACAAGCTGGCATATGTATTTCACCGCAAGTGAAGGACCAAGGCTTCCATCAACAACCCTCTTACAAGGGATACATAAGGTAGCAACAACCCTACAAATTTCATCACCTCCTCTGAGGTGGCGTTCCCGTTCATAAACGCCCGACGTACACGTTATTAAGCACTATTCTCACCTTGTATGTACTTAAAACCAACCATCCCTTGGAAATATAGACGCTGTGTGTTAATTAAAAAGAAACAGCACTGGCGGCAAAAGCACACAACTTGAACAAACCTTTGTATGAACTATTGAGACTACGGACCCATGGACCGATGCGGCCGCGGTCTGCCGACCAAACTGCGAAATTTAACACGTTCTTGGCTGATACAATCCCCTCTGGATGCTAAAAAAGAGCGTTTGATCATTAGTTCAGCGAGTTAACCGCATGGCTACAAGAAGTATGTTAGCCTTCGCAAAGGCCTGTTGACGCTTATAATTCGGTCGTGGATATTTACCTAAATTCTAACAAACACGCTGCTATGGCAAAAGTGGCGATATTCCAAGCCCCCATAACACTGGACATTATCATACCAATCAGTGTGCGGGTGGGGTCATGCGAAAGACAAGCAACACACTGTATCGTTTTTGCACCAGTATTAAAATCACCGTTGTTTCTCTTGCCAGAGTGGTGACACCTATGTGACGCAATAATTTCGTTACAAATCGGGCGCTGTAAATCTGGGCTTGGAGTACACAGGAATTCCAGTACGCACTTAAGCCGCTTAGCATTGCTATGGGAAATCTGCGTCCTCCAATACTCGATGAAGGTGTTACCACTCCCTGCTAACTTTAGCAATGGGACGCAGAAACAACAAAACACAAAGAGCAGCTACAAGAAGATATAGGCTTAAACATGATTTACGAAACAATGCGAGTGCGCACCTATATCAATGGCACGCGTCAGCACTGATAAATGTATCAACCAGGGATAACGATATAGCTAGGGCGCGAATAAAACAACGCTCACGGTCCACCACAGAGTGAGGGTGAAAAATAGCTCGATAGGGAAAAAAACTGTTTCGGAAGAAAATTTCCTACTGCTACTATGTAATGTATGTATGTGTTAAAAACATATGCGCCGACTATATTCTTAAAAAAACATGTGTACTTTAGGGTTAAAAACCAATTGCTCAACTTCCGGAGGAGCGAAACTCAGTAGTAGGTATAGGAAATTGCGTGGATGAGTTCTGACAGTGACGGTTAACGTTGTCTTTTACCTGTGTGCAACTTCAATTCCGTAAATTTCCCAATACATCAGTTTTACGGCGATGAAGTATACATCCCACAACCACGAAAATTTTCTGTGTGCTTCAGCGGAAAACGCCTGGATGAAAGCAATTACCAACCCTGCCCGCCATCGAGCCTGGACTAGAATAGAAAAATGCAGCGAGAGCCCATCGCTTACCGAGTAATCTAAACCCATATTTTTCCGCATCAACAATACATTTCTTTAACAAAAAAATTAGGCACAGTTGACCTGGAAGCGAGAGATATTACGTGAAAAAACGGGAGCCAAGTCGGAGACCATTAGTACTCATCGACACACAGACACACAAATAAACAGGAAGGAGGTCCCGGTTACAGGCAATAAAAAGGCTTCTAGCATGAAAAACAAATCTCATATTGCATCAAAAAACGCGTGCCAATAATATCTCGCGAACTTTTCGTTATATATGCAAAGCATGAATCGGATTTGATGAAATGAATAATTAGAAAATAAAATGAAAATAACTGGTGGATAAGGTAAGTAGTGCCGTCAGCCGCATATGGCGTGCATGCATTTAACGTCCAGTTGCCCCGTGTAGCGTATGTGGTACACCCGATGAGTATGCGAGGAAAACACGTTTTTTCTCAGTGGAGGGCCTCCATGGCTTTAAAGGGAACTCGCCATCTGAACACATTTCGCCAGTGCTTCTCACAGTGCCTCGTCTCCCTGGGGTCCCTGTAACGCAGTCGTCGGCCAGTTAACATTTTGAACGAAGTTGCGCCATTGGGGTTTTAGGCTCACAGCGCACTCTACCCCGTCCAACCGTGCCATCCGTAGAGAGCGGAGCCACAGTAGAAGAACACAATCGCGAAGGACCGGACATTCCGCTTCCGCACTTATGTAGCTGATGGTCGACAGGTTATCTACGAGCGTATGCAAAGATGGTCTGTATTTGGTTCAAAAATTAGTGGGCAGTATAGCATGCAAGGACGAGGTTCTAAAGCGTCTCCGTTAACATGCCCGCACACTATGCTTTCCGCGCCGTAAGGCATTAATAGGTCCCGACGCTCCTTCCGCGCCATAAAGAAAGAATCCTTCAGGCGGGGTAGGCACAGGAAGAGCTCACACATGCCTCAAAACGTTGGTGCCTGTCACGCTCTCAGAAAGTGGCCGACAAAGAGCAGAAGGGATGACTATCGACATGAGGCCCCAGTAAATAGTTTCTGTTTTAGCGGCGAGGAGGTATTTCCAGGACAACTGCTGCTACAAGGTAAAGACTGCAATGACTACCTTTTTTGTAGAACCTGATGTTAATTAGTCCATGATTAACGCCCTCTGACGTGGCGAACCACCTTGCTTGGCCGGCGGAGCCGAGGCCCTGTAATTCCCCGCGGCAGAAAGAGTGCGGCTGATCATGGAAGTACAAGAACCGCTGTACAATCGGCTTGAGCCTTAAGGTTAAGCATTAAGCTTGAACGTCGGGTAGCTTCAGCGTTAAGAGCCGTAGACGCACGTGCCTCACTCCTCACCTTTCGCCAGACGCTCCTCTATGTTTCGTTTCCGCCATCGCTGCTGCGTTCGGCCACTCGCTTTCGCGTACGCCGCACCGGCGAAACCAAAGGAACGGGTGCGAGAGTATCTGATCTTACTATTTGTGGAGCGTTCTGAGTGAATTCAAGAGACATCGCATGTGTATTCGTCGTGGATGTCCTTTACATCAAGAGTTCAAGCTTGAGCGGGTTGATAATTAGCTTTGAAGGTATGCAGCGGCGCAAGAAACGGGACGAATTGGAGACAAGAGCTAGGGGCAGAGCAACAAACGGGACGAATCGGAGGCAAGACACCCACAAGCCATAAAAACACACGCGCTTGTGTTTGTCTCCTCTCCGTGTCGACCACTTTTTTGCTCTTCCCTCTACCCTCAAAGTGTCGTTTAGAGCTTCGCAGTCAAAGCAACTTCACAGCGTGTTTTGGAGCAAAACTTTTTCGACTGCAGTTTACCACGCCGCCTTGAGAGTCACCTTCGGGGGCAGACCAAGAGTTCTACAAACGCTTTCAGTAACTAAAATGAAACAAAACATCCCAGAGACGCCGTTTTGCAACAAATTGCAGTCCGAAATAAACAAGAAAAAGCAGATCAACTAGTTCTTGCTGGATAGGAAAGTACTGTTTTCACGCCTAGGCAGAAACGCATCTGTAAAAGGGTGGAATGTTGGCGTGCTGTTAATGATGCATTTTAAAAATAAACTGCGCGCCAATTAATGGGATCAGGAGCGCCACGCAGACAAGACACACGCAGGCTCGAAACTAGTTTATTCTTGAGACTTAATAGAATTAAGTTTATTCTGCACCAGCATACCACACATCCTTATCGAGCAAGTAGTTTTATTTGAACGCAGTCGGCGATCCGTCTCCTCTGGTTCAGCAGAAATTACTGGAAGTTATTTATCTTCTATATGTTTAATTTTGTAAGCTTGAGGGGCATAGCATCTTCCTCGCCTTGTGCCCATTATTAATACATCCCTACGATAAGCATGGATTGTTTTCGATTCAAAATGTGTTGTTTGCAGCTTTCATCTGCTAAAACGGTACAAACAACGGGGTGCCCAGTAATTCTGTTTAATGAAAGGCAACAACCTCAGGGTTTTTTTTAATGCGGTGATGCCTTATGCACTCGCAGGATACTAAGAATGGTGGACGTTATTTACGCCCTTGAGCAAACTGTCATTTTGTCGACATTTTACCTCTTCACCTACGCTTCATGTTAATCGCTGGGTAGACGCATCCGCTATTGTCTGCTGGTTGTGTCACTATGACGTTCACTCCCAACGGTACTGACGTGCTCTTTGCGTCATGATTACCAACAAACGCTTTTAATACTCGTGACGTTGGCAAGGCATTGGTGGAGTCTCATTCCCAGTAGTGAACACTGCTTTTTTAGTAACGTCAAATAAAAGTTCTTTATTCTAAAAAAATACTTCCTCGGAATCACGACAACCTTTACTCTCGTACGCATGAATCACTCGTGACTTGAAAAATGAGTGGCTACGTTTTTGCTTAATATTTATGGCCAAACAACGCTGAGTGGTCACGCGTAATCAATGCAGGTGTTACTTTTTGTCTCCTAGATACGAAATCAGTTTGCAGCAATTCTAGATACCTTTCGAACGTCCGAGTCTCATGCCGGAACAAATTCAAGTGGGGACATAGAGTTCCAGTGTATGCGATAAAATAAAATAATTTAGGCTTTCGCCCGCAGCCACGTTGCAAACGAGGCGCCATGAACTAACGCATGATGTCAAAACAAAAAAACTCGCTCAGTGGTCATAGTAGGCTGAAGAGATAGTACGACAAATGTGCATGTGCCGCTCCAGTGCATAATGCTTCGACTGTTTTGTCTGTACCAGTCAGCTATCGTTTTTCTAGAACGATTTGATTCGTATATTTTCTCGACTGTCTCGGGTGTCAACTGAGGGATTCGAAAATATATTTCAACACCATAGCTTGCATGCGTTGAAATAACTCCAACATTGGGTCTTTTCAGGTGTAAATCTATAATACGTATATAACAGCAGCCTCCGAAAACAATACAGATCCCGGCTACCGAATGGCTGGTGTTCCTGACTGAACCATAAATGCTGCTACGCGTTTTTTTCTTCGAAATATTCCTTGTATGCTAAGACTATTGACGCGAATCATAGTAAACAAAGAGTTGAAAGAGTAAACGTATGTATATGACGTACAAAGTTCACGTCAGCATCGCAATATCTGATGGACACTACTACATAGAATCGTGCAACATACGCTCACTCAATGTACTACTTTTTCCTTGATGAGTAACCAAAACTGCACTCAGAGCTATTTCAGCTTATTTTTCTGTCGTCTCCTTTCAAACAAGGTCCCATTCTGTAGCGAAGAGTAATACAAAAACATTGGTATTGTTGAAGGGTAATCCGATGTCCAACGCCTCATCGGGACGGACCGTTGCATTAGTCAGTTGAAGACAGAAAAATACAGCCATCTGCACACTTGCGCATAGTGCCAACATATTGATCACGTCATCATCATCACCATCATCATCATCACCATGCTTGGAAAATCATCTCAAACAGCGGAGTTGACTTCAGCCTTTGCGGGTCTGAGCTCGCTAGTCCAGACTCGTTGCGCACACTGGTCGCCACCTCCAGAGAAGGCGGGCGTCGCTCACAACGCCCCTCGCCGTGGTAGGTACGTAGTCCAAGCTCAGCAGCAGCGGTCTTGTAGTCGATCCGCGCATATATAGGGAGTTGGACTTGCACTGTTCGCCGAGATCCGCATGGACGGCCGCGAAGGCGGTAGCACAATCTCTCTACCGAGCAGAGAACTTTGAACTGGTGGGACGTGCACCGCCTTCGTCTGGCGTTACGGCCATCACCGAACATCGCGAGTTCATAAACAGCCCCGCGGTTAGAAGCGCAGGAAAGCACATAAATGATGAGTGTGTCTGACAATGATAACAGAGAGGAAGAGAGGCCGCGCTGGAGGAAGTACCCTAGTCTGGACGAAGGTGGTTCGGGTGATGTTATGACACTACCACGCCTACGAAGGTTCCTGTAGTGACTTTGGATCTGCGCGTCATGCTGTTCCTCAGAAATCCGACTAGAGTCCCGGTGTTCACGTCGCTCAGGGAGTAGGCCTGCTGCGCGAAGGCTGGGAAGTCGCTGTTACACCAAGGCATAACGCCGACGCAGCCTGGCCGGCTGAGACCTCGCCACAGGACTGCGTCTCCTGGCACCTGTGTGCGAGCAAATCTCTGCACCAGACACTTTGTGTGTCTTGCGTAGCAACACAGACGGGAGGCACGTGTGCAACCAACACATCGTCTTTCGGCGTATAGCACAGTCCTAGGCAGCATCGGAATCAACGACAGAGTGGACGGATGTGGTGAGACGCCTACGACACCTTTGACTTTGACTTTGGTTTTTATAACTCGTCTCACGTGGTTGCGCTTCACAGTTGTACGCTTTAGTATTTGCCTGTCGTCTCTCCTGTGGTTCTCCTGAAGTTAAAATTTGAGTGCTGGCGATCCACGCGAGTCCAGTCCTTAGGCCTCGTGCGGGATCCTAGTCGGACCTCTGTTCATTACAGATATCCAGTACATGATTGTATTCAGTAAATCATTGTATCGGCGCAGTACAGCCAATAATACTTGAAAAAAAATACCTGAACAAATGGTAAAATTCTTAAACAAATTACCAATTGAACCTGAATATATGAGTTTTATAGTGAACAGAAACCTTCCAACGAAAAAGCAGCTTTTAGGACGTAGTGACAGCAGCACGCTGGCCTGTAGGGGTATGTACCCTGCTTTACCTTTAAGTGTTGGCAACGCCAGCCATTCTTGTATGTCTTCACACAAAGTTCACGTAGGTTTTGTAAGAGTTTAGATGGTTCGTTTAGGTGGAGTTGAGATGAATCGGTTGTAAGTGGAGGCAGTTTCAAAGTTATTCGCCTGTGCCGCTGCAGAAAGTTCTGTGCCTGCCTGGGGAGGTATTTGTGGTCGTATCACAGCGATATTGTGGAGTGTAATCTTTCTCGCTTTCTCGTTTCTAGCAGAGGTATGGCATATTTTTTTTACTTGGACAGAGAGACGACACATTAGAAAAAGAATGCGCTTCAACGCCTGTTATATTCCCATGTTAGGTATCTGCCCGGAAACCACTATTACTCATATGATCGATTTGCTGATATCATTTAAACTAAAATGTGCTCCTATATTGCCGCGAGCCATGCATTGGGGTTTCTTTATTTTTGTTTTTATTTTGCCTCCCGGCTGTGCCGGTCTGTTTTATATGTGTAACAAGGAAAACGCGTGTTCCATTCTTTCTTTCTATGGCACATGTCTTATCTCTTCTGATAGGGAGAGCGTTCTGAACTAACGTGAACAGCCTACAGTAATTTTCTTTGTTCTGGATGAAAATCGGCGGTTCGAGAAACACTCGCGTCTAAAGATAAAAGCCTGCAGAGCCGATGCCGCTGCTTCAATTCGAATCGTCGTGCCCACCTTCGCACGTCACTTTATTGACTACTACTTCGCTACCTGTATTCTTGGAGTTGTTAGGGAAGCAAAAGTTCGCTCCCAAAAAACTTGTTTCCTTGAAGACAACAGCGTCGTCCTTGGCTTCGTGAAACATAACACCTCAAAAATATGTCCACTCATTGCCGTTTAAAATACATCCCCGGTCACATCCCACCAGAGAATTGAATGACTCTTTATGTCAGCCTGTACTACTATGCGTTAACATTAAAGTCTATATAAAACGATGTAAGTATCATGGAGAGCTTTTGCTACCATGAATTAACGCTAGTGCGCGCAGGCTGTTATATCTCTTGAGAAGGGTGCACATTATAATCAGAACATATTTCTTTTCCAGTCAGTATTTGGCAACGAAACCGTATTAACGTGTGAACACGCTAGGCTGTGGGTGTAAGCTGCTCGCGGTAGATGAAAACCAGACGCTTCTTTTCACAAGTGCTATGATTTTCAATGCGTTTTAAGACTGAGAATTTGAAGGTTGATACCTTAACTTGATAACTTTCTGGTCTTAGTGGCGTTCACTACACCAAGAAGCATCCATTTTGAGCTAATTAACTAGATTTCACGTTTAAATAAATCGATGACTCGATGATGTTAGGTGGCTCGTTTATCAACGGCACATCGCAAACCCCGGTAAACGCACTAAACTATTGTACACACTTTTTGGCTGACAAAGGTGAAAAATCTTGTCTCATGGCTTACAACTTAACAAGGTGTTTTGGCTAACAAGGGTGCACGGATGAATAAAGGTTGTGCTTACGAGCACCGTAAAAAAGAATGTATGGTTGCTCTGCACTGTTACATAACGGTGTGGGAAGCGCCGCTACATGGGAAAAGGTTGATCGAGTGAGCGCCGAAGAATTTCATACAGACCCATTAAACACGCACAAATCACACTTGAACCTCAAATGAATTGTAATCTAACGCGATTACGGGGAGAGCGAACACATAAATGCTTTATAGATACGTCTTCTCTTTTTGCTTTTGTAGCCAGCAGAGGAAGGTCCTGTGATAGAGTTACTGCGCTTGCCGAAGAAATCCCATATTTTAGCCCTCAATTTTACTTATGGATTTTAATGTGGTCATATGTAAATCAGCATGTGGAATTGCAAAAACATTTCTTTCATGAGTTGGTTATAATGTTCAGTAAGACATGAAGTCATATGAAGTAATGACACCTATTTCACTCCCTTTCAACGCCCTCCTAGAAGCGTGTTCATTATTTGACACCCTTTTTGCAACAAGCGTATAAGGATACAAAATAGGGTGTGAGACCGTAAGAAAACAAGCGTAAAATACCTCCAACTTACAAAAAGTTGTAAAAGACCTCTAACATTGAAGCTACGTTTCACCAATTTACAGGGGTGCGGAAGCGTATTTTGTACCCCACGGTGTTTAAAATAATATGAATTGACAGAAAGTGTTAACATCCTATCTGTTCAAGCGTGAACTTGGTTTGGTTTCATTAGCAAAAAAAGAACACTGAGGGGGAAAACGCCGATGCATGTAAGCGGTGCACCACCGCAAATTGGATACTATAACAGTGAAGCCGGCTTTCGCGCTTGCTCGAGTGTGAGCGGAAAGGCGTATTCGTAGACGCACCTTTTACTGTACCATAAAAAGGTGATGGTCTTTTTGGGCTACTAATACACGAAAAAATTACAGGAGCTTGCACTAGTGCAAGCCTGCAGACAGAGTGGAGCTGGGAGGTCAGCTGGATTGTTTCCCCATTGCATCTGCTGTCAGGGGGAGGGGGGGAACGGCAACGTCATTGATTAATCCGGCAGAACTTGGCCTTAACTCTCAGAACTTAGCCTAGCCTAGTAAGAAGATCGCAAATCAGAGCAAAATTTAGTAAAGCCTGGCGAAACCTAGCAATACTTATTACCGGCGCAAAACTATAGGTCGGCCCCTAGCTCCGCGATTTTGTTACAACTGACCCCGCACGGGGCACGTTGAGTATTCATGGTGACGGTGAGCTGCGACACCTCGGACCCCGAGCTCCCATATATAAGCCGTGTCCAACCGTGGCAAGGTGTTTAAAGGTGAAGGGTAGAAGCCGTATACGGTGGCCGTCCGAGCCTTGGTCAAGCTCCGGGTCCTCTTTGACTACCAGGGTAAGGCCAAAGAAGAAAGTACCCCCGTCTCCCTGCTTTTATACTATGCTATATGGCATTTTCTAACCCCCCCCCCCCCCCAAACGTGATCGGTCCCTGAAAAGGGGCCGCATCGAAGTTTCATTCCCACCTCTTCCAACAACTGTCTTTTCAACAACCGTGAATATATATGCTCGTTTCCTTCTGATAGGGTAAGCTGGCTCAGCATGACCTTTCGCTTTCCTGTCTGTATTCCTGGTTTCGAATTTCCTGCAAAACCCAACAGATGGAAAGTATCAAGCTAAAAAGCTTAGGATGGGCGAAATTCTTGTAGAACTCCATGCCGAACAACATGCCCGCACTCTTCTTGCACAAACACGCATCCATGATCTCGACATCAGGGTCACATCCCACCGGAGCCTAAACAGCTCCCAGGGTGTGATTTCTGACGCAGATCTTCTTACGGAAACAGATGCCGACCTGCTTGAAGGTTTAAAGGATGAGGGCGTCACAGCTGTGCACCGCATCACGATGAGCAGGGATGATAACATAATCCCCCCGAAACATATTATCCTGACCTTTAACCGGTCCTCACTTCCTGAACATATCAACGCAGGCCTCACTCGATGCTCCATTTGTCCTTACACTCTGAACCCGCGCCGCTGATTCAAGTGCCAGCGGTTCGGGCACAGTACTAACTCTTGCCGCGGCAAAACAACGTGTGCGAAATGCGCCGCGCAGGACCACACTACCGACAACTGTAATTCTGACATCCTCACTTGTGCAAGCTGCAGGGGCCCACAAGCGGCCTACTCCACAAAATGCGAAAAGTTCTAAACAGAAAAAAATATTCAATCTCAGGGTAACAGAAAACATCACCTTCCCAGAAGCGCGAAAGAGGTTCGCCTTTTCCCCTGGAGAGGTACTGTAACGCTGCTCGCCGGGGGGCGGTGCCGCGCCTGGTTTCGGCGGGGACCCAGTACCGTGAGTCGGACTTGGCCCCGTCTCTGCGCCCCCCCCCTGGGTTGCCTCTGGCGACCCAACTCTGCCTCTGCACCGCTCGCTGAGCCAGAAGCGGTTTTGGAGACAACCACGTCTGGTGGGAGTGATGCTGCATTCTCCACTTCCGCTCCATCGTCCCAAACCACATGCGAGGGCACCGAGATTGAAATGTAGGAGCCAGCGGCAGTTCCCAACCCCCACCGCACCGCCTGCGCCACCCGAGGCGTTCTGATACCCTCGGCAATTGCGGGCAAGGAAAAGTGCGCCCCAAAGGGTCCTTGGTCCAAGGAGTATTATCCCTCAGGCGCTCCGAGGACATCCGAGGATTAAATGAACGTCGGACCATTCTTGTCTTCGGTGCACCCCAAGGAATGCGTCCCGACGCCAAAGCCTCCCGACAAGCCTACAATGGCGACAGTCACAGCCCCGAAAGATGACACATAAACATAAACATACATACTCCAGTAGCTCTCACAATAAATATTGGGAAGAGAAAACATAATTCAATGAACTGTAGAGGCCTTCTTAAAAATCTTGACGATGTATGCGAAATACTGCATGCTAATCAGCCAAGTGTAATGTGTGTTCAGGAAACATATCTGAATTCCAAACACACAAATTTCTTGAACAGTTACCTGGTATACAGAAAGGACAGGGATGGCTGCACACACTCTTCTGGCGGTGTGGCAATAATCGTCCAGAAATACTTAGCATGCCACCCTGTCACTCTAAACACTATCCTTGAGGCTGCAGCAATACGCTTAATAATATTTAATAGGTTGATAGCGGTATGCGCCTTATACATTCCTCCTGATATTGCACTTTTTAGCTCTGACTTCGAGGCGCTGGTGGATAAGCTGCCCGAACCATACATTTTAACAGGCGACCTTAATGCTCAAAATTCTCTTTAGGGATCTTCTCGTACGGATGCACGGGGTCGCCTGATTGAGAGGTTTCTTACATGCTTTGGAGCATGCCTTGTCAACAATAAACAGCCTACATACCATAACATAGAACACAACACATACTCATATTTTGACTTGGCTATTGGCTCCGCAGTTCTCTTTCCTCTTCTGGAGTGGGGTGTGGGAACTGAACCATATGGCAGTGACCACTTCCCCTCCTCACTAACATCAATAGGTAAAGGCCCAAGCAGTTCATCTTCCCATAATAGGTTCAATGAAGCGCGAGCTAACTTAAACACCTTTACAGAGACATCGAAACGACACTACACAACCATAACACACCTACACGTAAATGAAGCCGCTGACCTCCTCACAGCACACATCCTCGACGGCGCCGAAAAGTCTATTCCCCACGCCTCTGGTGCCCCGCGCAACCACCGGAGGTAGTGGTTGAGCGAGGACTGTAGACGAGCGCGAGAGGCCCAGAAAGAGGTGTGGGGTAACCTCCGTCGGTATCCCACGTCGGGTAACATCCTCTTGTTCAATCGGGCCAACGCATTCGGAAAACATGTGCGCCGTGAGGCAAAAAGAGATAGTTGGCGCTCATTCATAACATCCATAAACTCCTACACAGACACGCGCAAGGTATGGACACGTATACGCAAACTCAAAGGTCAACAGACACAAAGCCTGCCCTGGTCAGTACAACAGGAGACACACTGGAAGACCAGGCTAACACACTCGCGAAACACTTCCAACACGTGTCCAGTTAAGCACACTACACGAACACTTTCCTGAATTATAAAGACTCTTGTTAAAAGAAGTCCCTACACGACAACAACAAATCACAGACTTCTTACCACTCCCTGTGTTCTCTACTTGAGCTGAGGTCGGCTCTGAGCACGTGTAAACCCTCAGCTCGAGGCCCAGACAACATCACATACACAATGTTTCAACGATTACACGCAGACACACTCGAAACACTTCTACATCTATACAATACAATATGGCTTTCGGGGCACATTCCAAAGTCTTGGAGGGAGGCTATAGTAGTGGCTTGTTTGAAGGAGGGAAAGGAACCGTCGTCCCCCTCAAGTTACCGTCCTATAGCCCTGACGAGCTGCCCGTGAAGCTCTTCGAGAAGATGATCAATCGCAGGCTCGTGTACTTCTTTGAGTACAACGGTTTCTCGAGGGCTGCCAGGCAGGCTTCAGGGCGAGGCGCGCCACCAATGATCAGCTTGTAGCGTTCGAATCGTACATAAAAGATGCCTCCATTCCCAAATAGTTCCGCATTACAGTCTTCTTTGACATGGAAAAAGCCTATGACACGGCATGGCGATAAGGCATCTTGAGTGACTTGAAGTCATTCGGAATTTCGGGCAACATGCTTAGCCCTCATTCTAGCTACAGGTCAGAACGAACGTTCCGTGTAAGCATTGGTAGTGCATTTTCTAATGTACATGTTCAGTAGAATGGCGTGCCTCAAGCAGGTGTTTTGAGCTGCACACTCTTCATAGTGAAGATGAAATCACTCCGCAAGGCATTGCCACCAACCATTTCTTGTTCAGTTTAAGTATATGATGTCCAAATATCTTTTAAATCATGTAATATGGCAATCTGTGAACGTCGAGTCCAGCTCGGCGTGAACAAACTTGCTGGCTGGGCGGACACAACTGGTTTTAAGCTGAACCCTGTAAAAAGTGCTTGCGTTGTGTTCCCCCGTGTTCGCAGGATCCATGTGGACCCTTTAATTCCTCTAAACGGCGTGTCGATTCCTGAAAAAAAAGGAGCACAAGTTCTTAGGCCTAATATTCCACAACAAACTAACATTTCTTCCACATCTGAAAATGCTTAAGCAAAAATGCCTAAAAACTATGAATATCTAAAAAATCGTCTCTCACCAATCGTACGGTGCAGACAAGCAGCTACTCCTGCGTCTTTATAGTGCACTGGTAGGATCTCGCTTGGACTACGGCAGCGTCGTATAAGGGTCTGCAACAAAAACGGCACTTAAATTTCTTGACCCAGTTCTGCATTTGGGGCTTCGCCTTTCTTGTGGCGCCTTTCGCACCAGCCCTGTTGAAAGCCTTTATACAGAGTGCCACAAATGGTCCCAGTTTCACCAGAGGATATACACTGACTTGTTGTATGCCTCTAAAATCATCTCTCTGACAAATCATCCTCTTAACTCGACCATTTATGATGAATCCTCACAGCAGCTCTTTTTAATCGTGCATCAATTCCCATGCCGTTCCCTCTAAGAGTGAGAGCAGAAGCTTCTAAGCCAGCAGTGTCATTTTCATACATCCACAAGACATCCATCCTTGATTTGATTGCACCATGGCAAGCCAGGGATGTTTCCTGTGACCTGTCCTTTGTGCAGTTCGACAAAAACAGGGCGCCAAAGGCAGCTATTATGCAGCATTTCCTCTTCCTTCAGGATAAGTACCAGTGTTTAGAGTTTTACTCCGACGCATCAAAGACAGCTGATGCTGTGTCTCATCCTGCGCACGGACCGAACTTTAACGTGGCAAAAAGAATAAACTCGCACACAACATTTTTACAGCTGAACCACACGGCATTTTACTTTTTTAGATCACATTGTCCTACATCAAATTCCAAAGTCTATAGTGTTTACAGATTCTCTTAGTGTTGTACGTGCACTTATGTCCAGAAAACACTAAAAAAATTATGTAATCAATCTTGTTTTTATGGCCCTTATGGAGGCATACGCATCAAGTATTGAAATAACAATATGTTCGGTTTCTGGCCATTGTGGAATAGCAGGGAATGAAACCGCAGAATAAATGGCCACTGCTGCTACACTCTTGAATTCAGTGGGCATAGCAACACGGTCGTACACAGATATGAAGCCACACATCCGACACCAACTTCACAACACATGGCAAACACACTGGAGTGAACAGACAGATAGCAAGTTACACGTAATAAAACCATACTTGGGACCATACTCTACTGACTCACACAACAGACACATTGAAGTTACCTTAGATAGGTTGCGGATAGGCCACTTACATGTAACACACTCACACCTCCTCACTAGCTCTCAAAGACCCGTGTGTAGCAGGTGTGGAGAGGGCCTATCCGTACTCCACATCCTAATCACATGCAAGGCACTCGACACAACAAGACTCAGACACCTCAAGGAACTATACAGACATCACATTCCCCTACATCCTTCCTTGTTTTTGGGTGACAATGGCCTGGTATCTGTGCAACGCGTTTTTAAATATTTGTCTGATGTTAACTTTTTAAACCTCACATCCTATAATGCGTAATCAAAACTCGCCCTATACACCAGCCATCACCATTGCTGTTATTTATTTTACTGTTATTCTCGCTTTAGTAGCCACTATTTTGTTTTAGATACTTTTGTTTGGCGCTCTTTGCACAGCTGGCCTTGCGCCCAAAAACTTCAACCATCATCTTCTTGTTACAACTGAACACATATTTCAACCCTTTAAAAACCCTACAGAACGAGGGGTTATGCAGTCGGTCAACACTTTTTCCCCACACAGAAAGGGTGTAAGCTACAATTTAGGATGTCGGAACCTCAGAAAAACGTCCTAGCGACTTGCTAACGCCCTTATTCAACGTATACTACATCTGTTCTGGCGATATTTGGTGTAAAAACGTTGCGTGTGTATAATGCAATCAAAATATATTGACATCTACTATTCAAATAAAATGAGATAGTCGCTCAGAGGATGGCGAGATGCAGCATGAAAGAAAGTTCGGCCTCCGTTTTCTATACTCAAGATACCTTGATTTGATTACAAAAACGCCTCTTCCCAGCGGGCCATCACAACCGGCAGTTCGAGGGGTCTGTAAATAAAGCAAACTAGTCCACTCACTGACCTTTAAAACGACAAATCGCGGTGTGTACACACGTTACCCAGATCTCTATCTGGGGCTGAAATAGAGAAGTTATCACTGAGAACACATACCAGTGATGAAAACACACGTTTCTGTAGTAGATAACCTCAATCTTAAACCCAAATAAAGCGGTTCGCCTTACGAGCAGTTCCCGAATACAGCACTGATAGTCACTTTGCGCGGGGAAAATCACCCTTCTATCTTATCAGCGAAGCCTCAACAACACGCAAACACGCTGTTTAAATAAAAGGTATTTTAGTTTCTCTCTTAAGCGACTATTCATGCAATTTAGGTTATGTTCATCTCTATAAAGGAGCAACATTGGGAGGAAACAACGTTGCTGCTTCCAGCAAAAATGGCCGCCGGTAAACAAGCGCGCTCAGTGAGAGTCTCGTTTGTGCTTCTCAATATGTATATATTATCGCCGCAAGGCTACGCCCATATTAAGCACCACATACGGTGCTCCAACGTACTCCTATGGGCATGTTTGGATACTATGACGGGAATTTTTAGCACTGTGGTAATTGCTGCCAGCATGGTTCAGTTCGGCTGAACGTATTTGTTTACTGAACAAATTGATCGTTCGTTGGCCGTGCTTACAAAAGATAGTGAGCATGCTACATAAACAGAAGAATCTAAAGGAGCAAGGATACCGAAATTTTGGTCCTCCCTTATTGCTTTTATCAATGCCTAATGGCCTGGTGAACCCGAAAGAGCAAGTTAAATACTTGAGCTGGAGATAATTAATTACACTGAACATCCTGAAATCGTTCGTTTCAGTTTCTAGCGCTTTCAGCCAGGCGGGCTGGAATGCCAAAACTACAGTATGAATTTACAGTTTTGTGCGGACGTCAATACCACTGCGGTCCCGTGGAGACGTTGTTCGACCGCCCCTCAGCTGAAGCTTAGCGGCTGCGGTGCATGTGCAGTGTCGGCGGAAATTAGATCACCGCTTTCAATACAGGTCCTCGTGCGGACTTCAGTGGCGGTTCTGGACTTATTGGTGACTGCTGTCCCCCGTGTGCACAATTATGTTCGGCCAGAATTGCATTTTTAGGAGCTGTAATGCCTGTAGATCTGATTGCTTGCATCATTTTGTAAAAGCGCCGGGGCCTAGTCGCCGCTTGCTGAGCCGCGCGTGCGGAGTAGCTCACGAGTTTGTGACGAGCGTTGGAGGCACACGGGCAGGTCACTTCTTGTCCTTACCATTCGGTGATGCCGCGCCGGTGTCCGATGTCACAGCTCATAGGTACGTATGGGGAAGAAGCGACTGAATTGGGCTTAGAGTTTAGCACAGAAAAGTCGGTAGTTCAGGTCTTGAATGACGATGCTCGTAAGGAACCGGTATTTATTAAACACGCAACTGCACTGATGGTAATGCAATACAAATATCAGGCCATGTGAACAAACGAAGGCATGCACCACCTAAAACGCAGGAGCAGCATTTAGGAACGAAAGGAAAAAGAAACAGCTCAATCGTAAAGCAGAAAGCACAATGGGGATATAACAACTATGAAGTACTACGAAGAACGGGGAAGGATGTAATGCTACCGTCGTGCACCGTTTCAAGCGCAGTAGTGTGCGTCAAATCAGAGATGGAATTAGGGCTAGTAATGAACTAGAAGAGGGCAGGTCAAGAAGCATTAGGACCCCACGTACAACAACAAATTAGGCAGTTCAGCGGACGTGACATGTGCCTCCTTTGAAGTGGGAGAAGTGCCGAGGAAACTATGTTTGAAGGACTAAGAAATATTCATGGCCGCATAATCGCGGCCAGAGTGTTACAGTGGCGTTACATGAAAAGCGTTAACACACCGTTGAGAAAGGCAAAAAAAAAAACATGAATCCTGGAGGCTCAGGGGAAACGAACAAGCCAATAAAAAATAAAGTGAAGGAATCGTAGACAGCGAACTCGAAAAACAATAAAGGAACCTCCCACTAACCTGCAAGACTTGAACTAAGTGGCTAAGGCGTTGAGCTGGTGAGCACGAGGTCGCGGGTTCGATTCCCGCCCGCGCCGGCCGCTTTTCCGATGGAGGCGAAAAGCTAAAACACCCGTCTCTCCGAGATTTCGGCGCACGTTAAAGATCCCCAGGTGGTCGAAATTAATCCGGAGCCGTTCACTACGGTGCGCCTCATCGCCTGCGTTGCGTCGGCGCGTTAAACCCTACGATCAATCAATCAATCAAGACTTTAAGGTCGCGAAGGTGCCAGCAACCTTCACAACCCTAACGACGATTTAAGGGCACGATTCCAGCCGATTTGTATATTTGCTGCCGCAACGACCTATATGGCATCATTATTTCTATAAGTGTGAGCTTCCTTCATTTTTTTTTCGAAGGGACAATCATTGGACATGACGTTGGTGAACACACGCTATGATTCTCTATCCTGTAACGAGTGAGTGTTGTCACGATTTCAGTGCACACTGGAGTCTTTCTCATTCTGTGCAAGTGTTACCTCTGTTACGGAGAGTGCTCGTGTTGGTTTTTTTTTTAAATCTTCGCAGATATCCACAGGTGGATATCCATGGCTTCACAAACGTCCTCTTGGGATGCTGGGCAGTTGCCGCGAGGCACGCACACAAGAGGGTCGGCTCTTTTTTGTTTTCAACTGCCAGTGGTCGCTGCAAAGCAAGCGCTCCCGTACGGTAAGCATATTTTTGCTATTTGTATCTGCGAGCACGCAAAATAGCAATTTGCAGTGCAGCTCCGCTGTCAGAAGGCTGCACACAAAGCTGTCCTTAAATATCTACACACTAGAAAAAAAGTCGTTTCAATGGCTGTGTTCGGTGGGTGTCTGCTCTCTGCAGAATCAACTTTTTCTTGACCGTTCTTTGCAGTCACGCAACTCTTATTGAAAGAAAGTCATTGGTATACCATTACACGAGAGTTGCAGTAGACTATGGGTGACTACTCTTCATAGAGCCAACAGTTACTCTGCCACAACCATACTCTAATAAACACAGATTCACAGGACACCTTTCCCAAGATCGTTGCGAGACGATCGTTTTATAAATATTCATGTGATTCTAATTGCGAAACAGTCGTAGAAGTGTATGTGTGACCCTACAAAAGATGGTCGGTACTACTTCCAGTGTAATCATTGCACAATATGTGCAACTCTGATGCATGTGGACAATGAGGACACACTAGGTAGCCTGAATGTCCCAAGAGAGTCAACTTATTCTTGCTTAAAGACCACTGTCGCCGTCTTGAGTAGGTATAAATCTCATGACATCCAGTCGAGCACTTATGTCACTTTGTCAATGTCTTGTGTCATGGACACCCCCGGACGGGGGAGGCATCAAAATCCCCCGAAAACGAAAGAAAAAAAGACAAAAGAAAACGGCCATTTCAAGTGAGCCCCAGGAGCGTACCAATGAACGAGCGCCGCACCGAAACACCGAGGCATCATGGTCAAATAAGGCAGCGCTCTGGGCAGCCAATCAGAGAACGCTGTGGAGGAGACTAGTGGAGTGATGGCCATATATTAGGACGAAAAGGCGAGTAGCCAGTCAAAGTGTGCCGCGATCAAGCCCAGAGGGGTTGAAAGCCGGGCGCACAAGAAGCAGGGGGAGGCTACAAACTAGGAGGTGCAGCACGTGAGCTAAAAGGAACGAGAAAGTTGGACGCGGCCAGGCCACCGACTATGCCTACCAAGTCATTGCGTGATCGGGCCAACTTCGCATCGGCTTCGGCATCCTAGGCGCACCACGATCCTGTGTCTTCTTGGCCCCAGCGGCGGCGGTCAGGCACCTGCGGCCAATGTTTACGCTCCGTCAACCCTTGTTTCGATGGCCGTGAGGGTTACGTTCGTGCCGAGGCCTAGCTGGGTCCTACAGCGGCAGCGGCTACCAAGCGGTAGCCACAGAGGAAACGCCATGCCCCGCGGAGCTCACGTCGACCAAGGAACGACCGCGCTCATGGAACGCCGGCATCAGAAGATACAACAGGTGCCACCGAGTCGCGGCTACGCAATGGTCCGACAAATCAGTGCTGAAGACCGTGGTAGGCGATTCCCTTACGGATGTAGTCGTAGCACACAACTAAAAAATGCTGCTGGGAGAGACATTAGCTCGGATTCGAATTAATGAGTTTATATGAGCTAGGTGTGCAAAACATTATTGTAGAGACTTTTGTGTTTTGATTTGAACGGTATTTTTGGATTGTTAGTTAAGGGTTTAATTGCTTATCTCGTGTATGCAATTCATTTCTGGGGTGTTTTGCATTAATGTTCTCTAAGTGTACATAACTGGGTGTTGTGTAAATATGTCAACGGCTTTTCTGCACCCATCTCTCTGAGCTGATAGAGACAACGCCCACAATGCGTTCACGTGACTGTCAAACAAAGGTAGTCATTGTTTTCATTAAGAGAATTCTCCGGTGCGTGCGGAATTTACCTTAAATTACACTTTCTCCAGCTGAAAAATCAACTGAGCAAGCATAAATTATGGAATCTAAACATCAGTTCTACATGAAAGCAGTCCCATTTACTTACCTCACCTTACCACTATTTGAGCCCACATCCACACAGATCCGTAAGCCCTTTCATAAAAAGTAAAGGAAACCAAGCCTCAAGTATTTGAAGATAATTTTTGGAAAACACGTGAGATACACACGAACGAGATATATTAAAAAACAACAAATAGCTAGCAAATAAGATTCACAAAGCATGTATCACTGTTTAGCATTTCTTGTCTCAACAAAGGTTTCTAGACTAACAAGAATAAAACTAAATCCCGACAAAACGTTTCAACAAGGCCAGTTTCGCACACCTTGTATTGCAAGGATAACCATGTGTGAGAATATATTGCAATAATTTTTACACGGTTGTTTCCTGCTTGATATTTTCCTGAGCGAGTCTCCTTACATAACAAGAAGTTTATGAAGTCCATCTACAGGTCTTCACAGACGGCGCAAACGCTGCAAGGTTTCCACGAGTCCTGCCCAGTCTATAGGAACCTCGGGTATGCGGACACTTTGTTTCGGGGATGGCCGAAATACCAATTCCTCAATTTTTTTTTGCTTTTTAAATTTTCAATTCGTTAAGAAGTGGGTCATAAGGGGCAACGTTGTATATTATTTCAAGTTACATATAACCACCCCCAAAATCTGAAGTCTTCGCAAAATATTGCAGCCAATACGGCATCTAAGCACAGAGGGGGAGACTGGGAATTTCGTAGTGCAGGAGGCTGCTCGTCCTCAGTTTTGATTGTATGAAACCATGCTTAAAACAACACAAGGACAAACGCAGTGATTGCGTTCAGATGCTTGCAGCGCGTAGGCCATGGACCATGCTGCAAAAAACATGGCGGTACCAATTCAGACTCAGCCTGTTCAGTAAAAGGCATGGGACAAGTTGGTACATATCCTTAAAAAGGTTAATACAAAATACGCGACAAGCAGAGATGTTAGAACCAGCCCTCCCTTGCAACTAGGTTTATTTACGCACCATCTCAGTTACACACAGCCTTTAACAGGGAGAAGCGTAATGGTGCCAAAGGAATTATAGTGTTGTTTCGAAACAATCACGTTCATCACCACACAGTAGCTCAGAGTGAGTGTTTCATATTTTCTTGATATAATAAACTACGATGTCCCAGTCAAGTGCTTCGGCTTCTTCCCACAAGTTATATTTGGCCCAAGAAAGGCTTTTACTTTTACAAATCCGAATGAGTGGGCACATGGCCAAAGCTTTATTGCCTAGACACAAATAGGATAACTACTTCACCAAACGAGAACGGCACGTTGTAGATCACCGCTAAATCCCTTGGCACACCCTGCTTGGGGTGCTTCTTCTAGCACTTATGCATTGCTTTTAAGTTTGATATAAACTTGCCTGCAGCTTTTATCTATGCTTCACTGAGTAACTTTTACACTGTATAAAGTTATTAAACAGGACTATTTTTTACTCTGCTTACATTGTCAGCACTCCTTTGAGTTTCCTTCCTTGAACCGTTTTTAACCTAAGTGAGTGCATGGAGCACTGCGTAGTGCTAATAATTATGGCTGTTGAGATCGCAGATAGAATTGATGGGAAAGAAACCCGAGTTCTCGGTATAAAGGGCACCACTGCCTTCCCCTGTGATTCAGCTGATGTTCTACTGGCCGCAAGAAAATAAAATTTTGAACCACCTGTCTACTTGAATTCAACTCAACGTATTTAGTTTCCTTGTGCCCATTTTGTACTTCTGATGTCTTTTCATTTTGTAGAAGTTTTTTTCTCAAGTTTCTCGCACCCTGAAGGCGTTTTTTGGACAGATTGAGAGCGATGCCGTAACGCTGACCCAAGAACCTTGAAGGGACAAATCACGGTTATTAGTTTCTTTATCCCGACTCATTTACTTTGGACGGTCTTTGTTTTATACCAAACGTTTTCGCAGGCCTCTCGCGCACTGGAGGGGCTTTATTTCACAAAATCAGAGCGATGCGGTAATGGTAAAACGAGCGAGAGAGAGAAACAACTTTATTTATGCTGAGGGATTAGGTGAGGTTTGGGGGTATGTCCACAGGGCCACCGCGACCGCCAGGGCCTGGGTGGTCACCAAGTCTTGACTCGATGCCTCCCGGTCCCGCAGCGTCTGCTCCCAGAGGGAGGGGGAAGAAAAGGGGGAAAGGGGACTGCTGGGCACTTGCACAAACAAGGATAGTGCGTGCCGAGGGCCCCGTAGGCAAGGACGTTGGGTAGTCAAAAAGGTATGGGTGGGTGTGAATGAGCTGAGAAGTTGTGGGTTTTGAGGACGCGCAGGCAGTGAGCTGCGTCTAGGGTGAGTTGGGGAAGTGGTGGAGGGTACTGGCGGCGGTGGAGGCGGTAGTGAAGGGTGATGTCCCTGTACTGCAGAAGCCCGGCGGGGCTACTGAAAGGGCACCAAGCGTAGGCGTAGACGAAGTGGTGGCCCGTTCACAAGCACGTACGTTCACCACCTCATTAGCGCCTACGTCTGTGCGGGCTGGAGTCCACAACAGGCACACAGTGTATATTGGGGGATGGGTGGTAAGAATTTTCAGGGCTTGTTGGGGGATGTTGCCAGGGAGGAAATGGCGAATGGCTGTCTGCGAGTCGGAGAGGACGTAGGGGGGGGGGGTGGGGTGCTCTGAAAGCGCGAGGGCAACAGCCGCCTCCTCCGCCGTCGTGTAGTTAGAGGTTGGAATGGTGGCAGTGACTGTACTGTGAGGGGAGTGATGCCCGATAATTTCAACGCAATGCGCAGGGTGGTTGGGGTACAGAGCTGCGTCGGTGTAGAGAGTGTGTGACGCTGGGGGGTATTTGTGGCAGTGAGCGACTGCTCGGGCATGCCGGCGAGCTGCATGGTATTTGGGCTGCATGTGTCTAGGGAGAGGGCGGATTTTAATGTGTGCGCAGATGTAAGCTTGTATGGAGGTTGTAGGAGTACGGATTGTTGGGGGCGCGGTGTTAATAGCTTGTAGAATGCAGTGCCCTGTTGGAGACGAGGCTAGCCGCGTGAGTTGGGACGTGTGGTGAGCGTCTAGGTGCTCTCTAATGGTATTTTGGACGCCTAGGGTTATGAGTCTGAAATTGGGGTGTAGGGAGGAAGGCGTATGGCATGTTGATAGGTTTTTTGCAAAAGGGAATCAAGTGTGTTAAGTTGGGTGGGTCTGAGACGAAGGTAAGGGAGGTGATACAAAAGACGGTTAATGAGAAAGGTGTGCACGAGCCATAGATGTTCCCGCTCATTGTGGTCGTGCTGTTTGTTGGCGATACGCCGGATGAGGTGTGTAGTCTTCGTGGGGTATTGCTTAATATATTGGAGGTTTGGAACTGGGAAGCGTTTGTGGGTAAGCGTAAGCACCAGGAGGCGGAGTTGCTAGACGTGGGGGACTGTGGTAGAGCGGATGTAAAGCTGTATAGTAGGGATCGGTGGTGGTTTGGAGTGGGGCAGGGTGAATATGAGACGGGTGGATTTTTGGGGCTAGCAGCTAAGAGCGATGGGCTCGACGTAGTGGAGAACTGTGATGAGGCCAAGTTGCAGAGTTGTCTCATTATGGTAGTCGGAGCCGGAGTGCACGTGGGGGTTAATGCTATCTGCACAAAGCGTGCTGCGGAGAGCGGGAATGGTGAGGAGGGTGCGAGCAAGGGGTATGAGTGTTAGAATAAAAAGCATGGGGGATAGAACAGCACCTTCTGGGGTACCTCTGTTGGGCTTGGTGAAAGGAGATGATTGTGTGTGTCCGAGACGTATGGTGCCGGTGCGGGCAGAGAGGAAGTTGTATAAATAGTGGTAGAAATGACTGCCTAATTTGTGGCGTAAAATGGGTTCTAAGATTTTGCGGTGTAAGATATTGTCGAAGGCCTTTTGGAGATGAAAAGTGAGGAGAGACCCGTGATCGCTTTAGGGTTGGTGAAGGTGGAAGTCGTGGTGTATTTGAAGGAGAGTGTATCGGGTGGAGAGGTTCGCGCGAAAGCCAAGTATGTTAGGTGGATAGGCCTGCGTCCTCTCTATGTATGAGTTCATTCTGGTTTGGAGAACGTGTTAGAAGAGCTTGCCAAGGCAGGATGTAAGGGAAATTGGGCGGAGATTGTGGATGGGTGGAGGCTTTCCAGGCTTAGGTATAAGCGTGATATTGGAAGGTTTCCGGGCAGGTGGAAGGGTGTGGTGTTCCCAATGGTGATTGAATAGTTATACGAGACGGTAGATGGCGTCTTCGGTAAGGTGGCGGAGAACTGTTTTAGTGATTTGATCAGGGCCCGGCGCAGTGTTGCGTGGGAGTGCTCGGACTGCGTTATGGAGTTCGGAATATGAGAAAGGGGTGTCTAGCTGTGCGTTAGGGGTGCCAATGTAGGGAGGACTCGGTGGAATCAGGGTAGGGGGGTGGTATGTATAGATCTTTGAGGGAGGCACATAGGCTGCCGGCGGGTAATTTGGATTCATGGATGATTTGAGTGGTGCAGTGGCGGGATTGGGTTTGGCTGGTAGCGGGGTGTAGTAGAGAGCGGAGTATATACCAAGTCTTCTCGGTAGGGAGTTGGCCATGCATCTCATCACAGGTGTTATTCCTGTGATTTCGAGACAGTCTGGTAGCGTGCACTTCGATTTGGTGCGAAGGGTGGTGAGATTTAGTTTGAGGTTTCCGCAGTGTTTGTGTATCCGCAAACGGCGGTCAAGACTAGTGTAGCCTTCCCAGAGATTGCGGCGGTGGGTGTTTACGTATTCAGGAGGGGGGTGTGGGGTCGAGAGTGGTCGTTGATGTTTCTTTGGCAGTAGGAAGTTGGGTTCGCCAGTCCATGAGTTCTTCTTCGGAGGAATTGCTGGGAAGAAGATGGATTGCCTTGCGGAAGAGATCCCAATCAGCGTGTGTTGGGGGAGGGTGGCGGAGGTTTGTGGGGTGTCTTTTACAGGGAAACATGGTTAAATAGCGCGTTAAGGACGGGGCAACAGTAGAGACCACACAGGACTACTGTTGTCCCATCCTTACCGCGCTAATTAACCGTTTCACAGTTCGAACCAACTAGCCCACATTTACGCATTGACTTTTACAGGGAGTTGAGTTTCGATAAGGAAGTGATCGCTACCTAATGTGGTGGGGGTAGGGGCAGTGTGGAGTGTAGGAAGGTTGGCACTGAAGGACAAGTTAGGGGTGGTTTCACGCTGGACACTATTGCTTATGCGAGTAGGGAGGAGGGTCAGTGCTGAGGGTAAAATAAATAGTTTGGGCCAGTCCGACATAAGGCTGGTGGAGAGCAAACATCTTCATTCAATGTGTGGGGCATTTAGGTCGCCAACAATAATTAGGGGTTCCGTTTGTCTGCTAGGATATCTTGGCAGAAGAGGTATCTAAAGGATACGTGTTTGGTTTTGGGGGGTGCTGTAATTGTTGAGGACATAGTACGGGGACATCTCTTGGGGAGAAGGAGGGTGGTGAGGAGGTGATAAAAGTGAGATGTAAAATTCGTGTGCTGTGATGCTAGGTTGCGGTGCCCAAGTGTGGCGATTTGGAGGAATTCAGTGGGGGAGTAGGTGGCGTATTCTTTGAGTTTGGCAAGATGATTATTTTCCTGGAGGTCACTTAGAGCAGGGGGGTGTTTTGTGGTGCAATGTAGGCTTGTAGGTGTGCCGACTTGGTGAGGAAGCCTTGGCAATTCCATTGCCAGAAGTAAAAGGGGTTAGAGGTCTGGGTCATGTTCGGAAGAAAAAAGAGGATGGGGTGGGTGGGAGTAAAACCATGTGTGCTGCGGTCATTTGCATTCATTGGAGAACCTCTTGGTGAAGGTTATGTACGCTGGTGTGCAGACTTTGGATTTTGGCTTCGGTGTATAGACGGTGAGAGGTGAAGGCCGATTCTATTTCCGAATGAAGGGAGGTGATGGCAGAGGAAGTGGGTGAGGATGAAAGTGAGTGCGAGTCGGGATGCGGAGGGAGTGCTCGTGTCTTGGCAGGGGACGAAGTGGGGGTCTGGGGGTGTGAGGAAAGCTCCGGGGCGGGGCGTGGGGTGATGAAGTTGTTTGATCAGTCGATTCTCAGAGGCAAGACGCTCGTTCTCAGGGTGTACGAGAGTGACTGTTTGGTGGAGCTGTTGCATTTCCTGCTGGCTTTGCCTCATCTCGGTCTGTGTCGGGGGGAGGTGGAAGTGGGGTGGGTAGCGACGCTGCACTCACCTGACCCTGGACGACTTTGCTGTAGGTCCGTCCATTGGTAGTCTGAGATGTGTGTGGGTGGCCTGGTCCCGTCTGGGGTGGTGTGGATGTGAGGGGGGTGAGGGTCTTCAGTAGTGGGCGGCGAGGTTGAAAGCGCTTGTGGCAGTCACTTTCTAAGTTGCGGTGGCCCTCGCCACAGAGGATGCAGGTGGGGCGATAGGGGTGGTTGGGGGGAATGTCCATGACCCCGCAAATGACGCAGTGAGGGTGAGGAGAGGGGTCGGGACAGACACCTTTGCGGTTGCCGGCTGACCCGCAGGCCATGCAGACTTCCCTCTTGTGGTTGTACGGGCAGCACCGCAGTGGTACGGCATGGTAGCGCACCCAGAAGGACAAGTGAGTGCCAAGAAAGAGGACTTGGACGGCGCCAGTGCCCTTCATGCACCGGACGTCGAGAACGGTGATAGTTGGATTGTGGCCAGTGAGGCTCTCTTTGATGAGACGCTCAGGATCTTCTGAAGGATATGGAAGATGGCTCCAAAGGTTGTTGTGCTCGGTGGTGGTATATAGTTTTGCAGTGGATAGGTTGTGCTGTGCCATTGCAGGGAGGCAAGTTGGAGGTATTGTTGTACACGGGATTCAAATGGGGTGCTGGCCACAATGAAATTAGATCAGATGTTGACGCGGATTTATTCTTCTGGGTAATTGGTGAGGTGAGCTTGCATTAATATGGCGTCGGGAAGGAGGGCGGCATTTACCTTGTTCAGGTCAAGGCCGCCTTTTGGGCGCATGATGATCTTGTAGTCGTCGGGCAGACGGGGTCTTCATGCGCGATGGTTGTTTTGTTGGTGCTTCTGGAGCCTCAAAAGTTTTGATACTGAAAAAATCGAACAAGTTTTTGGGGTATAAAAACATTTTTTGTTCAAAACGTATTGGTGAGGCACATATTGCCATGACACAAAATGTAGGTCATTCAAATGCCTTTGCAACAACCCCAGCCTAATCTTTTCATAAAAATGATAGCTAAAAAACTTCCCAACTTCAATCATTTTGTCGCGACGTAAAAAAATGAAAAAAAAAACAATTGTGTATGACAAACCACCGGTAGTGGATCAATTAGGAATTCACATTTTGTATGTACACATTTAAGAAACCTGTCCAAAGAATTAAGTAAAGCTAATTCATTTGCCAGAGATACTAAAAGTTTTAGCCGCGTGGGGCCCTCGCCTCGTGGTGAAGCCGAACAGTAATTTCAGAACACGCAGTTTTGGATGGCACTCCGCAAAAATCTCGTGGTTTGACCTTATTAGATGCATAACTAAGTGCGTACGTGTAAAAACATCTTTTAAAAAACTACATCAAGCACAAGATTCAAATCAAGCAAGCTATGCGACGAAATGCACTTGGAGTTGCAAACCAAACTTGGTGGTGGATACGTATTGACGTTGAGATAATAATTCATCTGCCGCACTTTTCACTTAGGGCGTGTTATCATCTGACTTTCTTTGCTTGTTGAAATTGGAGAAATACACTATAATCGTGCCCAGGAAACTTTCACCGAGCAGCTGTCATTAAAAGAAAACGGTTCATCAGTACGAGCCTTTTACATTGCAGTGGTGCCTGACATATTCGAACAGACACAATTGCAAATCTCTTGTAGAATTTGACATAGTAGAAAGTCCTAGTAAGAGGTGACAAAGGACGTCCAAAAATGCCCTCGTACAAAAAATTGGGGAATCAACAGCTGGAGATGTTCCAGGCTGATTGGAAGCTCCCTCTTTGTCTGAAGGAGGATCAGATAACCTGGTGTTATATTTCGAAGTTCAGCTGGAGCTGTTATCATAAAAGTCCATGGATGAAGTGAAATCACGAGCGCTTGCTTTTTTTAGGAACAGTAGCGGTGGCAGGGGCGCTATGGCAAATCGGCTTAAAGTAGGAGAACAGAGTAGCAGTGCTAAATAGGAAGTTTGCAATGCAAAAACGAAACCGAAATTGCTTGAGAGTCGCGGAAAATATCATGGCCCCCTGGTACACATGCGCAGACCTTCACGAATAGGCTTTGGCAGAATAAAGCTACCATTTCTAGGAATAAAATTTACTAGAGAAAATCTGGTGTCATTTCGATGTAATTATCCCACGTCCGCACCATTGTATTGCAAAAGCTGATAACATCATTTGGCATGTAACTTCCTGGGGTTATTTTGATCAGAAAACTTTGTTGGCAATGTAGCATAACCACTAGCGGAACACTATTTTGTCAAACGCAGGAGCCACGCCCTTTTCTCTAAAATACACACACCTCAGGTCGCAGAAAATCTTGGGCAAAAATCTCATTATTGCCGTAGCGATAAAATTGCAACGGAGTTTATATGTGCAATGCCTTGACTGACCTTTGGGATGCATGTGAAGCAAATAAAATATGCCGAAAGCGGCAATTTATAGCATCGATCACCATGAACAATGCTTTATATTGCCGATATACAGGTCGTAGTCGTTTCTTTTACACCTAACACATCCCACCAGTTAGTCTAGGCAGAGCAGTTTTAAATCCACTTCTTGTTTCTCTGCTACGGCGAAATTAAGAGTTCTGGCGGGTTTTTTTGTGAGTTTAGGGGCCCGTGGCCCTTGCGCTTGAGGAAAGAGGTTGCATTAGTGGTTATGCTGCAATACCAATAGATATTTTGATGAAAACTCTCCCAGCAAGTTAAATTTAAAATAATATTTTCTGCTTTGGAATCCGAAAGCGCTAAGATGATAACTACCTGAAAATGACAAAAGGTATTAAGTAGTGAGCTTTGGGTAGGAGAACGGGTAGATTTATTCTCTCAAATTTTATTTATGAAGCTTTGCGCATGTCTCACAACTGCACTTCGGATTTACAGCCCTTTCCTCTATGTTTCTGCTTCATCTTTGCATTGCACAATTTATATTTGGCCCTAATACGCAGTACACAACTTCAAGTCGATATTGCATGCACTTTCGTCGCCCTCTGCCGTCCCTCGAAAACAGCATACCTCTCGTGACATTACTACACCCGTGCCTTACTTTTGCGATAACAGATCCAAATGAAATTCGGCAGATAACATCAGGTCACCGAATACCAGTTCAGACAAGGATAGAGCTTCAAATTTTCTTCCGTTCGTTTCCGTAGGAGAATATGTTTGCAAGTATAGAGTTTCTCCTCAGTAGAACTGCCTATTAGTACAGGTATGACTTGTCTCCAACATGTTTGGTATCGTTAGTTTTCATAAATGTTAAGTGGAGCTGTAAAGCAGCGGGGTCATAGTGCTAACTTCTTTTTTGTTTATCACGCGAAAGCTAATCGTCGATAGCTTGCTGGGCACGGGTCTAGTGCATTGCAACTCTTTTCTGCAAGCGATATAGGTGATTATATAGCGATATAGGTGATTATAACAAACAACACGTGAAGTTTCAACCAATAACTAATTATAAAATGACGGCTAAAGACACGCACCATCGAGTTTTTTTTTCAACCCCAAGGGGTTTTTCGACATCCCAAATCTTGTGCTGGCAGCAAATGCAATATCAACCATTTAACCGAATTTTTTTCCTCACCCTTGAGGAAAAATTGGGACCTATAATGATGTCAAACGACCAGACTTCTTACCGAAAACTATCCGAAATTGCACATTTTAAAATAAATGTTCATTCCTCCATAACAAGGGCGCCCCGCCTACTAACATTTTCTTTATACCGAACAAATTCTTCTGGGCACATCAAGTTTTTTCTAGGTTGTGCTTTTGTAATGTTTGGCAAAATGTACACACCACAGTTTTTCAACAAATAGCGCACTAATGTAGAGAACTTCTTTTTAAACAACGTTTTCAACCATGGGACAAAAACTTTCACGTTGCTACTTTGCTAGTCTTTTCTCTTTGGAAAGGGAAGCGGATGATCCGCATTTCGAGCTGGTGCAGAATGTGGCTAGTCAGTATGTTTAGCTTAACAAATATTTTCTTAGGCCCCCGAAATTAGTCAAACTTTTTCTGTAACAAAATAATTATCATCCGCCCACTTGCGAGTGACATGCTGAACTCTAAATTGGCAGTTATCGGCGTCCACGCCAGAAGTGGTGTACTCAGCGAGCATACCAATGCCGATGGCAGCTTCGCGGTTTTTGGACCGTCTTGGGCGCTTTGATGTTTGGATACAGGCTTTATACCGGGAAGCACCGTTTCGTAACAGAAAAACAATAATCATTTTCCTCTAGCAGTGCTTGGCTCCATTCAAATAAATTCAACAAAGCTATTTTTGTTAGAACGCTGTTACTAAACAAGTCATTTTATAGTGGCTCATTCTATTCAGAACTATGTTGGCTCGAGTCGATGAAATCGCGAGTGTGTGAAAGCTTTTTTAAGTCCAATAAAATAAAAGCGTTCTGGCCTAATGGCTTGTAGTTAGCACGACATGGCTAATCTTCAAAATGCAAAATAGCTTAAAAACTGCAAAAATATCCCCCTCCCCGATAAACATATTCATTGATGACGGGGTTCGTCTTGGGAATTGGGGAGGTCTATGAGAGTGTCACAGTAGATGCGGGCATAGTACATCCGAGAGTAGTTTTGAAGGTCGGTATTTGGAACCCCGCAATAGTATTTGTTTGTGTGTGTCAGCATTTCACATGTTTTTGTTCTTCCGGTATATGATTCGGGCCGAGATTACAGTGAAATCCGTTGACGAAAGTTGACGACTGGATTGATTTGCAAGCACTTATGCCATTTTGCTCACACAACAGCTTCGGTGAAGGTCCTAAACCCACCAAAACAATCCACGGTTAGTTTTTCTGTAGCATCTGCGAAGTGATTTTATTAGAAGTAACATTATTGCTGTACTTACCAGTGCTCTTCTTAAGGCTTCGAAAAGTCTTTCATTCAGCAAAACAGGTCGCAGAACAGTGTATCCAGCCCTCTTGCATGTACATGTTAAAAAAATAATGTTACAGTGAGCAAGGAAGCAGCAAGATGTGGAGGACCAACAAAAGGGTATAGAGGAGTCCACAAAAAAACACCCTACGGTGCACCAGCTACACAATTGTAATAAGACAACTGGTAATTTTCTCATATTTTCAGGCTACCTTAACAGTTATTTTATTATCAGGCTATGAACTTTCACACCACTTCCATCACTTCTATTTCACAATAACAGAAGCGGTACTAAATAACAAGTTTGTGCAAGAAACTGAATTACTGGGAACAGGCAAACGTCAACATCAGCCCTATTATGTAGCAAGCAAGTAATAACGCATTTAGGTAAATGGTTCCTAAATACAGAAAACAACTGAGGCATTTTTTTTCGGCGTGAGTCACATCCAGAAGCCGAAAACAAGTCAGACAAAACTGCAGTGGCCAAAAAACACGTCAACTATCTCATAAAAAGGGTGTGGCAAGAAAGAAAAATAGATGAAATTACGGCATCCTAACTTATACACAGATAGTAAGAAAAATGATCCAGATCCTGCTGTTTCACAGATCCAAATAAGTCAAATGTGTTTGCCCATTGAAAGTTCGCGTTTGGCCTGGCTGTACAGACTGTTTCGTGGGTGGTTTCGGAAGTTTTTGTTTGCTTTTCGGAGCTGGCTACCATGAATAAAGATGGCAATTAGGAGATGGGCGAAAGATCTGTCCCCAGATTTTAACAATGGCGTGTCCAGAAGTGAATGAAATGAAACTCAGAGAATTAAAATAATGATTTTATCGCGTCCTTGCCACCCCTATGCAGTTCCTCTGTTTACGTTAATTTTTTCAGGGATATTTCTTATTTCAGCACGTAAATAAATAGCCACCGCTTACTCGCCCTGGCAAATGTACCCCTCTCCCCCCTCCCTTCATGCAGTACGAACCACTTCATCAAGGTGGAGAAGAAGTATATATGAGCATCTTTCTTGTGAAGCGTTTTGGAACTTCGTGGCAAGGCAATGAAGAGCTTGCTTACTACCTGAGTTACTTCTGCCATGCCAAGAAAATATCCTAGGGAAGAATTTGAAAACAGCTGCTAATGGGCCCAGCGGACTCACGTGCTGTCCACGTAGAGTTTACAGCTCTTGAAGCCCTTTTGTGTATGTTTAGTACCTCTTCCACCAAATCTCAATCGCGTCACTCTTGAAAGTCAAATTAAATAAAGTTTTCATGACAATGCCACATCAAAAGTTGGGTGTTTCAATTCAATGTGAGTCAAATGCAAGCTCATCACCCCAGTATTATTCAGTCACCGCATCATTTTTATTTACTTGGGCCCATAAACTTCTACGAGCTCACAAGTAAAATATGCCAAATGATAGCTTTAGCAGCGTTGTAATATTTCCGCGAAAAAAACTTACACTTGTTTCTCACATTCGCACTCGGTGAACCTGGCTCATTTGAAAAAAAAACGGCTCAATTGTGTTCATTTTGAAAGAGCTAGCGTTTGGTAGCTTACTCAGCTTCATTAAAACCCAGAAGTACATTCTTTAGCCGGAAATAGAAAAGCAAAGTAAAATACTTTCAAATTTATCACTCAGGCTTTGGTAGGAGAGACGCAGTATGGGCTAGCACGACAAAATGCCGGCAGGCGATAGGCTTCTCCCGAGGCTGTTTGGCCTTAGATGCCCATGGAAGAACAACTAACGAATCGGTGCGGGGATATATGGATTTGGCTTTGTTTGAAGTTTCACAAGCTCAGAGTAAAATGCGTTTTGAGGGAATGTTAATAGCAATAGACTAGCGTAGGTGGACAGCAAATGTTTTGGGGTACCTACACATAAAAAGCTTGGACATGCAGTGGTCAAAGAAAACTAGAAGGCTAACGATGAAATACGCAAAGAACAGGGGAGAATCAAAGACAGCCAAGGTAACAAACAAAGCAAGGAAGTAGGAATAAATGTGTGGAGAGAAAACAAATTGAAGCTAAAACGTCGTAAGCGATCTACAGGGCAGAGAATTTGGACATCAGAAAGGAAAATTTCTACGATAATTCCAAGGCACTGCTTTGATTTTGAGGCTAGAGCAGGTTGCTTAAAAACGAAAAGCGTTGAGAGGAAGTATACAGAAAATGATGGGTTATGCGTGTTCTGCGCAAAGCAAACGAATTAGGCGGTGCATAGTTTAAAAAATGTGAATGATTCCTTGCAAATCTTCAAGATGGGCATATTGGGCTGTAGAAGCACTAAGCTTTTACGGTAGAACAGAGAGAGGTAACTTCAGGGCTGTCGAGGTATATAAAAGATTACAACGCTGATGGACGAAAAAGCGGAGGGGGAAATTTTGCTTGTTACACTACCGCCTGCAACAGAAGAAAATTTATTTTGTGCCTGCCCTCAGAGCAGCGCTCATATTAAGGGAGAGTACAAATCGTAGATATAATATTTTTTCTTAATAAGATGACACGTCATCACCCGGTTTCAGAGGGGATACCACTGGCAGTCAACCAATCAGCATTGGTAAGAGAGATGCAGCTTGTGATAAAAAAAATTGATCTTACAGGAGGGAGTTAGCAAAAGAGAAGTAAGATTTTTGTGAATGTGCTTTTAGGGGGAAACGCCGTGAAAGAAAAGTCGTGAGTAGAAATGTTTTTTTTATTGAGGAAAGGGGCAGACGGGCGGAAAGCGCTGGATAGTGACACTGCAATACTTCCGGTGAGGCTTTGGACGACATCGTCACGAATACCGGTGCGACAGTTCAACATGACTAGTGTTATTTCAGTACAAGATCCATGGGCCGCGCGGGATTAAAAAAATCACAATCTTCCCGAATTGGAACCCTCAGTAGTGTACCAGGCAGCCATGGGGTCAACTCAAGTTCTATTAGTTTTCAGTTAGCTGGCGTTACCGGCGGCGTTGCCCGTGGCACTCATTGGGGCGTTGCGAGGGAGAGTGAGCGAAGCGGAGTTCTCGAGTGCAAAAGTTCTACCGCGGAGCTACAGTGGCGCCCCCAGCGGAGTATGAAGCGGCTACCTTCGCGCCTCTAACCATAAGAGGCTTCGCATTATCACGGAGGCGCAGGTGAGAAAAAAAGGAGAGAAAAAATTAGAACTATTGCTTTTTTCTCGAAACAAAAACATTCTAATTACTCAACGTTAATTTACTCTCCGTTTTGAATTTTAAAAATTTAATGAAAGCCACCTTTTTAACGGACCGTGTCAACATGCAATGCTGTTGAGTATCGCAAAATACACGGAATATCAAAGAACTCCAAAAACGTCTACAAGGGAAAGACTATGGCAATTGAATTAATAAAATGAAAGGAGGTTCAGTGCTACTATCATTCCTATGCATTATCTCATAACAATGAGTGGTGAATGTTAAGAATATTATCTTGAGCACTGTGAAATCAAGTACACTCACAATAATTTTTTGCAAACGTCTGCACTGGGTTTTTCTTGTAGCCTTTATAGCCAGCTCAAAATTTCTTCGCTATATTCACTTATTGTAAAGTGAATAGTTTTATTACCATTTAAGATGCACCAAAGGCAGCCTATCGGTAATGATACCGTTTAATGTTTATTGCCTTGCTGCTTGAAAATTCCGCATTAGTATAAAAAAGCATTGGTTAAGTTTGTTAAGCCTTCGGTGCATTGATGTAAAGCACAGGATTCACACAAGATCTTTGCGAATAAAAAAAGGGTGACATAACTTTCAGGAGTGTGACATGTGGGCATGGAAGTCGGGATAAAGGGAAGAGAATGAGTTGTATTCACAACATTTCAATTGTGAACGGTGAAAGAAAAACTGAGTGGAAAACTAGAACACAAGGGTCAAAGTCGAAGTCCTGGAATTGCACTTCAGGTGAAAGGGAAAAGTTTAGCGCTCTCACGGACTTGAAGGCGGTGGTGCAGTGATGTCTGTCGCAGGTCATCCTTGGCCCTGGGTGCATCAGAGCGTTGGCCTCCGATCACATCACAAGTATCGTTCGGAGAAGGCACAGGCAGCACCTCGCAGTGCGCGGCGAATGCGGTCATAGTTCCGTCCTGGATCGACACCACAAACCACGGCCAGGTGAGACCAAGCCCCAGTAAACTGCGAACCCAGCCTCGCAAGTCTCTCACCACTGGTGCGAAGGACCTGCGGGCCCATCTCCAGTCGTCGTCGGATCGCCAGCTACACTGTAGTTCGGTTCCACGATCATCGTCTGCCCGAACCGCATTCCACTGTGCTCCTTGAGCACCTCCTTCTTGAACTATGTAAACGTTCTGACGTCTCTATGTCTGTAATACAGCCCATACAACATCTGAAGAGAGGGAACATTACAGAGCTAATAGGGCTACAGCGTTAGTTGATTTATTACCCACAAAACGGCGGAAAATACGAGAGTCACACGACCAGTGCGTTCTTGTCAACCTAGTGTTCGCACTCGTCATTTGTGTGGTCTTATTTCTTCGTGTGAAGAAGGCGTATGTCTACTTATGCAACCCTCTACTGCACGCTCGAGTAATACCCAAGTGAAAAACATGTCTGGCAGACAATAATAACAATGCGAACAACAGACTCAATGAATGCTGATATCACACAGGGAGCGCGTGATCAGCTGGTGTTATATTTTGCAGCCTGCACCAGGGTACTTTTATGCGTGTATGAGAAATATCATTTCGCACCCGCGGTTCAGTTTTTTACCTTCAAATTTCACGGGAACGTGACGATGCAAGCAAATATACTAGGAGTTGTGAATTGCGCATTTTATGTATTCCGAACTTTGTAAGTCCAATGAGCCCAATATTTTTTATGGCATAATGCACCAACTGGACCCACACTGAACAGGCTATTTATAATAGCTTTTTCTTCTTAAAACGAACACATAACTGTCAAACCAAGTTTGTCTATACAGATACACCGGCATGCCAAGAATGAAACTTCATTAGTGGCATGGCGAAAACTCCTTGCCGCAGCAGAATTTCAATGTGGGTTAAAAATGTTTAACACCGCCCCGTGTATTGTAATTGTTGTAGTTCGGTTTGTTATTCCAGGAATCGTGAAAAAAAAAAACTACAAGACAAAAAGAAGTTCAATTTGACACACTTGCAAGTAGCGTGCTGTTCCAAGCTAGCGCAGGGTATTACATGTTTTTAGCGTTTCAATTTACGATGAATTTTCTTTCTCTGTCCGACGGTGGACAACGCAGCAGTTTGATAGCGAACACAACAGTCGCTCGATACCTTGTTTTCTCGGGCTGCATGTATGTGGTCAAAACGATGCTGCGGTAAAGAATGTGAACGGGATTCCTAACTTAGGGCTTAGCTTAACAAGGCGTAATGTTGGGAGAGTTGGTAATTCATTATAAAAATAGCTAGAGCGCGAATATAAGCAAGGACACAGAAAGGCAACGGTACAAAACCAAGCAACGCGAGAAATATACGAAGCACACAAAATTCAAACACAGGGATTAAATGTGTGAGTTGGGCGTGAACAACATTGTCCTAAAAAGAGATGGATTTCCTATCGAACAGGAGCTGTACATCGGGTATGATTTCAGTTACTGTCTGTGTAGATTGTGCCAAGCGCGTGAACGCCTGTTGATATGGCAGTGTACTACCAGAGAATACGTGTATGTTTTGGTTTTGTTGTTGTCCTTATGGTAATTTTCCGGTTTTACTTTTCTTGTGGCGTGAGCATTTAGTGTGCGTAAAAAATGTGCAAGAGTTCTCTCAATAAATTCCGTTGCAAGTCAGCGCTCATCCGGTTGTCTGTCGGTGTTTTTGTTTATATTCATGCTGTAGCTATTTTATAGTGCATAGCAAAGAGAACCGCAGCACCTATGAATTGGTCGCATTCAGAGTAATCACGGTTTAGGCTACGCGAGGAAAAAATTACAGCGTATGTAACTTTTTCGGCATGTACCCAGAAACCTAACACAGGAAATATTCACTCGGTATTATTAGCACTGACAGTACTCACGCGAAAAATACACAATGACACTGCCTTTGTTCCGGCGTCGCTACAAATGGTACTACACCGTCGACTTGCTGAACTGAAGAATTCTTGATTTCGGCAAATTGAGCAGATTGATTTCGGCAAATATGCATCCACTCTCGCCGAGGCCTTTGAGCCACCAGCTTATTCCACTTGCATCGCAATGGATTGGATTGTATCGCATTGTGTAAAATAATATTTCAAACTTATTTTTAGTTTGGAAAGCAGACTTTAAAAAAAAGAAGGTTTCTTTTGTACAACGTATTTACTGAGTGGATTTTACATATTGTTCACAGTTTTTATATTATGAACAGAAAACACTCACGTGACTCCCTGGCGGCTTTTTTAAACGTACTCAAAGAGACGGCACTCGCACACAGGTGCATGTAGATAATATTTCTGCTCAAGATGTATTATTCATATAAATGACGGCTTATCTTTAAACTAAAGAGTTTAATTGACTAACTGCAAATACAAATACGAATTTAAATGAATAAACTTGTATTTTGCTTTTTGGACGTGTGAGCCTGGTGTGAATGTACGCGAAATTTGAACACAACACTTGAAATCGCACAACCGGAATGCTTTAGATAATTTGTAATTCATGTACAAAATTAGGAGTGGCATATGGTGCTCTAAAACTAGTGCTTTGATAAAACGCGGTTGAGCGTACCATGTCTTGTAAATTGGGCATTGTTGCACGACAGCGAAGCTGTGCAAGCAAGTACAGGGAACAATATAGCCCTGAACCATTGGGTTTGTTTATTTATGGTTTGCTTTTATGGCCCGTCTGCGCCCGGTGGTTTTATCTGTGCCAAGCATGCGCATGTTCTTTACTTTATTTTTATGCCGCACATGTTAACTCATTCGGATAAGGAGACCGTTTCGCCCTAATGTCACTGGCCTGGAAAAATCTTGTTTCGTCTACTATGTTGTAGAGGTAAGTCGACGGTTTGAGAAACGCTTGCGGCGAAAGATAAAAGCATGCAGAGCAGAAATTGAGGTATTCTACTCGATGACGCTCGCCTACCTACGTCACTTTGTTGACGGCTGTTTCTCCGCCTGAATATTCTCTGAGTTGTTAGGGGAGCCCAAGTTCGCAACAATAAACTTCTTTTGCTTGAAGACAACTGCGTCGTCTTTGGCTTCGTGGCATCTGGTGGAGGGGCTGGGGTAAATGCACCCAAAGCCGTCGTCCAGCCTGCAAGGTCTTTCAGCTGGAGGTTGGACTGCTTCCGGATAAAGTGAAGAAAAAAACATTCTGAACACTACCATGTCCAACGCAGCCACCACGACCAGCGCTACCAATCCTGCAATCTTTCTTCAGCAACCCAGGGAGCCCCCATCATTCCATGGGTCTGCTTCGGAGGATCCCAAAGACTGGTTGGAGCAAGTCGAACGGGTCAGAGTCTTTAACCGATGGGATGACGCGGAGACACTGAGGCAAGTGTTCTGCCTTGAAGATTCAGCACGGATTACGTTTGTGAACAATGATAGCTCCCTCGAATCTCGAAACGAATTCAGAACGCAATTTTTAACGACGTTCACCATGGTTGTGCGAAAAGATCACCCCGAAGTGTTGCAGCAGAAGCGGACACAACACCCTAATCAAGACATTGTTGTGGTCGTCGAAAGATAAACAGAATTTTCAGGCATGCTTATCCTAGCATTGCGGAAGAAAAGAAGTGAAGCTTCCTAATGGGCAGTGTGAAGGAAGGACTGTTTGCTAGACTTGTCCGCAATCCACCCAAAACCGTCGCCGAATTAGTGACCGAAGCCAGCACATTTGGAAAGGACCTCGAAATTCGTGCTAACCAGTACGACCACAACTTTGTCGGCACGGCCAATGCGAAATACGTCAACAGTATATGCATTCCGGCCGATAGCCTACGCCAAACTATCCCGCAGTAGTGCAGGAGGAGCTGCAGAAACCTCTCCCAACGTCTCCACAACCCCAGGTTCCTTCCCTTACCGACGTTATTACGGAAAAGTACAGCCGGCGCTGGGAAGTTCAACGACACCAGAGGCACCCCGCGAGCCGCAAGCCATGGCCTACGTGGCTGCTGTCCTTCGACGCCGCCCATATGCACCGTATCGTCCCGAGGCTCCATACCGTCGTCTCCTGCCGCCGGCCTGACCGCCTGCAATGCAACTGCCACCCCAAGGAAGACAGACGTGCGGTGACTTCCCGATAATCGTCCGCTGTGCTACGACTGCGGAGAGTGCGACCACGTCTACCGTCGCTGCCCCTACAAGAGGATCGGTTTTAGAGGGTTCTCCGTCGATGCATCACGCCCCCGACCCGACCAGCGCCCATCAGAGATCTTAGAGTGCCTGACCAACACCAGACGTGCACCAGCCCGTTTCAACCGTTCGCCGTCGCTCTACCCATACCAGTCGACGAACTGCCGTAGCAATGCTGACTTCACACGTGAAAGGTCCCCCAACCCATGCGGGGGAAACTAAAGGCAGCAACTTCTGGAGGGGAGGTTTCACAAGGGCGGAAAATAAGATCCCTCCAACGACGCAACGATTCGCCGAAGACTATGATTGACGACATGCCCACAGCCCGTCGACCTGATATAACCCGGACATAACTCCCCAACACGACGACAACAACGCGGCGCGACGCGTGCCGACATGACCACGCCTGCCGCTTAGAAAACCACGGTAACGATGACGCACAGTGCACAACCGTCAAGACGCACAAGCCGAGATACGACACCCCGACGCACCCGGAACTCGATGAAGGCGGCGTCCGACGTCCAGTTGTCCACCCACGGCTTTGATGTAGTCGCGCTCATAGACATGGGAGCGGACTACTCGGTGATGCCCGGATCATTGGCGTGTAAGCTGAAGAAAGTTGAGGCGAAATGCTATGGTCCCCACATACGCAGAGCAGGAGGCCATCTCGTAACGTCAATTGGAACGTGCACATCACGCGAAACCACAGAAGGCACGACGTACCCTGCAGCATTCGTTAATTTTGCTAACTGCTCCCGTGACCTAGTTCTTGGAATTGACTTACAGATGGAAAATGATGCAATAATCGCGTTTTACATCGATCACTCCATGACACCGGAACCGAATCCCGAACACAGAGCTGCAGTAAGGATCGAGGATGATCATGTCACCCTGCCACCACACGCAATCTTGATGATCATGGTCTACTGTGAAGATGCTGCTCCTAACGTCGGCGCTATTGTAGAGAGTGACCGAAAGTTGCCTCACGACCACGGTGTCTTCGTCGCAACGGGCATTGCAAGCTTTAAGCAACGCCAATCCCATGTTTTCATCACTAATTTCATTGAGAAGTACCAGCATTTAAACAAGGGCGCTGCAATTGCATTACTCGAAGAAACGCAAGAAGCAAGTCATGAGACCCTGTTGCCAACTTTGAACGCAAACGCGCAGACGCTTTCAAGCTACCGTAAACTTTCAACTTGAACCTGGCGCTGCCACAAGAAAAACGGAACAAATTACTGAGTTTGCTGCGTTGCTACAGCGAGTGTTTTTCGTCGAACTCAAAATTGCGACAGACACCGCTAGAGAAGCATCGAATAATAACCGAAGATGGAGCCCGACTTATCCCACAGTCACCGTACCGCGTCTCTTCACACGAGCGGGAAGCCATGCGGACACAACTGGAAGACATGCTCATCGACGACATTATACAGCCATCGAAAAGCCCCTGGGCTGCTCCGGTCGTACTCGTGAAGAAAAAAGAAGACACACTGAGGTTCTGCGTTGACTACCGGCGATTGAACAAGATCACCAAAAAAAGGTGTACCCCCTGCTACGAATCGATGACGCCCTCGACCACCTCTCTAACGCGAAATACTTCTCATCGATGGATCTGAAGACAGGCTACTGGCAAATTAAAGTGGACGAGAGTGATCAAAAGAATACTGAAATCATAACCCTGACGGTTTATACGAGTTCAAGGGGATGCCGTTTGGGCTATGCACTGCGCTAGCAACGCTTCAGAGAGTGATGGACACTGTGCTATCTTGCCTGAAGTGGCACACCTGCCTCGTATACCTCGACGACGTGATGGTATTCTCCTGTACTTTCGACGAACACCTTTGAAGTTTGCAGTCTGTACTCGAGGCCATCTGTACATCGGGGTTAACGCTGAACCCTGAAAAGAGCCGCTTTGCTTACGAAGAAGTCAAGTTTTTGGGCCATGTCGTCAATGCTGCGGGCGTCCTGTCTGCCCGGCGAAAACTTCAGCCATAGCAAACTTCCCGATACCGAAAGATAAGAAGGGTGTGCGTAGATTTCTGGGACTGTGCGCATACTACCGGCGCTTCGTCGCAAACTTCACTCGCATTGCAGAGCCACTCATGCGCTTGACGAAAGATAGCACCCCTTTCAGCTGGGAAAACGTCCAAGAAAAAGCATTCTGCGAGCTATAACACCGACTGCAAACTACCACCGTGCTGGCTCGTTTCGACAAAAACGCCGAAACAGAAATGCACACGGACGCCAGGGATGTAGGGCTCGGTGCCGTCTTTGTCCAAAAGCAAAGCGGTTGCGAAAAAGTAATCACTTTTGCCAGCCGTGGTATGTCGAAGGAGGAGAAAAACTACTCTTGCGGCGAAAGATGAAAACGTCCCGAGCAGACGCAGCGGTTTTCTACTCCAAGACGCTCGCCTTTTCACGTTAATAAAGACGATAGTCTTTCTTGAGCTACTTCAACCTAGTTATTTTGGTCTTTCTGTATGTCTGTCTGTCCGTCTGTCGGTCTGTGACCCGATTCAGCCACCCGGCCAAACTAAAACAAGACCTGCGCAATAGCTAAATGTCCCCGTCTAAGTCCGGTGTAATGTTCATACTTGTCTATATTGGTGAATAAACACAAGACATTACGCAAATATAAGACAACAAAGTAATACAGAAGTGACATTTGCAGCGTTCCTTTACAAAAAATCGTACATGTTCGATTTGTGCGAGATTATGTACCCCATAAACTGCAGAAAAAAAATCCCTCCGCCGTCGCCTGCTGTCACCCCCGCCACTATAGCTTCTGGCGGCATTTTAAGAAATCAACCGCAAACAGTTACGAAAGGTTCCACTACATAGATTCTACGCTCTGCTTGCAACGCACGTGGAGTAGAGAAATGCGGTTCTATAAACGTTGAAGTATGGCGCCTCGATTCACGCGCGTCTTCGCCGTACGGCACCGTTGGCATCGGGACACCCGGTTTGGAGCAGTGGAACGCGGGAAATTTAAAATGATTTCAAACCTTTGGCGTCTTTACCTTGGGAGGAGCGCGACGCAAGAAGAACAACATTAGAGGTGAGCGGGAAAGCGAAGGGAGGCATTTACTTGACAAAAGTCGATAAAGACTATTGTCTTTTGACGACATTTGCAACGAAAGGAGCAGATATGCGGCCAATTTTTTGTTGACTGCTGCTTCGCCGCCTGAGTATTCTTTAAATTGTTATCGGAGAACAAGTTCGCTTAAATAAACTTGTTTTCCTTGAAGACAACTGCGTCGTCTTTGGCTTCGTGACAATATCGTTCAAAAAAGGGTGAATTTCACTGCCGCAGAATTCATGCGCAAAAGCTAGTTACGAAGATGTATCGCGTCCGCATATTATTCTTCACGTTTCGTACGGCTACTCAGAAGGCCTTGTAGTTATACGAGCATGTGTGTTACGTAATATAGTTTTATTCTGGTTGTATTCTTACTCGTAAAGCACTATCCGGTGCACCAGTTCGCACTATTCTTACCGTAAAAACCGACAACACAATTAAAACATATACACAAGCAATGTGAATCCACTCGCTGCTTACTTCATCAACGTGGAAAAGCTTACAGTAAAGATTTTTCTTACGATATAAGCATCCAGTATATTGTGCTATTGTTTCATGTGGTTTGTATGCGATTCTATAGCATTTTCGTTCACCCATAGTTTTCAAAATTGTTAGAATAAAAAATGTTTGGCTACGACAGGTGTGGTATGTGTTGCTGATAAGTACTTTCTGATATGACATATTCAAAAATTGTTTAAAATGAACCGCTTTATGCCTTATTGTTGCCGTTTTTGGGCAGAGCGCTATGCAGGAAGAGCACCCTTATGTAATGGGGGCTTATGTTGGCGATGATTATGATGATGTATTCGGGGCAGGAACGCCGGCTTTACACAAAGGGAGGGCAAATTCTGATGCTGTTGTTGATGATGATGATGAAACACATTGTGTAAAGCCAACTCTGCACAATGGGATGGCACATGAAGAAAAAGAAGAATAAGAAGAAGAGAGAATAAGTAGGGGGAGAAAGAGGAAAACACGGGGTAGAACAAATGGGAGGGGAATGAATGGGAAGCTTCCTCCGATGCAATAGCAATGTTCACAGTAAACTCAGCCGAAATCTAAATCAGCGAGAACGCTGACGCGAACGAAGCAGCACATTAGGATGACCCAATGACCCAAAAGAAGCAGCACATTTAAATGACCCCATTACACAACCGAAGCAGCACATTTAGATGACCCAAAAACAATTTTGCCTGGCTCAGCAGTTTGCACTCTGGATTTTACATTTGTATCAAAACCAGCTTGGCGGTATAGTCAGAGGTATGCCTAAGAATTCGGACTTTGTGGTCACAATCGAACATGCGCAGAAGCCGGCCTCACTGATATAATACCTTATCTTGTGGGGTGCACCCCATGCAGTTTTTTAATATTAGTATATTTTTGCCAACGCCCACGAACCTAGCTCAAGCTTCAACAGTTCCACTGGTAATAAGTTATACCAATTTATAATGTTTTATGCAGAAATGCATTATAGTCGGGGGTTGTCGTGCGTCGCTTGGCCGCCGTCCGCAGCGCGTCTGATGATGATTGTGGCATGATGCCCCTAGGGATTGGCCAACCAAACAATCCATCACGAGATAGCTTCGCGTTTAACCACCATCGTCATCTTCCCGCAGGGGAACCGCTGAAGAAGAAGAAGGAGAAGAAGACAAAGCTGCGGAGGGGAGGGCTGCGTGAGTTTTGGCTACCGTTATCCTCCTCGGCCGGTGCATCTTCCCGATCTGAACCCAGTCGAAGAGTGGCTCATCGCGCCTCGACTCCCCTTCATGAGCATCAGGGGGCTGACTCGAGGCAACCGGCAGTTTGGAATCAAGGGACAGGCGGTGAACGTGCCCATCGACATATCGAAGGTTGTGCGGTGCCTTCTTCGCATGGTACTCGAGGACGTTGCGTTCGAGGTTCGCATTTCTGCATCCTCACAATCCCCCTCGGGGAGGTTCGGGGGAATTTTTTACATTATGGCGTATTAAATACTCCCTCGCTTCATTAAATATGTCCAACGCTGTAACAGTGTTATTGGAGGCTAGCAATCGATGGCTCAGTTACAATGAGAATGACAGTAGTGCACGCTCCGTTCGAGCGCACGGTTTCCTTCTTCATCGCCTGCTAGTCTTCAACATCTTCCGGGGCCTCAAGTGTGGCGGAATCCAGTTCTAGAAGACGTAGCTTTTACTGGCGTCTTGATGAGCTTGCCTCCTGGCAAGCGCACTGAATAGGCCCGAACCAATCCACCAGTGCCTGGGTACACTTCGTGGACCCGGGCTAGTGGCCAGAATAACTCGGGCGTCTTAGGAATGTCCACTAGTACAATGTCGCCGACCTTTAGGTTTGTTGAGTGAGGCGTGGGCGAGCGGTTTCCTGATGGTAGTCGCAACAAATATTCATGCTTTCATTGCTTCCAAAAATCTGCCATCATTTTCTGTCGATGTTGCAAGTGCCAGTGACAGTCATTTCCATCGTGCGTACTCATCTTGTTCGACATCGTCATTACTTGAGGTAACGTGGTTAGTTGCTGGCCGACTAAGAAGTGTGCCGGCGTGATGGCTTCAGGATGGCTTTCGTCATTCTTACTATATGTGTGCGGCAGTGAAATAAGTACCGCTTCAGTCTCGGTGAGAATAGAATAATGTTCTTCCGAGCATAGGCAGCTTCGTCCTAAAACTTTGCAGAGTGCTGTTTTCACGGTTCCGATTAACCCTTCACACCAGCCTCCCAACCACGGGGCCGGTTTAAATATGAACTTGCAACTAATTCTCTGATTCGCAATGAAACCCTGTAAGTCGTCTTGTGTCATCACTTTCCACATTCTTAGTAGCTCCCGAGACGTGCTCTTGGAGGTTAGCGTATTATCGGAATAAATCGTACTTGGGAGCCCCCTTCTCGCAATGAAGCACCGAAACGCTAACAGGAATGCAGGTGAGGACATATCCGAGACGAGTTCCAAGTGCAATGCTCTTGTTACGGCACAGGGGAAAAGTAAGATGTACACCTTCCTATCGGAGACCTCTGACGACCTGGCATACAACGGTCTGGCGAAATCAAGTTCTGCAGTGTCGAATTGTTTCGTCTGCACCCTGCAGTTGTGAAGTGGTGGGTACGGCGACACGATGGGCTTATGTGAAACCGGGCGCATCGCATGTATCGATTGCGATACCGGCAGCAATTGTATTGAATACCTCCAAAGGTGGAGGTCTTTTACGCCATTTTGCTTACTTTGAGGTCGCTCACACGCTTTCTCTTAGTTTTCAACACCATAGTCTATAGCTTTACACCAATGTTGGAATGAGGGCGTTGAAGTAATGAACACCCTCTCTGGTGGTTGTTGAAAAGGTATAGAAGGGTGTAGGTGTTTGGTATTTAATACAATTCCATGACTTGTTGAACATAATATCTACTTTATGAGTATACTTTTTTCCAAATCCGCACGCTGACTCACATAAAAATGCTTAGGTACAAAATTACGCTAGCATATTTGACATTTTTCATCAGCCCACCGAGACTATCGAGGACTATCCTCTCCTGGCTATCCAAGCAAGAAACGCGGAATTATTGCCAAGTATGCATGTACTCGCTCTCCCCATGCATCCTGTTGGTTTTCTTCCTCAATTATTTCGCGATCGAAGTGGGACTTGTGCGTTTTCAGCGTGTGTACGTGTCACGCTGCGTTCACAGCCGATCCACACTGTTACGCGTAATTACACTCCGCACACCCTTATTTCAGAGCACATGCTTTCTTCATCCTGACGACCTTTTTTACCAAAACGAATTTTAAAGGTGTGCGCCTTGGAACAAGGTTTTCTCACTTTTTTGGCCAAAAAGGGCGTGATAACTTAGTGTGCTGCAGTCACAATTTTCTCGTTTCTACGCTGCTGAAGCAAACAAAAATTTACCCTACATGTGCCTACACGGCAGTATTCTTTGCTGTTTTTGTTTAAAGGTCACTTTCAGTGGCTATTATTGGCGCCCCAAACCTTTTTTTCTGTGCCTAAAGCTCCGCTCTGTAGTTATGAGTTCCGTGATGGTTTACAAGACAAGCTAAGCTTGAGGCCTTTTTCCTGATTCTTCTTGTAGATGCGGTGGGCCTAAGGTTCGGTGCAGCATTCCTCGTCACCAATGAACATGCGGATGAATCTGATTAAAAAATGCTTTAAGGCCACCTTGCCGCACCCAGTGAAAAATTACGACATTGCAGTTGGAAAGAACAAATAAAAAGTCGCCATCGTATCTCCTCACAACGTTTCAAATGTTTTCGCAGATGATAGTAGTCTGCCGCCACTGACGTATATATTTCTCTCTCCTTTTTCTATCCCACCTCTAATGCTCTTAACGTTTTGTGTGGCACGTCGCAAGATGAACACGGTGGATATTTCCTCAATTCATTTCAATTCTACCTCGTTCCACTGCTGGTCCGGCATTTACTGATACCTTTCCTTACAGGTAAATTGTCTCGGAACGCCGCCATGACATCTAGGGTCGGGCGCGAGTGCTTTATTAGTTTAGATCAAAACATTATTTTTATCCAGAGCTAGCTTTGTGCGTGCCTAGCGCAAGTGAACGTGGCCGCTTGTGAGTATGTCAGACGGACGCAAGCCACGGATAGTTCTGATTCTAGAAATTCTGTCGCCTGAAGTGCGGCTACTCAGCCTGTCAAACTAAATTGCCCCAAAAAAAAGAAAGCAACGAAATCGAAGATGTGCAGGTAGGATGTGAAGAAAAGAAGCCTTTAGCAATCAAGAGGTGGTCCCCTTCAAACTCACGAAGCTGACTTCAGTGGTTTAGAAATATTCTCGCTGTGTTTTCTTCACCCTGCAATATCAGTCATCGGTGTACGGCATGGTTATCATTGCAGATAACTGTGGTGAGGGCATGGTATAAAAGCACGGAGCCTAAGTGCATTTATTTTCTATCATGCAAAGCGGTTCCTTCTGCGGGATTGTGAATTCGGAAACTCGTTATGGCAAGTAAGAAGACCCCAACCTATGGCATACGAATGGTTTAGGAAAGTGTTTTAGCGCTCGGAAAGATTGCAAGCGATGTGACCGTACCCAATTACACTACCACGTTCTACTCTCAAAGGTGAAGCCTAAGCGTCTTCTGAACGATTTCACCACTGCTAGAATAATGTTCCCGCAAGCCCAAGAAATTACACATGGGTAATTTATTTTCTTGAATGGCAGAAGTACCAGAAGAAAAATGAAAATATTTTAAAATATTTTGGCTTTTCCAGTTGACAGTTATCTTATATCTGAAATAATAAATATGTGAATAAATGCATGCAGTAGGGCACACATCTTTATAAAACAGTCAATAACCAGTCCTCATCCTATGACTAGAAAAACAACATTTCCCCTTGATACAACCAGGTCTCATTACCGAAGAATCACATAATCTGATGACTAGAAAGCAACACAGTTGTCTGAAAATCCATGCGCAATAATGTGTTCTATGGGAACACCAGACATTAACTGATGAGTCTGCAAAACATTACGGTCGCATTCATTGCTGTACCGTAGACTTTCCGCGTGGCTTTGCCTATCAACCCGCTCCTTTACTGGAATTGTAAAAGCGATTTAGCATGGCCTGTACCGTATTGGTGTAACGGCTGGGCTGTATCCTATTGCTGAAAAAGGGCGCATTCTACCTGTCACTACCCCAAATGCACCCAGGCAAGGGGTGCGGATAGGGCGCAGTCTCTTCAGAACAGAAGTATGCATGCACATTCGGTTCCCGGTACCCACCGTCGTCACAGGAAAAATGGGGGGCAACGGTATAATTAGTGTCGCATCAAGGGGGCGACTGGAGCAGTGCAGTGGATTTTACACAACCCGGCCGAACCTCTTCCGCTCACTGACTAGCCACAGTCACTGATAATTATTAATAATCAATCGGTCTAGTCAGTGAGCGGAAGCTGTTTGACCGGTTGGTAAAATGAACACAGGCTGATCAGTCTGCAGTTGCGAAACGACACCAGAGAGGATTGCTGTACTGGATGGGAGCAATGTATGTTGATTTTTACCCACCACCCGCCGCGGTGGCTCAGTGGCTAAGGCGTTGCGCTGCTGAGCACGAGGTCGCGGGTTCGATTCCCGGCCGCGGCGCCCGCTTTTCTGATGGAGGCGAAAAGCAAAAACGCCCGTGTGTACGAGATTTCGGCGCACAATAAAGATCCCCAGGTGGTCGAAATTAATCCGGAGCCCTCCACTACGGCGCGCCTCATCGCCTGCGTTGCGTCGGCGCGTTAAACCCCACAATCAATCAATTTTTACCCACCCGGCCAAACCGCTTCAACACACTGACTAGCCAGATTAACAGAGCTTCCGGTTAGTCAGTGAGTGGAAGCGGTTCCACCGGTTGGGTAAAATCAACATTGACTGCTCCATCGTTGTCATTATGCGACCTAATTAAACCGTTGTGAAGTTCTGTTATTATAAAATTTAACTTACAGACAGCAATGTATGCTATATGGCTCAATAAACAGTTTAAGTCTCTTGTCCGTGAAACAATGCCATATAGAGGTTAAAAAATTCATATTTGCCGCGGTTTCGAGGCGCTTTTTCAAAGAAAGTTCTACGAGTTGTGCCGCGCCTCCGCCAGATGGCGCCACGGGTCCGGCGACCGACAGAAGACGCAGTGAAACATCCCCCTCGCGAGGGGCACGATCAAATGCAGAGCATTTCCGGGGGCGCACGGCGTTAAGTAGTTTGCGTTACGTTAATGTTGTTGCACTTGTGACAACTGCTGACGAGAGAGCGCTCGCCAGCAGTAATTTCAATGAGTCAACGATAATATAAGGCGCGTTCGTAGAGTCCCATTTTGTGTCGGCTTTGTGGCGCAGTGGGTAGAGCACCATGTAGATTGCGTTCCGCCCGCCGGGTCGAGGGATCGAAACCGGGTGCCGGATAGTATTTCTTTTATATAGTAGGGAGGGGTGCGGTGCGGGCTACGGACGTCAACGCGGGTGACATCGTGAGTTACCAAAATGCTCTGCATTTGAAAAAACTTGGGTAACTTGATTTTGGGTATTTAGGCCATCAAGCAAGCCTACCCTGCATGGGTAGGCATGCTTAATTTCAAGCTGCAATACTAGCAATCGACAATGCAGTCAACGTCAGTACTCCGCTAATCAAAGACGGCAAGCTGCCTTCCCCAAAGCAGGTAATCTGATGCACTCAGCGGTAGCGTTGCGGTAACTAGGTAAGCGTGCTCTGGTAACAAGGGTGTGGGGTAACTGAGTTCTAGAAAATACAAATTCATTGTCGTAGACTATTGGGGCCCTCCCTAGCAGCTCCACTTCTCATAATTGTTTGTTTTCGCTTTGTTTTGTGAATATTTACAACTTAAATTCAATCTTGTTTTACTCGCCTCCTTGTAATATTTTGCGTGATTTGTGGCTATCTATAGGTAGCGCCTGGAACGAGGAAAGAGGTACGCTGGTTCATGAGCGCATAGGATTGATGTAGTTTCCTTTCAAATGTGAAAATTTCTGTTAACAGGAATATGGTTCAAGAAGTGTAATGCGACACATAACGAATTTTAGACACAATTATTGTGCATTTACAAACATTTTAGTCCTCCCCATGAATGCCGCCTTGCGGAGCATGAACCGGTTTGTGCTATTCCTAACACTTGGATGAAAGATGGTGGCTACGTTTGAACTATTTTATAGAGAATTATATGGTTAAAGAAGGAATTTATTACAGCTACTGTTTAAGTAAGATCGAGAAGCGGCAAACAGGAGGTACTTGATTGTATTACGATATCCGTACACACAGGCAAAAAGGAAATAACAACTAGAAGAGATCCACCAAAGAAGAAAAAATCGATGAGTAGCCGAAGAGACAATAGATAACACGACACAAGCTGAGAGGTGGCATATCTGTTTTGCAGAAACATGCAGTCACGCTGTATGTGCTGCACCTGAAACGTACGCAAAAAGCGCTAAACCTTCAGGGAAAAAACAATTATCTCATCTTTAGTCACAAAGCAGCTTTAAAAACTACGTGGTATTCTGCATCCGTATTGTGGTAGTTTTGTATTACCCCGAACGTGTACACGCTTGTTGTCAGACGTGTTCAAATGCATCTTAATAAATCTCTTTCCATTAGGGGAAGGAATAATATTAAACAAACAAAACGATTCCTGCGTGATATACATATATAGCCGCTTGTGCTCAACTTCGCATTTGCTGTATTATCTTAAACTACCAGTTGGTATAACGAAATGAGTTCAAGTTTATATTTTGCCCTCCCAATTCTCCTTTCGTCACAATTTTTTGATATTTCAAAATTTCCCAACGATTGCAAGCCACTCCATCCAATAAGCGGATACCAGGTGAGAATATTGATCAAAACAAGATGCTATCGTAGCACCGCATGTCCACTGCTATGATTACCGGGTGACAATTTGGGTCTGGGCATTGAAAACAATTTTCATTACGAAGATTCCGCTGCTCGAGGAAGCATGAGGAACGCAGCTCGTATTCTGGACTTTTTGGCGCTCTAAAGCACAGAAATCAAGTCGTTTCAGTGAGAGTCTTCTAAGTCTGTGCAGCAACTCTAGAGTCAGTTTTTTCGTTTATTCTAACACTAGCGAGTCATGTTCTTGTAGAAGTCTTTACCTGACTCCATGTCAGTTGTACTCGTAAATATTCTTTTCAGCACCTCTTTTCAAAGTCGTCATAAGCGTTTTTCGATCCCTGTGAATCAAGAACTTATTTATATTCACTCGGCAGGAATTTTCCGCTGTGTTGATTATATTATCAATGGTATTTTTATTTCGCCAACTTCATTTCTGAGTGCTCAATAACGCTGCGTATATCTAACTTCTGCGTTAGTGTAATGTTGCTCCCTTTTCGTGTTCCATCTGCTTCGTACTTTGAGTGTAAATTTAAACGATATTATCTAAATTAACGTAGCGATTATGGGTATCGGTTGAGATGTCTGTTCTTGAACCATGTACATTCCCACGACTATAAATGAGCTCCTCTGTTTCCCAGTAAGAGTTTGCGGTTTCTCTTTATTAAAGTGCTTTCCTCTTATAGTCACTACTGGTTGTGTGAGTATCTTAGTAAAGTGGTCATTTTGCTTTCTGCGGTGCTTTCACCATCCCTGCTTCAAAACACAAAAATATGTTCACCGTATTCTGAACAACTGAGCTTAGTTCTGTAGCATGTCCAAATTCAGTTTCTTAATTTGCTCAATCTTTTGAACTTTTTTTATGAAATGTAAACTTTATCAGCTCCGTTCTAATACTTAACCGAAACACAGCGCTTTGCTCAGTTTTGTGAAGGTTATCAGGTTTAAACTGCATCTGCAGCCCGGAAAGCGTTGACCGAAAATGAGGACTTAGCGTGGAACCTGAAAACCTTGGAAACTACCTGAATGGCCCAGCAGAAATCACATTTCAGGTTTTGATGTATCACCTGTGTCTGCTCGTGTACGATTCATAATCCTTCTTTTGCAAAAGAACGTGCAACATATCAGATCAATCATTTACCACAAATACAAACACTGTACCACGCCACCTATTCCGGCTAGCAAAACCTAAGATTAAAACATTGCATTGCCCTCTCTTCTCTCTATTTTCGCGTTGAAATACCTCTTCGCAGTCCTGTACTCAGTTTTAATCAAAGATATTGTGGTTTCAGGCCTGGCCCGAGAATCTTAGTACTGTTATTGGGCTGGTAGGTGCCGGTTTATTTCCATCGTGTACTCAGCTTGACCTACATCGCGCTACCGTTTTCCCTACTCTGGAATAATTCGCATCGTCCAGCGAGCGTCTGCGGCTCAAAGACTCTAATCCAAGGCGTTTTTTCAACTCGATGCCCTCCTTTATACCGGTTCTTTACAAGTAATTTTCCATTTATATTCTTAAAATCGCAATTCAGCTACCTTAGATTGATATATTTGTCTCTAGATATCTCCAGGACAAACTTTTATTGGCGCCTGCAGTGGAGCGTGAGGTACTTTTACCCTCTGGTATTACGGTGACTTGGCCAGCGTTTCTGTCTGAGCCTGAACATCGGCTTCAGTATTCGGAGGTATCGGTATTCTGCTAATAAGAAGGTAGAAGGATGTAACAAAATACGCTTGACGGTGACCAGATCTGATGGTAATGAGGTAATACTATTAATCTTGACAGTGTATTGTTATTTTGGTGGCACCTTTTTGGATTTTCAAGAATAGGCTACCTTGGAATTGGCAATAAAATTTTATTTATCCCTGAAGTGGTGTGTTCATGCACGTAATTTATCCCGTTATATGCTTCTCGACCTTACCGTACAGTTCATAATGGTGTCTACTTCCGTATGATATCCAAATACGGGGAAAATATACCCTCAGCTTCTTACTTCTCACTTTCCAGCGCTATGATACAGCCAGAGCAAAAATATATAGCCAACAATGATCATCGTAACATTGAAGTATGCGCGAGAAGAAATAAGTGACGAGTTATATAGGTAATGGTGACCGACGCGGATACGCCTCCTGGTTTATTCCCTACAATAACGCAAGGGGCAGATCTTGCCAACATAAAAATAGTTGACTTCACTCCTCACTACCTATATACCACGAATCAGAGAGATAAGTATACAAAAATGGCCACAGACGGGCATATAAGCCAGAATTACAATTATTTGTCATGAAACAAAAAGAATTGTCAAAGAACTAATGCAAATGGGACCAGCTGCAACCAGTACAATCATCAATGCAGATACTTTTTTTTTCCAAGCCACAACCCATAACTCTTTTAAATGTGGCATAAATCGCGTCGTAGCTACTTAATAAATAAACGGCTATTGTAGAGTTAGATATCCTAGAATGTGGAAAACTATGTGACTTAAGCCAACTTTTGAATTAAACTGGTTGGAACGGTACTTGAAATTGCAGCTGCGCATTTAACGCCCCACATGCACGTCAGCCTCAACTAAAACGTCGAACTACTACAAGAAACGAATAAACTGGACGAAACAAATTAAACTGTCTAAGAGACCATAAAAGTGTTGGGAATGCAACAAAGTTCGTTACGTATACTGTACTATAAAAAGGCCCGGGCCAATGCAGCCCCTTGCGTGTTGCACAGCCATTCACGCGACACACATCTTTTCGACCTAGTGAGATAGACAGAACAAAAATATAATTTAAATAGGTAGCGATCAAAAGGTTAAAAACTGCTACGTTTAGAAAATAGGATATAATTACGCCTCATATGCCCCGTGTGCGATGAGAATCCTACCATTGTGTTCTAGCCAGCAAATTGGTGCAGCGCAAGCACAATTTTAACCACTACCCCTAGCTCCAATGGGAAAAGATAAGCAGAAATACACAAGATCTCCAGAGAAAAGGCCTCGGAAACATAGAAAGTGCGCTAAGCTACATAAAACATTACTCGCCGATGCGGAATTTAACCAGTACTGAAACGGAAGCAGCTATCTTCTGCTCTGCCGCCATAAGGGCGGCGCAAGGGCATTTCTAGAAAATAGAAGGCATAACTTGTTGCTTTGAGTAAAATGGAACGCTGACATTATAACTCAAAGAAATGTCTACCAGAATGGCAATATAAGCATACGTTTCTTTAAGCAGGTGCTACCTCCCATCGCGGGAAAGTGCCGTATTTCTTACGGATACAAGGAAACGCAAGACGGCGGGAAGCGGTGACGGTCATTTCTTTATCCCTGAAAAGACAACGTATCTGAAAAGACAACGTAAAAGACAAGTTTGTGAACGTATTTTAAACTGAGTACACCAACAATTCAGAGCAGGGGTAGGCCGATTCCGGACAAACAAAAATTGCCCGCATATCTTCTCCTTTCGTTCGAATTGTCGACAAAAGACGATGGTCGACATTTGCCAACTAATGGCGCCCTTTGCTTTCCCGCTCACCTCCAATGCTGTTCCTCTTCGGTCGCGCCCCTCCCAAGGTAAGCAAATGAACGGATTCCTGAATCAATATAAATTTACAGCGTTCCACTGCAACAGTCCGGGTTTCTCGACGCCAGCGCTCCAGTACGGCGAAGACGCGCATGAATCGAGGCACCCTACTTGAACGTATGGAGAACCACATTTCCTTACTTCACATGCGTTTCAAGCGGAAATCAAAAGCTAGCTAGTGAAATCTTTCGTTGCTGTTGCCGTGGGATTTCTGGAATTCCGCCAGGAGCGACGCTTTTCTGCAGTAGATGTAGCATATCATTTGCTATTGCAAAAACCACGTATCCGTGATTTTTTTAATAAACAAACACGGCAAATATCACTTACGTATTGATCTTCTGTCTATGGTTTGCCTAATGTCTTGTTCTCGTACAATAATGTTGAGAAGTATGAATAATTGACACCGGACATAAACGTTTACATTTGGATGTGATTATATAAGTCTATTGCGCAGATTTTGTTTCGCTTTCGCCGAGAGGGTAAATCGAGTCTTAGACAGAAAGACAGTCGTACAGACAGGCCAACAATTCTTGGTTAGTGTAGCCCAAGAAAGACTGCCGTCTTTAATACCATTAAACGACCTCCCCAACGGGGTAAGACGAAGCTAGAGAGCGACAGAACGACCAAGAATATGAGCCCGTGTTCAGCACCAAAGATATTTCTTTCTGGATAGTACGAGGGTGGTGTTGTCCAGGAGTATGCTAGTGTTCAAGTCAGTGATAACGGAGACTGTAGAGGGGCTACCAAGAAAGTTTAGCTGCACGCTTGCACAAGATTGCGCTGATTCCATTCAACTTGGGTTGCTTGATCGACGGGTTTGCGGGATAGGGCATGGGGCTACCAGTGATCACGTAAAATAAAATGACTGCTTCAAAAAACTCAGTGGGAATAAAGATTTCTGTTCAAGACAGTAACGCGATTCCCTCCAGCAAAAGGTAATTGAAGATTTATTTATAGCTCTATAAGAGCACGTAGGCACGTCACCCATCCTTCTTTGGATGACGACGGCTGGTCTGATACGCGCGCATAGCACTGGTTTCACAAGCCCCCAAGCATCCTTATTCACACTCCTCCAGCACAACGTGCAAACCATGGTTACGACTTTTACCGGCACAGTTGTCCCGTCGCTCGCTTTAGCAGTGTCATTGGCTGCCTGAAGTTTCTTTTGTTTATAACCAGTACCGGCGTTTTGTCGCTGTTGTTCCCATTATTTCCCTTTCGGCGGCGTGCACAGGGTGGAGACTCGGTTCTACAACGTTCACAAAATACCTCCAGGAGCCCTGCGACCGAACCGATATATCTCCAGAAGAAGCGGTGCACCACGCTTCGTCTTCTTGGCGCTCTGGCCACGCTGCCTGCGCTGTGTAGACGGTTCTTTTCACACTCGGCGACAGCTCTTTTCATGCGGTTTACCCAGTGTCTTCTTCCGTGCTATTTTGTAGTTCTGTGGTTAGACTGTCATTATGTGTCGCTTCCTGCGTAGACGGATCCTTGCAAAAAATATGGAAAACCCCTCCATTGCTTACGCACTAAGTGCCACTGTAACCACTGCAAGATCGCATATGATAATTAAGAACGTCCTAATACCGAAAACGGCGACGTCATGCTGGGAAGTGCGTTCCTGCATTGCGTGTGGCGTGGCAACCACTCTATTTAGAAAGATGGAATTCGTATATATCAGAGCAGAGCCGGTGGGGCGGAGGAGAATACGATTTCTTTAGCAATGGGTTGTAAAAGTTCGTATGCCGAAATAGTTAGTTGCAGGCAAAGGCGCGAAGTTTTAGTATGAAGTAGCATGGTTGTTGTTCCGAGCGGAAGCTTTTAGTGCTCTTGTGGAATCAAGAAATATTGTTACGGGACACAGATGTGGGCAACATCCTAGAGCGCCATCACAAAACACCAGCAACGACGACGGCAAGGAAAGTGCATGCTGACGGACCCTGCGCTGGCTGCCTGATCGCCGCCATGTATATACTGTAAATACATTGTTCACCTTCATGCTTTGTCTCATCTACTCTGCCGTCACGTTACATTTGGTGGAGTGTGCGTGTGCATCGCCGTCCTTGCCCCGGCTTCGCACAGCATCGGCATCAGCGGAATCATCGAAGGTGCGTCAACCACGTCAGACAGCACCAGCCCCGCCGCTACAAGCCCTCGAAGACTTCCCCCACCACGACGACGTGTCCCCAGCCCTGTGGTCCGACATGGTTTCAAGCGTTCATAGGACCGTCCTTGCTTTGCGGATGTCGCAGCGGTGGGACATTGCCCACGAAACCTATCACTTACGTTCCTGGTGACAAGAGCTTCTTCTCTGTATATTCTGATCACATCGTTCATCTTCACCAAACTCATCATGCTACCGCGGCCTCGACAGGGATGGTCGCCTTCGAGGAGGGGCATATATTACGCCACCAAAGACGAGGAAGACGGCAGCAACGTGTAGCGTGACGCATGAGACTCTGCGACGACGACGAAGCTGGGAGGGGCACGTTGCTTGGTATGTCTTTATCCTCATTGCTCATCTGCATCACCATTCTCACCGCGCCACAACTTCGACCGGAACCGTCGCCCTCGACCGCGGGGTAGTGTTATGGGATATAGAGGTGGGTAATATCCAACAGCGCTATCACAAAAGAGCAGCGACGACGACGACGAGGAAACAGCACGCTGGCCGGACCCTGCGTGGGCTGTCTGATCGCCGACATGAAAATACTGTAAATGCATTGTTCACCTTCTTTATGCTTCGTCTCAAATGCTCAGCCGCCCCGTGACAATATTGTTAAACATATTGTTAAAGACTGACTTTATATGCACGACGTCGTCAAGACTGGCGGAAGCCACTATACGCACGACTGAATGACGTGCCAACGCGGCACCAGGAGCAACCGGCGGCGCACCGGCGCGTTGCTCCCGCCGTCCCAATCGCCCCGAGAGAGCGTTTTGCCGAATCACCAAGCAGCCGTACCGCTTTTTTCCGTCGCACCATGGGTATGGTGGGTATACCACGGGTAGAGAAGCCGATGGTTCAAATGAAAGGCGTACAACGCTCCTTGAAATGGCTTTTCGTCAACTTTCGCGCTCCGTATCGCAATTAGGGAAAGCATAGCTGATGTGGACGCAAAGCAAGACATGGAACCGGATAAGGCGTTTATTTTACCTACGATTGCCGCTATGCGACTTATTTAGGATGCGCTGTGCCATGTTACGCCTTTGACACACCGGCCATATTCCCTATTACCGATGGGTAATTCGGGGCTCATATATGTTGTCCTGACGCGCGTTAAGAAAGTTCAGTTGCACTTGTACTTGAAAGTTCAGTTAAAAATCAAGGTCAACAAATTAAAAAAAGCAAAGTCAGATGCACCTCATTCCATTTTATTCTGAATCGTATTTCGGTGGCGACATGCAAGCCGAATTTTAACCATTTCGAAATGAATACCTGCGACATTTAATTTCAACCACATCCACGTGTGTTGAGAAACGATAATAGCTATCATGTTTCCTTTGGGCATTAGCCAATTAACGTACAGTCGGCCGGAAAAGTAACCGGACCACCGCTCACGCAGCCGGAGTGGCTGCTGCGGCGCACCGCGGCGCTGTTATCTCGCTGTGCTCGCTTACGACGAGAGTGGCACGCTTGACGCCAAACTTCCCCTCGCCCTCGTGCGGGTGCTTGCCACGCTTGATAAACTTCTAGTGCAGCGTTCGCCTTTAATACAGCACATGGCGCAGTCGCGCTGCAGCACACGGCCGCAGGGCCACAAACCGCGGCGCTAGGAAGGAACGAAAACCCGCTCTGCTTTTTGTACGCGGTTTATGTTCGCCTCATGCTGCCTATCAGTGCCTGTAGGATGCGTCCACCGCCGCTGGATTTTGGATAAGACGGCACAATGCACCGTACCGAAGGCTACCGTGACGTTCGTTTTTCCACGCCGGAGCGATGTTATAGTGTCGAAATTGCCTTTTCGGCATCATGTCCGGACGTGGGTTTAATACCACTTACAGGGAGACCTCTGAAGACCGATTTAATTAGCTAGTAGGATATTCTTTCGGTGACGAAATTTTTTTACAGGCGTACCGCCAGGATGAATGATTTCGAAGACGAATCGCAAAACATCAGATATTCCTGAAACTTTATTCATGAAATCTGACAGTACTGGCATTCAGCGGTCCTGAGTGGGGCGAAAAGTTGCCGGCTACAGCGACGACTTGGCCGACTCGCCTGGGCATGGAGTCGTACAGCGCCGCCACTATCTCGGGACGCCCGCGCAGCGCTTCCCACTCTTCCTTCACGGCGAGCCACAGCTGCTCCGCTGTGCCACCGCAAAGGCGTCGTGAGGCAAGCGTCTTCTTCAGCAGTCCCCATATGTTTTCGATGGGGTTGAGATCAGCCCCGTTAGGGGGCCATGGCAGCTGAGGCACGCCACAGCGCTCCAGGAGTGCGCTCACACTGCGTGCTTTGTGCACGGGGCTCCTATCATGCTGGAGCAGGTAGCAGCCATCCTGGAACGGCCCGTCCAGGACGTACGGGATCAGGTGCTCGGTGAGGACTTCACAGTACCTCGCCCCGGTGAAGGAGCCCTCGATCCGCACGAGTGGGCCCAGGCCGTCCCGACTGATGGCACCCCAGACACTGACCGAGCAGCGGCCGCTGCTGAGCACGCTGTGGGTGTAGGCGGGGTTATACCTGAGAGTATGGGAGAGCAAGCATTAACATCGGTCGGGTCCAAAAGCGTGGAGCGTCCTCATTCCGTTGCGAAAATGAAATAAAGATGGAGGCTTAAATTACACAAAATTTAACATTTTACCCACACTGATATGGAATACGCGCGAATGAAACACATAAATGGTAGTCAATGCTGTACCCATGTGAAGTCAGGTGGTAAGGGGAAAATGAGGTTGCATTCTCCAGACTACGACGCGTTGCAAACCATCCTTATAGGTTATTGACAGGTTAATCTAACTTAACCCGCGATTCCTGTGAGCCGCAAGGGTGCCAGTTCATAACTGCTGTTCAACGGACGCCACACACGCTGCTGTTAGTCCCAGCGTGTGCAGAAGGTAGACTCGTCCGTGAAAATCACCTCCCGCCACTCCTCTGCCGACCACTGCTCGAAAGCTCGGGCGAAGTTCAGTCGCTCCTCCCGCTGCTTCGTTGACAGGTGCGGTTTCTGAGCGGCAATGCAGTTCACGAGACCCGCCCCTCGCAATCTGCTCCTGATTGTGTCGCAGCAGCAACTGAGATCCAGAGCTTCGCGGATCTCCCTGGAGTTGAGAAATGGGTCGACAACAGCGGCAGCAACAATCCATTCATCCTCTGCCAACGTGGTCACCCTCGGCCGCCCACTGCGCTGAGCATCACAAATTCTCCCATCTTCATCTCTATACGCTGTAAGAATGCGGCTCACCGATGTTCGGCTCCTACTGGTGCGGCGGCAGATTTCACGCTGAGGGACACCTTCGTGGTGAAGCCGGACGATCAGCCTTCTCTCCTCTATCGGCACTCGGGGTGGCATTCTGGCGAAGTAAAAAGCCCGATGCGACCGTTCGAGCTTTTAAAGGTTTTTTACACTGCAACTGGTCAATGGAAGGACATCACCATATCTGTGTAGCAGAGCGCACCCATATCTGAAAAGCAGAACCCCCCGTAAAGCTGCGTAAAGCGCCTGGCCTACACCATTTTAATAAATAAAATGTAAAAATTGAACCAGGACTGCTCATTGGCCAGTTGCAGTCTAAAAAACCTTTAAAAGCTCGAACGGTCGCATCGGGCTTTTTACTTCACCAGAATGCCACCCCGAGTGCCGATAGAGGAGAGAAGGCGGATCGTCGGGCTTCACCACGAAGGTGTCCCTCAGCGTGAAATCTGCCGCCGCACCGGTAGGAGCTGAACATCGGTGAGCCGCATTCTTACAGCGTATAGAGATGAAGATGGGAGAATTTGTGATGCTCAGCGCAGTGGGCGGCCGAGGGTGACCACGTTGGCAGAGGATGAATGGATTGTTGCTGCCGCTTTTGTCGACCCATTTCTCAACTCCAGGGAGATCCGCGATGCTCTGGATCTCAGTTGCTGCTGCGACACAATCAGGAGCAGATTGCGAGAGGCGGGTCTCGTGAACTGCATTGCCGCTCAGAAACCGCACCTGTCAACGAAGCAGCGGGAGGAGCGACTGAACTTCGCCCGAGCTTTCGAGCAGTGGTCGGCAGAGGAGTGGCGGGAGGTGATTTTCACGGACGAGTCTACCTTCTGCACACGCTGGGACCAACAGCAGCGTGTGTGGCGTCCGTTGAACAGCAGGTATGAACTGGCACCCTTGCGGCTCACAAGAATCGCGAGTTAAGTTAGATTAACCTGTCAATAACCTATATGGATGGTTTGCAACGCGTCGTAGTCTGGAGAATGCAACCTCATTTTCCCCTTACCACCTGACTTGACATGGGTACAGCATTGACTACCATTTAGGTGTTTCATTCGCGCGTATTCCATATCAGTGTGGGTAAAATGTTAAATTTTGTGTAATTTAAGCCTCCATCTTTATTTCATTTCCGCAACGGAATGAGGACGCTCCACCCTTTTGGACCCGACAGATGTTAATGCTTGCTCTCCCATACTCTCAGGTATAACCCCGCCTACACCCACAGCGTGCTCAGCAGCGGCCGCTGCTCGGTCAGTGTCTGGGGTGCCATCAGTCGGGACGGCCTGGGCCCACTCGTGCGGATCGAGGGCCCCTTCACCGGGGCGAGGTACTGGGAAGTCCTCACCGAGCACCTGATCCCGTATGTCCTGGACGGGCCGTTCCAGGATGGCTGCTACCTGCTCCAGCATGATAGGAGCCCCGTGCACAAAGCACGCAGTGTGAGCGCACTCCTGGAGCGCTGTGGCGTGCCTCAGCTGCCATGGCCCCCTAACGGGGCTGCTCTCAACCCCATCGAAAACATATGGGGACTGCTGAAGAAGACGCTTGCCTCACGACGCCTTTGCGGTGGCACAGCGGAGCAGCTGTGGCTCGCCGTGAAGGAAGAGTGGGAAGCGCTGCGCGGGCGTCCCGAGATAGTGGCGGCGCTGTACGACTCCATGCCCAGGCGAGTCGGCCAAGTCGTCGCTGTAGCCGGCAACTTTTCGCCCCACTCAGGACCGCTGAATGCCAGTACTGTCAGATTTCATGAATAAAGTTTCAGGAATATCTGATGTTTTGCGATTCGTCTTCGAAATCATTCATCCTGGCGGTACGCCTGTAAAAAAAATTCGTCACCGAAAGAATATCCTACTAGCTAATTAAATCGGTCTTCAGAGGTCTCCCTGTAAGTGGTATTAAACCCACGTCCGGACATGATGCCGAAAAGGCAATTTCGACACTATAACATCGCTCCGGCGTGGAAAAACGAACGTCACGGTAGCCTTCGGTACGGTGCATTGTGCCGTCTTATCCAAAATCCAGCGGCGGTGGACGCATCCTCCAGGCACTGATAGGCAGCATGAGGCGAACATAAACCGCGTACAAAAAGCAGAGCGGGTTTTCGTTCCTTCCTAGCGCCGCGGTTTGTGGCCCTGCGGCCGTGCGCTGCAGCGCGACTGCGCCATGTGCTGGATTAAAGGCGAACGCTGCACTAGAAGTTTATCAAGCGTGGCAAGCACCCGCACGAGGGCGAGGGGAAGTTTGGCATCAAGCGTGCCACTCTCGTCGTAAGCGAGCACAGCGAGATAACAGCGCCGCGGTGCGCCGCAGGAGCCGCTCCGGCTGCGTGAGCCGTGGTCCGGTTACTTTTCCGGCCGACTGTACTCACCAAAAACTAGAAACCAAATGTTCACTGAACAAAAACAGAATGGTTTATGTATACGTCGTGAAGGAACCTCCTTCATGTGCGAAGGGTTCGCAAGCCTGACGCCGCTCGACGAAATGACGCCGACACCCAAGAAACAGAAATAACCAGTTTATTCCATGCAGTAAAACAAAACAATATGTGTAGATGCATCACATTCATTCGAATCGCAAAACATAAACTAGTGACGACGAGAGACCACAGGGACACGCGCTGTCGTCCCTTGTTTATGCTTTCCGCTTCAAACGATTTTGCAATGGAATACCAACTTGCCCAGAAGTCCGCCCTAATTAGATGCATCAGCGTGTAACATAACAGTCATGCGCGCGAGCAACCGCAGCAGTCAACAACAAACTGCACCGATCATGCAGAAAATATTGCGACGCTTTCATTAACACTCACGGCGATGTCCGAGTTTATCGTCTCGATGTCCGAGTTTATTTTCTCGGTTTTGTACTTCGGTTTCTTTTCCAGTAGGTAAGTCCTTCACTTGGCCGCGTTTTGATGACGTCCACTGTTTTTGTAGCTTTTACTACAAAAAGAGCAATGTTCTCGAGCTGAAATTCTCTTAAGGCATGATCGAAATCGCTAAAGCAAATAAATCGCGCCAGAACTTCGAATGCCATGCCGTATACGTCGAAGCTGATAAGTGCCTTGGGAAACCCGCCACTTTTAGTTTTCAGCAACTGCCGCGTTGGCGCTTCCATCGCGTCGTGCGTATAATGGCTTCCGCCAGACCCCACGACGTCGTGCGTATAAAGTCAGTCATTGTTAAATGGCGGTGGTCGATATGGCGTCCTTGGCTGTCGGGCAGGCATCTCGTGTTGTCCGAATATTTCGACTGTTCAAGCTTCGCCCGTCCACCCATATACCGTATAAACCGGATTATAGGTCGACCCGGTATATAGGTCGACCCCCTACCTTGAGGTGGGAAAAGTTGACAACAAAAAATAATTCGGCACATAAGCGCACTCACAATGTCTATATTTATTTTCGACGCCCGTCCGTCACTGCCACTCACTATGCCTGCCGAAGTCACTCGTCATAGCTCTCAGAGTCGTCCAAGGATGACTGCTTCGCACTGTCATCGTCCACGCCATCAGGCGCGTTGCTCATGCAGCACTTCCTGAACGCTCGTGTAACCATGTCGTCGGGCAGCGACTGCCCAGAGAAGGACACCCAGCTTGAGACGGTCGCAAACGGCCCGTATAGGTCTTTTTGTTGTCGCCGGCTATCCACTCATTGTACAGTTCGTGGAGCCCGTCCGCGCATGGCCTCCGGAGCGATCGTGAGCGAAGTTCCCGGACGAAGTTCCTGGACGAAGTCCGTGCGCCACTTTGTTCTCCAACTCGGGGTGCACCGTTTGACGTCCCCGGAACGATCTGTTTCGAGGGTTGCACGCGCAGAGCTTAGCTTTCTGGCTCCGCCAGTACCGCACACTTTTCTGCGAAACGCCTAGCTGGTGTTGCGCCGCCATATTCCCATTCTGCTCGGTGACTCAATCGCCGTGAGCTTAAACGCCGCGGTGAACTGGCGTCGACTGCCGCCACTCATCTCGGAACAGAGACGTACAGAAATGTACGCACGCACGCACAATAAACAAGTAAAAGACGAAAAACTAGAGAAAAGCGAAATCAAATAAAGGCCTGATAGTGCGGGAGAGCAGTCCGACACGAATGGCGATGGCGATGGACTGCGCGTGCACATTGTTGCCAGACAACGATTTACATTCTGCCAATGACGGCTTTATAAGACGAGGGGTGACTTTTGTGCGGATTTTTTTGGAAAAAACTCGACCTCTATTACGATTTATACGGTATTTACCTCAACGCACAATGTCCACATGCACAGCATCGCTCTTCGGTGTCAAAGGCACCGAGCTTCGCATGCCCGCGCTATCACCCACCATGACCGAAGACACGATCATCAAGTGTCTCAAGCACGAAGGGGACTCTCTTCAGCCCGGAAACGTTCTCTGCGAAATTCAGTCACACAAAGCCATCATCGCTTACAAAGTCGAAGAAGAAGGCGTCCTTTCTAAAATACTCAAAGATGCAAACTCTGGTGTGGTGCAGCTGAACGCGCCGATCGGACTCGTGGTGGAGGAAGGGCAAGACTGCAAGGACGTAGAAGTCTCGGCCGGTGAGGATGCAACCGCGCCAACAACGCCCAGCCCGGCCAGTGCCGCACCTCCTGAAGCTACGCAAGCGAAACAGTCGGTAGGAGCGAATGCTAAGGCCACAATGGTTGGCCCTGCTGTCAAACATCTCTTTGGCACGTACGGACTGAAAGCAGATGACTTGCAATCAACGTTTCCAACCCAGCTTCGTCGTCGTCGCAGATTCTCGTGCGTGACGATACACGCCGCTGCCGTCTTCCTCGGCTTTGGTGGCGAAACAATATAGCCTCCATTTTCTGATATTGGGGATGGGCATTACAATCCCCTGCACTGCGGCAGCCCAGCAACGCTCTTTCATATGGTTTTGGCATGCTCTTTAAAACCAGACCTTGCATCAATTCTCAGTCCAATATACGAGCAGTGGGAGAGTGAACTTGTCAGCTCAGACCTAAGTACGTACGCAGCTTTGGCTCGTTGAAAGGGCGAAGACGGCAGGCCCCATCAACGTAGTCCTGGACTGAGGACCCCGGCCACTTTCAAGCTCGATGTACCTGTTCAATATTTCTCTCTTCCTCCAGCTCCTCCTTCAACTCCTGCTCCTCCAACTTCTGCAGTTGTGTATGTTCATGAAATGTATCATAGGCTGATACATAAAAGGCGAGCACTTGCTCTAATGGCCTCCCTTATGATGGCTTCCGTTCGACCTCTGAGTTACAGGTGAAACACTTGGCTCGTACCCTCTAGTGGCGTGTTCAAAATAGACGAACCAAGATGTGGTCTTTTTTACTACAATTGTTATCACAGATGCGATCATTTTGACACCATCCGCATTGACGCCGGCAAAGACGGCTGCTCACATTCGGTAAAAACTGTAATTACACCGAATAATTACTTGTGGGAGAAAAAATGGCACTTCGATAAACCGCTATACCGCAGACGTTTAAAAGAGCTGCGATCTCTAATTTTCAAGGACGTGTCCTATCGAAGAACTGCACAGAGAACACACAACATTAGCACTCTGGGGCGAACAATAAAACACTTGTAGAACGTACCACCGCTTTACTAAGAGTGATTGAGAAAACTTCGAGAAGGCTGCACCCTTCTCCTTCAACTTTTTCTCTTTTTATCTCACGCCGTTATGTGACATTACCAGTATACGGGTAGCGATGCTACCGTATAAGTATGAATAGAGCTCTAGCCGGAATATCGGTGGGCCCCCTTGCCTTGCATCAGAAAATGCGAAAAGGTTAGGTTCACAAAATCATTTTATTAAATCTACAAGAAAATGTTTCGTCTAAGGTTGTTCATTGCAGCTATCTGGTGTGTTGTCGGACACGGCTTCATTATGGCTGTCTCCAACACAGAAACTCATACACGGTGTACTCCTGGCAATAGATTATGAGAGTACTTTTTTAAAAATTATGACGAAGCGAGCTGCAAGGATGAGACGCATTGAATGCATGAATGACTTTATTTTCCCGTAAAGCTTACAAACACAGTACGACGGACGATTTGGAAGAAAGTTGCTCGCAGGCAATTTGACGAGCCCAAAATACCGGTAGGCACACTGGGCAGCAAGACATCGGGACCAGAGAAAAAAGAAAGAAAATCACAAAAGAAAAAAAAGAAGTAAAAATACAAATTCAAATATGAAATCACCAGTACAATTTAATCAAAACAAATTGACATCTTTTTCACCAGAGAAATAAAATACAAACAAAAATAACCAGTCTATTCTAGTTAAAAAAATTAACCTTTGTCACCACATAGGAACAGGAAAAACGTTGGAGAAATAAGATTTCAAAAAATTACCTAGGAAGAAATACAATCACAGACGAAGTATACATCACTGCTGAACGTAAAATGCCAGTAGATTCGATTGGGATCCAGGATTAACACTTTGACCAAACAGATAATTTAACAAAGTTGTTAATGTGTGGAGTAGCATTTGTGCTCCAATTTACTTCTTGATTGGGGTATTTGCCAGGAAGCAGCAGATCGTGTGCTGTAGCAAATAATATGTCGCCGCAGAGAAGCTATATTACAAATATGGTTTAGATTATTCTTTTGCTCCCTATTGTACAGTAATGCCAAACGACAAAATATCAGTGTACAAGTTTTATTAACCTGAGCTCACTTATGAGCTCTTCTCTAGGAAAATCGTACGGCTTATTGCAAATTATTTTAATTGCTTCTTTCTGAACTAGGAAGAGACAATTTAAGTTTGTTGCTGATGTTGTACCCCATAAAAGGTTGCAGTAACTTAGTGAACAAAAAAATAAAGCATTGTAAATTAGTAATTTGATTTGGCAATGGAGGTAACTCAGGTGAAACAGTGTACCTACGATTTGGGAACGTTTGCAGCAAGACAGTGTACGTGATGACTCCAGATCTTATGTTCATCAAACCAAACGCCTAGTGTTGTCTCGAAAGTCGAGACCTTTGTCTCGAAAGTCGTGGGAGGCGGGCTGTGCAGGCGGCCAGGCGTCTTGGTTTTGTCACTTTCATTAATTTTGTGGAGACGACGCACATAGCACGGGGAGAAAGCCGCCACCTTGTACTTCAGTTCTAGTTGCACAGTGCGGCTCCACGAAGCAACGTCTTCCGAGCGTTGCATACTGAGAGTTCCTCTTTTAGTTTACGCGAGTAGCGTGACCGCTTTTCAGTGACGCTTGAGTTCGGTGCTCGGGCGTCTTGCCTTCTCATTTGTCATAGTATATATGTGTTTTTTTATATGCTGTGGTTAACTGGCACCAAGAACCTTGACGTACGTTGAGCGAGAAAAAATTATCGCGCACATGCAAACTGAATTAGAAAGAAGTAACAAAAACACGCAGCCCATCCAGCTCATGCCGGTGGCGATGGTGCCTCTGCTGTTTAAATGAGCTCTATGCACTGCCTGATTGCCAGATTAGAAATAATATGCTCACGACCGGCATATAGGTCGATGGGTGAATGTACGTCAGATTTGTTGGTAAAGAATAACGTACTAAATTCTAATTTACACGGTATTAATCTTCCAGTTGAACCCTTGGCTATTTGGCCGCCTTAAGCTAGAAGTTTGTACATCCAAAAACATTGCGTGTTAGCTCTCAGTTGCGAGCAAGAGCCCCCGAAAGTTAGTAATGTGTCACTGCGAGCTAGTTGGTACTTCATGTTGAGAACAGGTTAGGCTCCAGGCACAACTGGGGCAAGGAAAACAGACAGAAAAGCGGCGCTCCTAAAGGTTACAGAAGATCAACTGAATCACAAAAAGGTTGAAGCATTTGAACACCAATCCCACTGCTTTCTGGGATACTCTTAATTAAAGCATTATCAAGCGAAGGGTACGCCATGTTCGCGTACTTCACGTAGAAAACTAGGGACATGGCTGGGGCTGATTGTGCCCAAACTGAATGCCTTTAAAAAGTACAAAGTGTCAGTACGAATCCTTTCCGCAGTGAAACAGTGACCTTGATTGGATAGTTTCAAGTTTTTTGTATTTCCTGCCACACGGAGCAATGTTTATATGACCGTTGGACACACCGTGTTATTGACGCTTCATTGTCTTTTGCTTTAAAATTCAAAACAGCCGTTTGTCAGAAACCACATTGAAGGCTTTTCAAGGTCAATTTATAGTTCTGCTGTTAAGAGACATTCAGCAGGTCGAGCGTGGTGTGTGTGCAATTCTGAACTCGTAAGTCGATAGTGTAGCTGAGCAAACAGTATCGCAACGTCGATGCGCTTTCTGTCTAGTTACGAAATCTGCATGCAGTGTGCAACAAAATCGCCTGCAAAACCTGCAACTTTGACACTGTCATTTCTCGAGACAAAATATGAGTTGACAAGTTCATATTCAAGCAAAATCTTCTAGAACTTACAAAAAACCTTGATTATTTGCTAGTATGTCTCAAATGCACATATTCATCCACTCAAATCGTATTTCAAGTAGCCAATCTTCTTTCTAAGCAAAGAACGGCTTTGTGCGTGTCGGCGGAACAAATGCTGCCTGTACCACTCACAGTAGAAAGCTATCTTATTTTCCTTCTTCAATCGACAAATATACGGTTTGAAATATTTAATATCGCATCTAACATTGTCAAACGACTGGCACTGAGGTATATAGACAGAACCTCTGTAAGAAAAGCTTTTTTGTTCCATATTTCTCTTCAGCGCCCCACTTCAACGTTCTTACACATTCATTTTAGCGTATTCTTTGAACCCCTCCTACTGAAACTTTGAAGTACAGATACGTTGTTGCTGGAAATTTCTAATAAGTCCTTGGAGGTGGGCAGGACATTTGCCATGTTTCAGTCAATTGAAATTTCTCTTGTACAGTTACAGAAACCTTTTTAATTTCTAGATAAAGTAAGGACAGTATTCGGCAAGTTGGTGATTCATCGTAAAAATACAGCGTAACAAAAACAAAGACTTATGCTAAGGCACACAGGACGAGCTCTGCGCTCGGCCTGTGTGCCTCAGCTGAAGCCTTTGTTTCTGTTGCGCTGTAATGTTAATATGAAAGGCACGACTCTAGACAAAGCTTGGTGAACGACGGCGCAAAAGGTTACACTCAGAGCCTGTAAAAAAAGGTCAAGGGTTGCATTGATGTTGTCTGACACAGCCTGGTTTATACCATTTAAATTGTCTACATAACCTACCCCGTGTAGTACCAGTCAACGCCGAAATCTTCTGAACCAAAGTCTGTTGCGAGTTAACTCCATTTCGTCGTGTTCCCATCGCGTTAGGGTGTCGAACTGGAATTATCACAGGTCAAATGTTACACCTATCATCTTCTGTGCTATTTCCCTCTGAGTCATTCTCAATTTAAGTTGAACTCTCTTAGTGAGCCTCCAAGTTTCTGCCCCGGAGGCGAGTACCGGTAAGATCCAGCTGTCATAAACTTTCTTCTTGAGTGGTGGAACTAGCGTTTCGGTCCAGTAATCCACCTCTCCAGCTACCCCGTACTTCTACCACTTGTAAGGATGGTGGTAGGCGAAGGCAGACCAGTATGCGCAAAACGCTTTATTTGCAGGCCGAACTGGAAGGCAGCAAGATGGCAACCGAACCAGGTTACCGATGCTAATACTTCGAAAAGGCGGAAGAATCGGTGATGATGAGTATATATAGAGATAAAGAAGCTGTGGCCGCAACCGGGCGCCAGTGATGATTGCATTCCAGTGGGGCATTGCATTCAGCGGTCCAAACTTCCACAAACAAGGCTACCACTGGTCTCACAATATTATGATCCGTACCATTGCTCGCTGAGTCGTCCTCAATTTAAGTTAAACCGTGTTATAGGCCACCACTTTTTCGCACCGTAAGTAGGTATTGGTAAGATGCAGCTGTCATACACTTTCTTCATTGGGGAAAACGGTAGGCTGCCATTCATTATCTGATGAGGCCTGCATAATGCACTCCACCCTACTTCTCTCCTTGAAAAAATAACTGCCTTACGTTTGGGATCCGGGGTCACAACTTGGCCTAAGTAGAAATATTCACCAACCACTTCCACTGCCTCGCCCTTTGTCTCACACCGCTGTGCTGTCCGGAAGCTATTGATCATTATTCAGTTTTCTGCATAGTAATTTTCAGGCCCACTGTTCTACCCTGTTTCTCCAGGGCAGTAAGTATGTTTTGCAGTTCGACCCCCAAAATGACGTCGATTGTTCTGATGACAAGGCAAGGCTAAGTCATCATCAAATACAAGGTCTGAGGTATTCTTCATTAACCCTTATTCCAACATCTTCCTAATCGAATGATCTGAATACTCCTTGCAAATATGCTGTGAATAACATTAAAGAGATTGTATCTCCTTGTCTGAACCGCCCTTCCTTATGGGTATTTTACTGCTCTGCTTATGCAGGGCGATGGTAGCTCTGGACCCATTCTAGATACCCTCTAGTAATATGACATAATGCTTTACTACACCCTGGTTCTGTAACACCTGAATGACTTCTGAGGTTTCGACCGAGTAAAATGCTTTCTCACAACTAATTAAGGTTATGTATAGGGGTTGAATATACTCTATGTACTACTCTATTGCCTGAGTGACCGCATGAATATGGTACATTGTAGAAGAGCTTTTACGAAACCCTGCGTGTTGTTTAGGTTGTCTGAAATCTAAGGTACCAGAAAATCTGTTAGTGATTACCTTGCTGTGTACCCTGTAGACGACTGACGGTAAGCTTATTAGCCTGTAATGTTTCAGGTTGGTTGATTGATGGTAGGGTTTAACGCACCGACGCAACGCAGGCAATGAGGCGCGCCATAGTGGAGAGCTCTGGATTAATTTTGACCACCTGGTTGTCTTTTTCGTGAGCTGACATCTCCTACACACACGGGCCTTTTTGCTTTTCGGCTGCATTAGAAAAGGGGCCGCCACTGCCAGGAATCGAGCCCGCGACCACGTACTCAGCAGAACAACGCCTTAGCCACTGAGCCACCGCGGTGGCTAATTTTTCATGCCATCCATGTCACCTTTCTTATAGATTAAGATGATGTTCGTGTTCTTCCAAGATTCAGGTATACTCGCTATCATTAGGCATTGCATGTACAGGTTTGCAAGTTTTTTAAGTATAATTTGCCCGCAACGCTAAAGTGGTCTGCTGTAATCTGATCTTCACCAGGTGGTTTGCCCCTTATCGAGCACTGCAATAATATAAAATCTGGCACTGGTGGTTTCTTGGCTGCACATTGTTTGAGATGTGGCTTTAAGCCTATCTTTGAGAAGTGTGCAATTTTATCTCGTGGTCGCACGCATCTTTTGCGAGAAATCACTGAGGCTGAGGCTATAGCAAGATTTGGAGATAAATGTGTCAGCACGCCCTCGCTGGCTGTTACCGAAAAAGAATTTGATCGGCTCTTTGATCGGCGTCTTATGTACTAGCTTATTGCGATCCCTCCTTCAATATAGCCTAATTCTAGATCTTACCATGTTGTAGTAACTAAACCTAACCCTACTCAGCACTACCACATCCTTCGCAACGCCAGGGTTATCGGATATTATGAAGTCAATTTTATTTTTGTGCTCCCCATCCGGGCTCCTCCACGTCCACGGCCGGGCTCTCCAGTTGGCAGAAGAAGGTATTCATGATGCGTAGATTATTCCGTTCTGCGAACTCGACTAGTACATCCACCGCATATTTCTTCAACCCAGACCATAGTTCTCAACTGCCTTGTCTCCAGCCTGCTTCTTGCCTATTTTAGCATTGAAGTCTCCCATAAGTACGGTATACTGTGTTTTTACTTTTGCCATTGCCGACTCCACATCTCCGCAGAAGCGTTATACTAGCTGGTCGTCATGGCGGTATGTGGGCGCATTGCCCTGTACCATCCTTGAGTTTGTACCTCTTATTAAGCCTATTTACATGAGCGGCTATCCTTTCGTTAATGCTATAGTATTCGTCTATGCTGCCGGCTATGGTTTATTGACTAGAAATCCCACTCCCAGTTCTTGTCTCTCCACTAGACCACCGTAACATAGGACGTGTCCATTCTTCAGCACCGTAAAGGCTTACCCTGTCCTCCTAACCTCCCTTAGCACTATGACATACCATTTATGCCCTCTAATTCCTCCAGGAAACCTCTACACTCCCCTCGCGAGATAAAGTTCTCGTGTTAAACGTTGCAGGTTCTGATTCCAATGGCGGTCTGTCCGGCTCCAGCTATTCGTAGCACCTGCTGCGTCAAAGTTCTGACAAAAGCCGTGGTCAGTTGAGTCGCAGCCCCTCCATACTGAGGACCATGGGTAAATTGGGGTATTCATGGAATGTAATGGCCGTTGCTACACCAGGGTGGCCAATCCTGCTCTGGTGTGGTAGGTGTTACCGGCAATGGCCACCGAAATCAGGCCGCACCCAAAGCCTTATTCTGCAATTCCATACACGCGGATTTTTTTAATTCGGTGGAAATTGTGCGTCACCGGGATTCGAACGACGCTCCTTTTGCACGCGATGCAGATTCTCTACCTCTACGCCACTGGTGCACCTACTCCGACGTGTACAGCGACTTTTTGCATAAGAGTTGCTTCATTAGCACTTTCCCAGCGCTGAGGTTCAGTAAAAAGAGGGAGACTAACCGGGACGGTATTTATATGTAATCGCAGAAGAAAGACGGGCAATTTGCAGTTGTGTAACTTCCGATGTGTGCATAAAGAGTGCAGATTTGGGTACAGGTTCTATTGATAAAAAATTGAGAGTGTAAACGTTTCAAAATGCCTATTGTCTCCGGTCATCGCTGGAGTGAGGTTTTGCTTTCTTTGCTATGAGAGACCAACAAGAGTTTTGTTGAGTAACATATAGCGGCAGTTTGGGAAAAGGGGGAAAGCAATGGCAAAGAGTTCAAGGGTAGGACCCAATGTCCGAGGCCCCAGGTACTGCAGGTTCGTCCGTTGCCTTAAAAATCACTTGATGTTGATCTTGAGGTTTCAAGCTGGTAGGACGGCCTCACTGGTCTCGATAAAACTGGAGTATGTAATGGCTAAACAGTTACTCCACGAGCATATGCTTGGATATGACCAGCTTGCGTGAAAATGGTCGCATAGTTTTTGTATTTAACAAAGCTTTAAGGTAATATTGAACGCTTGTAGCCAGATAACTTCACCCACCTAGATTTGTAATAAGTGTTTGCTTACACCCCGGCCCAAGTTTATATCCTAAGTAATGATCAATAACCCCGGGGCAGTACAGTGGTTTGAGATATGTGACGAGACAGTGGAAGTGGTAAGCGAGGGCCAAGGTGTGACCTCGGATCCCAATTATGTGGCAGAGATAATTAGAAGGATAACAATGGGGTGGAGTGCATTCTTCAGGCTCTCTCAGATAATGAATGGCCGCCTACCATTGCCCCTGAAGAATAAAGTGTATGCCAGCGCTTCTTACCGACGCTCCCCTACGGGGCAAAACCTTGGAGGTTTACTAAGAGGGTTCAACGTAAATTGAGGATGACTCAGCGAGCATTGGAAGGGAAGATTATAGGTGTAACATTAGGGACAAAGAGAGAGCGCAGGGGGCAGGGAACAAGCGCGTACTAAGGAAACATTATAGAAATTTTGAAGAAATGGACGTTGTGAGATCATGTAAATCGAACGCAACATAACCGTTAGTCATTAAGGCTAACAGGGTGGATCCCTAGAGAAGGAAAACGTGGCAGGGTTCAGCAGAAAGTTAGATAGGCAGATGAGATCAAGAAGTTTGCGGGAATTTATTGGTCGCAGTTTGCACAGGACCGGGATAATTGGAAATTTGTGGGACAGGCCTTTGCCCTGCATTGGGCGTAGATAGGCTGTTGACGGTGATGATGATGATATCCCGGGCAGAATCCAGGATTCTTTGGTGTTGAGCCCTGCAAATGTGACGGAAAATGATACTGTTTCTAGTTGTGGGAGGAGAGGTGCTCCAAAGGTTACGGAGGAAGGATTGTGGAAGTTGGGGTCCCAGGAAGCGCCAGATGCGAGGTCGCCTACATTTAAGGTAGAGAACTTTAGGCGCTCGCCTTGTCGTCGTAGCTCACTCACTGGACCCAAGTAGAGCAACAGGGCGTTCCGTTGTAGCGCTGTCACCGCGGTGTACCCCGGAGGCTTCGAAAGCCAAGCGGGATATATAGTCATAAGCGTTCAAAACTCGTGAACTGCTGGCGCTTGTGCTACATCTCCCCGTTGTTTACAGCAAGAAGACTATTGGTAAATATGGGGTAAACATGGGCAAGTATCCGGCATGCCCGCGTTCATTTAGTTAGGAAAGCTCGGTAGGTGGCATTTTACGACAGTGAGTGAAAAAAGCGGCCGCGCGAAGAAATGGCGCGTTCGATATGGTACAGGAAGCATCCACGCGGAAGAAAAAAATGACCCGTTCAAAATTCCACAAAAAAGCTCCAGCCGCGCCGGAAACAAATGGCCCGCTTCAAACAACACAGAAAGGCTCAAGCCGCGCAAAAACATATGCGCGTTTGAAATGACGCAAAACTGCTCAAGCGTACAAAATTAAAGCAAGCAAAAAGAGAACTGAACTCCCGCTGGCGCAGTTCCAGGCAGGGGGTGTGCGGGCTCGGGGAAGGCGGGAAATTTGAATTGCATAAGTTCGTGGCAGTGAGCGGAGAACAGTTGCACAGCCCATTAGGGCGAATCACTGTTCTGCACGTCTCACACCTTTCACATTGAGTGGAATGGCTTTAGTTTCTTTGTCGGCTACGTCGTTTCCTTTCACTCCGTTGTGTCTTCTTGGCAATGGGACGTTACTTTATATCAACGTAAGCGGCGAATCATGTTTCAATATTTACGTTTTCTGAATACAGCCGCCAGTTTGTTGGCCTTTTCAGTGTGTGTATTGATATTTAATCGTCTTGGTAAGTTCGGTGGACCCACCGCCAACAGGCTGGATTGAATTTTTGTTTCTTCTGCTCTTCTGATGTAGTAGGGTCAAAGAGTAACAATGATGATCACGGTAGTTCCGCAAGTACCACTATCATTGCCTTCGTCTTGAACATCCCGGCCTTCGAAAACTGCTTTTCAGCTCTTCTGGCAGGAGCTTTGTAAGCTCGTTCAGTTGGTACTGTTTCACGGCCGGTAAAAGTGCGAAAACTGGACGAAAACACGAAAAGAGAAGAACTCAAACAAGCGCTGATCTCAGCGTTTGTTTGTGTCTCTTTCTTATTGTGTTTTCATTCTCATTTGATAGGCTGCTCCCTCCCTGCCCTATCCTTTGTTAGTGTGAGAAGACGTTGGGTCGTTCCTCAGCTCTGCTGTTTCCCCAGACTTGCAGCACTAGTGTAAGCTACGCAAATTTTTTTCCAGGCTCTCAGTTGGTTGTCGCAGAGTGGGCTATGGGATTTCTTGAGAAGTATAATAAGGAGCTTACTTAAAGCCTTTTTAGCAGTCATGAAATTTTAGAGGTGGAGATCGGTGTTGTGCTCACGATAGTTTTTATTTCGCTTTCATTAGTGCGGGTGGGTGCGTAAATGACGGGCTCTACGATATAGTGCTCATGATCAGTGCCTGTTTAAGTATTGCCGTTTCTGGTCATTTCTGCGTTACCATTGGTTAGGTATTTTACAATGTGCAATCAATTGTAATGATTTTCGGTGTTTTGGGGAATGTCAGATCCCCTCACCCACTTCCTTGTAGTGCCATGCCGATAATATTTACGTAACGACCATCTCGCATGGCGTCCAGATTTATGTTCTGGGTGACTTCATAAAGTGGCCGCGGGAAGCGCTCATTCGTTTTCCGCACACACCTTTCTGCTGTGTCAGTGCCATGGAATATTTTCAAAGCAACAATATATTCGCACAGCTCGGATTTATTTCTTAAGAGGAGACATATTTGTTTGTCGTCATACTATCAGCCTTTCTTGGTGTTTTATTAGCTGGGCATTTGTCTTTTGTCTCGCTTTTTTTTTAAGCTGCAACATGTCGTCGCTGGCATTGGTTCCGGGAGAGGGGTGGTTTGGTGAAATTTCGCATGCTTTGTGCAGGGCTGGGTAAATTAACCGCCGAGCATGCTGCTAGAGATGGGGCGCAGAACAAACGGCACAGCGCAGCTGCTTCTCCAGTTGAAATATCGTATCGTTTCTTGCATCGCCTTCGTCTATTCATTGCACTCGCTTGGACACTCCAGTTGTCCCTGCCAGGTATTCAATTATCAGGCGACTCACCGCATTTCTCTGTCATATGCACGGCGTGGAGTCGGCATGCAATATGCACTTTTGTGGACGGGTTATGAGCACGGCTGATAGCCGACTACCACCATCCAGGGGAAAATTACAACAGAGCGGAATAACATGCAAGAATAACGCAATCTGCATCTAGCGACGGCCGCACGTGTTCAAAAACCCTATTGTCGCGTACACATAACCTGTTCTTGTGATAATAAAAAAAATCACAAATACCAAGCCCCACAAAAAAAAACGTAACATGTTGACTATACATAGCCTCTCACAGCACTGAAATTAAACCAACGCGCCACGGGGGCTCAGGGGTAAGGCGTTGCGCTGCTGAGCACGAGGTCCCGGGTTTGATTCCCGGCCGCGGCGACCGCTTTTTTATTGGAGGCGAAAAGAAAAAAACGCTCGGGTGTACGAAATTTCGGCTCACGTTAAAGATCCCCCGGTGGTCAAACCTAATCCACAGCCCTCCACTACGGCGCGCCTCATCCCCGCCGTTGCGTCGGCGCGTTAAACCGTACAATAAAAAATCTAATTTAAACCACTGGGCTCAAACAATACTCATAGCCGACACACGCTTGATAACTGGTTAGGATCACGCCCACTAGTCTCCCTGCATTTTTACACCCTCAAATTTTGTCTCTCGCAAAGCTATAGTGCGAAAATTTGTTTGTGATCAGCCTTTAGAATTGCTTTCCCATATGCGCTCACAAAGCCAGCGTATGTTAAGTGTGGTCTGAAGCAAACGACGAGATGGACTAAACCAAAATGGCAGACCCCAGCACCATTTAGGTTTGGGAGAAGTGGAGGTTGACAGTGCAGCGGCACTTGTTAGTCGCGCCTTAAGTGCACATTCGCCGAACAGCGAAGGCACTGCATGACCCTGCAGGGTATTATCGAGAACGCCTGACCACCCTCAGCACAGACCTCGTGCTGCAGGTCGTCAATCCTTATGTCGGCGTTGAGCGTCAGGGTCACAGAACACGTTGTCGAACATCTGTCCTCGAAGCTCTTGTCTCGCTACCTATCTTGTCCGACGCCGACAAATGGCCGGATGAACCAGTGCTGCTCGCACTCCGGGGTCCAGCATGTTTTAACCAAGCCATTGCAGCCTCAGCCCCACATCATTGCTCACCATATTGAGATCCAGGCACCAGTGCTTTTTTTTAAATGTCCCTCCAGCCACAAAGCTCAGCGCTTTCGACCGTTTTCTTTGAGGCTGTCGGTGGGCATAGTTGTAGATTTTGTACCACCACAAGGAACGAACTTTGGGTCGCCTTTACAAACAAGCCAGCGTGTCTGAAATCACCGAATGCACGCGGCATCGTGAAAATGCCCGCGTAAAATGTCATATAAAGCACACGATGTAATCGCACTGTTGGTAAGAGAGGAAATTATCTTCGGATTCCTAGAAAAAAGCCGCGTCCGGACTTATCCACGTTCAGTACTCCTGAGGGGTCAATTATCACGCGTTCGCCGACAAGCGCAGGAACATAGAAAACACAGTTCACTGAGCGTTTTCCTAAACTGATAATACGCGTGCGCGCACGCCCGCGACGGGTGGCGGCATCACTAGCTCGGATGGCCAGGATGGATGGCACAACTGAGTCCGGGCTATGCAGCGGTTTCTCCACTACTCCTGAGGTGGGATTGGGGCAAAGGAGTTTGGAGGGCAGGTCAATGTTATGTCAGGTACATTGGCTGGGCGCCTCACAGTGGTCAATCGTGGTGGGGTATACTGTTATACGGGTCAATGTGTTTCAGCCTTGCGAGGTTTTGGAAGGCGTTTGTTTGCAAGAGCCACCAGACTTATGATTTCTAGCTGGTTCGGATTTTGCCTGCCGGAGGGTAGACCTGGTGAGAGACGTGCGTGAGAGGCATCATCATGGCTTGAAAACTATGGCTGCGAAGATCTGACTTAGTAAATAAATTGTGGTGTTTGATTTAATCATCTTGATGGGAATGCGTGTGGAGGGCCATATGTGTGCTTTGACCATGCGAATTTTCTCCCTAGCAATAAAGCGAGTGACATAGCATGTTGCTTGTAAATGCCCTCTTTGCTAGGCACTGCGAGCGGAGGTGTCTGCCAATGGCAGTAATCAAGCAAAGATGAAAAAGAGGCGAAAGACAAAAATAGGTTTATCTCATTGAGAAAACAAATGTGGGTTTCTGTCTCAAATGCTTTCGTAAACACTGTGAAAATGGGAGAAGTTAGTTGTGTAAAACGTTTTCTATTTAAATAGTAAATCTACCACCTCACTGACATTTTTGGAGCATTACAAATACTTTTCGGTGTAGAAGGCATGTTACTTGTATGATGCGGAGCGTACGCCTATCGTTGAAGTAAAGAAATATGCACTGCAAAACGGATTCTTGAAGTTGTATGTCCTGGTATTACGTTGTCCTAATAAACAAGAAGAAAAACTACACAATTTTATACCTCGATGCTTGTTTATAGATTAACATTCTTTCTAACTTTTGATGAGTGTTTCGCCTTTTTTACCCAAAAAGTTTTGGAGCCGCCAAATACGACTTCGCCTGTGGCACAGAAACTACGTCCCGGAAGTCGGAAACGACGAGTTATTATGCGTATCTACCGAAGAAAAAGTAGAGGTATACGGAAACATGTCACTGTCAAAAGTTTTTTTCTTCTCTTCGTTAAGCACTGACACCCTAAGGCAAGTATATTTGTGCTTCTGGTAGGCGACTTAAGCATCCGTTGCAGTATTGAGCTATCCATTGTTTTTATATACACGGCAAAGTCTGGTGGATATTTTTTCATGGTTCTGCGATGCACGGAACATTTTTATAATGTTATAACATGAGCGTGTCTTCTTGTGTGATTGAAAAATTCTGAAAGGATTGCGCTATTTCTCATGGGAGTTGTACGCTTCCAGATAAAAAAAAATATTCCGCACCAAAGCAATACCTTATTGGCTCTTTGCTTTATTAAACACAATGGCCTAATTTGTTTTGTTGACTGTAATATCTGCGTAAAGAGTGTAGCCATTCCAGTACTGCTAAGATGGAAGACCCGCCAAGCCCCATAAAAATTAAAAAAAGATATTTCTGTATGGTTTTCTAAGCACTTTTGATAAAATAAGTAATACTGTCGTTTTCTGTACCACTTCCCTCTTCGTAGAGGGCCATGCTTCGCAGCAGGCGAAATTCTACAAAGTGTACAACTTCACTGAAAACTAAGTTTGCAATGACGTAAAACTCGGCGTAATTATACAGCCATCCTGGCAACCAATGGTCATAAATGTTTGCGTGATAGTTCCTGGTAAACAAGAGTTATAGCCATTTTTTGTAAAAGTACCACCTCCCAGCACGGCCATGTAATGACATCACAAGGAAATTCTGTAACGTTTACAAGTTCACGGTGACCTTGAAGTGACAAGTAACTGAAACTCGGCGTAATGATAGTTGTTCGGGCGGCCAATTTCAGTATGGTTTTTTTGTTTTCAGTAGGCTTACAATAGATTTGAGCCGCCGAGAATTTTACTTTGTCTGTGGAGCATCCGTGCGCGCCATCCGTGGCATCCGTTCGTGCGAGTAAGGACAAGCAGGATTGGGGAGTAGCGTCTTTGGTAAAGGCGAATTCGCAGTCCCTGCATAGGTGGGCAAGCGGGTGTTTGACAGGGGGATGATGAGATATGAACTAGGATTGCCAGAGTGGGGAGGGAGTGTGTTTGGATTTGTCTGCGTGGTTCGAATTCTAAAAGAGATAACGATGCTTATGAGGCGTGAAAGGTGGTATATGCAAGACTTTGACTGAAGGTGATAGCATTCAAATTGAGTAGCGACTGTAGTTGAGGAAGGTGTTGCGAAGCGTTGAGGGGCTCTGTTTGGGGGTTCGGTGTAATATATGCTGGGCCGCCTTAACACCCTATACGTCCATAAAACAAGAATGGGGGGCCCGCGAAGAGGTTGGGTGCCGAAAACACTGGGGCATGGGAATGAGTGGATTAGTGAGTTTCTACAAACGGGCCGACCTAGCCGTACGACGACTCACGGGTAATACTCTGCCCTAGTGGCACCTTTACAGACTATTCGTAACCAATTCCCAAAATTTACAGAAGTTAGTGTGGTTCGAAACGTTCAAGACAAGGCGTAACGGGGCCTTCCTAGCGGTGCATTGTTCTTTGGGGAATATTATGCTGGCGAAGGCGGAATGGGGGGCGGCTCCTCTTACTTAGTTCTTTAAAGCTGAGTGCTCCATTGCACGCACATTACTGCAATGGAAAGTGTCTGATGTCAACATGCACGCCCATAGTTGTTTTCAGGAATGAATAGGTGAGATTTGGTTTGCGAAGCCTTGCCGGTGTACGGGCTTAATTTGGCAGTACGCGCAACACTATCCACGGCTCTGCTGTTTTCTTTGCTGTAGTAACACAAAGTTCTACCATGGGTTCTTAAACGACCCGAAATAATGGGTATTGTTAGCCTTTGAATGTACCGGTGGTCTCGTATCTCTCTGGATGATCCAGTACGTGAAAGAGCTTCTCGGTGCAACTTATCGGCGGCTTCGTGTCATCGCACACCTATGTGGGAGGGTAGCCACTGAAAGCAAACACATACGGCCGCTTTCTTAAGCTAGAGAGCAAGGCTTGAGGTTATAAAGTTGCGTTAACACGGGACAAAAAATAGCCAAGACCTGGATGGGCGGTGAATAACAACAAGGGTTGATTTACCCGCAGTTCAATGTGTACACTGGTAAACACAAAAACAAAACAAAAATCATAAATATGCGGAGGGAAAAGCTTATTCCTATAAAAAGGTGAACATTCGTGAAGACTACGAAGGATGGTAAAGGTAATCGTGCTCATTTTGTGCAAGTCAATTGAGGTCATGCTGATCGAATGGCCATTTCGCGTGTGAATAAGCACCACTTGACGACGGCATAACCGTGAATCTTTTGAAGGAAGCAGATACGGTAGTGGAAAAGCTTGCTCCACTATTTTTTGAATTTTTGAATGCAAAGTACATAAAAAGTTCCTACAACCTGTTGAAAAGCCAACTTTACTTTGATTCATAAAAAGGAGGTACCAAAGACTTTAACAATTACAGACTTAGCCACCTACTCTCAGTTGTTTACAAGCTATTCATCATGGTTGTAGCTAGCCGCAGAGATGACAACTGGATTCCTGACAACCCAGCGAGCAGACTGGGTTTAGGAAAGGGTACTTATCCATAGGATACATCTATGTTGCCAACTAAATATTCCAAGCGTCTCCGAATTCACTAAACCCCTTTATGTGGAATTTATAGACTAGCAGAAAGCGTTTGACTCAGTACGCACCGCAGCCGTGCTAAACGCTTTAAAAGACCATGGCATACGAGATACTTTCACAAGACCCCTAGACGGCATATATACAGGGGTTGCACGAGCACAACAACACACCACAAGCAAAGCAATAAATTCCCGATGCGAAAGAGAGTGAGATAAGAAGATACCATCTTGCCAAAGTAGTTGACAGGATGTCTGGAGGGGGATTTAAAAAGCTTGACTGGGAAACCACAGAAATAAGGGTGAATGGAGAATACTTCTGTCATTTCAAGTTTACATACGACATAGTCTTCCTGAGTGAGACTGCATACACCGGCAGAAAATGCCAAAGCAACTACAACGAGGAACAATGGTCGTAGGGCTACAATTTTGTAAACATGAATAAATCTCAGGTAATGAAGAACAAACTGAAATCGCCGGCTTCGGCTTACGAAACAAAACGGTAGAACGAGAACAATATATCTTCCTCGCACAGACTTTTAGTGCTGACCAAGACCATGAGAGTGAAATCTGGCGCACAACAGACATCGGCTTGAGGGCCCTGGCAAGCAGTCACAAATAATGACAAATAAGATACCTTCATCCCTCAAAATGAACGTATACAACAAATGCATACTGCCGATGATGTCAAACGCCGCTGGAACTGTTACTTACTAAACAAGTGCAAAGCAACCTCAGGTCGGCTCAACGGCCCACGGAACGAATATTAATTGGAGTAACACTTAGGGAGAGAAAACGAGCTTCGGATAACAGGGAATAAACTAAACGCTATCATATCATAGTTCATGTCAAGAAAAAATCTACTTGAGCTGACCATGCAGTGGGACGAACCGGCAAGCGCTGGACCATTAGGGTGATAGAGAATATACCACGCGATGGTTCTAGAGGAAGGAGAAGGGAAATAACGCGATTAAAGGATGAAGTAGGGTAATTAGGGAACCAACAGTGGACTGGAGCAGCGAAGGAAAAGTGTGGTTGGAATTTAACTGTATAGGCCTTCGCCCGGCAGTGCACCTGAGTAGGCCTTTGATGATGATAATGATTATAACATGAGCCTCGGAGATATGCCTGGTGCGTTGCTTCCGATATCTTTAGCACACCTGTCTTTCCGAGCCTGGGGGTGAAACCGCAAGCCACAAAGTGAATGAATGTATTACTGCCTTCTCCTGTGTTTTTGTTGCGAGCGTGTTCTCACAGCCAATCATTGAGGCAGCAGCTGTCTGACCTGCGCCGACTTACCGCAAGGCAGTGGTACCTCACACTTTACCCCTACAAGTAATCTCCAAATCGCTGTGCGTGATTCTTGGAGTAAGGCTTTGAGAATTCTTTTCAGCAATAACTCAGCTGCACAGATCACTTAATTTGTTGGGAGCGTTGAACACCACCGTGAGCCCCAAAAGCGGAGCAACCTTTTTAGTTTTGTCGGAAAATTTATGAATATAAGGAACGACAGCTCACTTCTTTCGTTGTGTATTATTGCGCTCAATCGCTAGTTCTTACCTTGGTTGTTTCTTCCGAAGGGTTCCCAAAATACTCAACATGACGGCAGCTTGGAATCCTGCCTTGGCTATCCTGTAAAGTTGATTGGAAATGTTTCTGCCCGCTTTTATGCCAGCAGGATCTACTGAGGGAGTTGCGGAGAGAAGAAAATGCAATACCCCTTGTGACAATTTAAAAATAGGCTCACTTGAAATGCTGTAGACTCTTAGAGCGTGGCCAGTATTTCCAACACACGTAGTCGGGGTGCAATGTCAGCTCCGTTTAAGTGCTCTTTCAGCGATCGCTAGATAGCTCTTAGATGATTAAGGTGAATCCTTGAACAGTTCAGTTAAACAACCCGAGAATACCTGCAGACGTTCTTGGCTCCCCGAAGTTGTATTGCGGTTGGTGATAATTACAAAAATTTACAACGTATCGAAAGTCCCAAGAAGTTCGAATACCAACGACGCTATTTGAACGGTTTCCGTCGTAGCTTAAAGTAACAAATTTCTTAGTACCCGAGGGAGAGAAGATCCAATGCACCCACTTTTATTTTGGACGTGGTAGTCTCTCTAAAGGTAATCACGGAAGATTCCATATAGAAGTTAAACAGTCCAAGGAATTTTCCCATGGCAGTCCCTATCACGTACTGCAATCGAACTTCTCCATAGTTCTCGATGCTTTCCCGAATAGTATGGAGTGCTTGTTGTACTACCGAGAAGTGAAATTCTTTGATGTTCATTGAAAAGCGCTCCCATCTTTGGGGCTTTCTTTTCTAGATGCGCTGACATCTCCGCTGTGTTAGGAACAAGGACAGTTCATTAATGGTGAGCAAGACCAAGGCAGTTCGGATAAACCTACCGAAGTGTCGCTGGGAATGGAAAGTTCCCCGCTGGGTGATTGTTATACAAAAAAGAATGCCTTCATTGAGGAATTTGGCAAAAAAACGTTGCAGGCACAGCTATGTCACCTTTTTGCATAGGCCGTGTTGCAACGCTGTCATTCCACCACCGACAACCAGTTGCTGCATCCGGGAAGGACGACCTGAGCCGAGCTCCGTCGCCTCCCACAGTGTGGTTTGAAGTGATCGGCCAGGCAATGTTTCAGCCGTGAGGAAGTCCAGAAGCCGTTGGGTAACGTAACTGTTTAATTCATAGAGAGGCACATGAGCCGAAGCCAAACAACAATTCCCCGACGGGGGAGGTTACAGTACAGGACTCTAGCAGAGTGACATCATTGATTCACTGCTCAAACAAGAATGAGGTACAGCGCTCGGAGGGGTCTTATTTATACCCAAAGCGTGAACGGTCAAAACAAGCGTTCCCTCTAGATTGTGCACCCGACGCTAACGGTACAGACATACATAACACACTTCCCAGAGCTCGTCAGTTGTCGGTAGTAGCGGCGCACGCAGAGTCCGAGAGAGGGGAGAGAGTAGGTCTCCGCAGCGGACATGGTGCTTCTGCATTCTTGGGGCAAGTCTCGGCCTGTTACGTCGTCACGCCACCGAAGGTTGATTGTGCCGATGGACAGGCGCCAGAGATCCAGGCTTGTCACAGCTTGCTTGAATTGCCGGCGGCAATTGTGAGTCACTGACAGGGAGGGCCTGCTTGGAAGGCACACTTAGTGGAGACTTTGCCGCACAGCCGAGAAGGGTTGAAGCAAAGCCCAGCGGCGGGCTTTGCTTCAACACTCCTCGGCAGCCCCAATTCTCATTATACAGCTATCCTTGCGTTGATATTTAGGTATGTAGCAAACAGCTCGTAATAACATCGTTTTTTAAGAAATAAGGAGCGTTGGTACGCTCTTCTACGGGAAATAAGTGCAACAAATGTTGTAGGGCTGGTTTGGAGTCTCTTAGTACGACCGCTCCAGTAACCCATGGGTTCGATGTATTTATTTCTTATATTTTATTTATCACAGTACCCACCCCTCCTTGCGAAAGCTTTATAGTCTGATGAAGAACGTAGAAATTCTTATATAAAACAGGGAAATAAAACTATGGTGGAAACATAATTATAGTCAATACCATTCATGGTCAACGAATATACACAGAGAACAAGAAAATACTTATTTACACAAAATTGAGACGCGAGTAGGCAACTTATTTCGTCTTATAATGGTTTTAGGAAAGCAAAACAATGGTTAAACAATGCGGTTTTCTAATGCATTCTTTTTTTATGGTAGCGATCTCTTTTCAATCAAACATAGACAGTAATATTTAAATAACAATTAAGGCTTAAAGTTGGGGTAGTTGGTGTTGAGTTAGAACCATTCTACCAGTGAAAAACGGACAGGGACCTAGAAAGAAGTGGACGGGACCATCGAGAACAAAATTAATATGTTCCAGCTTTTTTCTAGCCGTTCTGTCCCCATACGGACGATTACTTGTGCAAGCCGGGTGAACTGCCCCAGCGTTGTAGTCCCACACAAGTGCCGAGCGCCAGGCCGGGGAGTCGCGTGTACCTATTTTACCGGTGGGTTCCCGGCCCCACCAAGGCACACGAATGCACATGGTGCCTTCCAAAGCAACTCTAGACCCACAACATGTAACCGCCTGTGGCAGAACATGCCGCCAGACTTTTGCACAATGGCCTGTGCCCCGCCAGATGGACGAGAGTCACGTGCCCCTCGCAAGGGTACAGGGTGGATTCTCCAAGGGTGGATTCTCCTTTGAAGGGTCCTCACTCGACCGGGGACTCCTGTACCCGTTAAAGAAACCGGTGGGTGCCCGGTGGTATCAGGATTCGGCTACAGTACCTCCATCTTACGAGGGGAGTGTTGTACCTGTGAGCCATTGCTGCGGTTTTTTAGCGATTGTCCAATCCATTTCTTTGTAGGTCCCTGTCCGTTTATCGGTGGTAAAATGAAATCAAATAACACCTCTGTCTATTCTACTTCTGGGGTTGTTCAGTAGTATCTAAGAACAAAGCCAGTAGCTAAGCTCTGCTCTCTGTCTAGTTTTTAAATGTCAGATAATGTACGTGGATATTCTGCCGTACACATAAACTCGAGTTTTGGACGAACATTGGTCCTGTAATGCAATAGTTCAATTTTAACTGGAAAACGTTTAATATTACGACTTAGGAAGCCAAAAGCACTACAAGCTTTCGCACATACACATTTTACATGACAGCGCCAAGACAGGCCAGAGGTAAGATGCACACCGAGATTCTTGTGTTTAAAAGTCTCGTTTAGAGATGTGCCGTAAAACGAATAGGAATAAGCATGAGACATTTTGTTTCTAGTGAAGCACCTATACACCGAGTTATGCAGGTTGATATTCCTTCCCCAGTTTGACAAAATAGACTAGACTTCAATTTATGTCGAAGTGCAGACCAGTGGCATGAGTGATCATTATTCTTATGATTGCACAGTCGTTGGCGAATATCGTATTATAGAGGAAATAGAAGTACAAATATTGATCCTGAAATTTCCTAATACTACTTGGCCTAAAACAGAACCCTGCGGTACCCCCGAACTTACATCAACACTGAGACTCCTTAACAAGTACAACACACTGTGTCGGGCAGTCCAAGTAATTTTATATCGAAGTGGCGATTGCAGAAGAAATGATATACCGCAACGATTTGTTTTGAGAGGCAAACGAGAAAAGAAGCAACGTGAAATGTTTTTGCTAAATAAAAAATAGAGTGTCCACTGAGAAACCTTGATTCAATCCACTAGTGATATCGTGAGTTAATGCTATTCGTGGCGTTCAAGAACAAAATCCAGCTCAAAAGTTATGATTTCGCTGGCTAAGCAGCGAGAATGGATTGAAGTGGTCAATAATATTATTATAGTATAATATTATTATAATAATAATATAATAATAATACTACTACTACTAATAATAATAATAACAATAATATTAATACTTTTATTACCGAGAACAGAAAAATGTACAAAGTCCCATACCTGCCAAAGCCACAGTAGGCTTGAAGGGCAGCGCCTGGCAGGCAGCGAAAATCCGTGCCCATAGCCGAACATAAAAGTAACAGAATCCGATATTCGAGATGATACAATATAAAACTGAGTTCGAGTGCAAAAGATGTTGAACTGTAAAACCATTAGAGGCTACACTCTTCGACAGAGTAACGTGATACTGAGCAAACAAGCCAACAGAGGTAGGCATCACCAGCTAGCAGAGTTAGGCAACTTCACAGAAAAAAAGCACGAAGGCGATTTTTCCGTTTACAACGGCTACTCATTCCAATACACTCGGTGGCAATTTATTGAAGGATGACCGATTATAGTAGCGCCGCATTCTTTTACCATACCTGTAAGACACCGCGGTACCCAATACAGATCTCTTGCTCTAAGGGTACGCGTAGGAATTTATTCTTTGTATTCAGTCATACAATGCTTTAACAGTATTGTTTTCACAACAGCATAGTAATTGGGGAATTGAAACACTGTGAAAGTATTTGCTCTTCCGGGGAGGCATATATGATAGGCTACATTTTTTAGCAGAGAGCTTAGAATGAAATTCAGACTCTGCTGCAATCGAGCTGCGGAGTTACCATACACTGCAATGCCGTAACGAAGTCCACTGTAGCACAACGCATGCAAAACAATCTTCCGCACTCATAACGGCATTAAGCAACGCATGTTGTGCATATTACACGAAAACGCACAGAGCTTTTTACAGACGTATGTTAGATAAGAGTTCCATGTCAGGTCATTGTAAAAATTTTCTACGAGATATATATGGCATGTAAAAGCGCGTGCTCCAACAATGTATATGCTACTCTTGTCAAAAAACCGGTTCACCATTTGGTACGAGGCTCCGTGGTACCGAGTGGTGTAATGGTGCAATGTTTGCAAGTTTCCGATCATCGGGCAGAACGTTTTTAACTCGCCTCGAAAACAAAATTGGAAAATATTTTGTTAGCGGGGCTACCAATGAATATACTAGCGCTGTAGGTAATTAGTCGGAACCCATGGCACTGGATGGTTTGAAACTTAAAAGTATATGCTCGGTCTATTGTATATCAAAATCAGTATCACCAATGGGTTGAGCGCACAGGAGGTCATACCTGAAGTTGTCAGTACGAGGCTACCATTGAGAAAAACGAAGCTAAAAGCGCATTGGAGCATGTAGCTTTCTCACGACTGTCAGTCAGCAATGTAGCTATACATTCAAGAGGCGGTATGTACATTGGTCGTTTCTATTGTACTTAGTAAAGCACCACAGTTTCATTGGGCTGTTCATAGCGTCCTTGTTAAAAGAATGAAAATCACGAGTTTATAGCTTTCCCAATGGCTTCTTTAAATTATTTCGACGCCGCTTTAATTTTTTTTATTACACATGTTTTTACTTCTTTTGCAAAATGAAGAAACACTTCTCTTTTTGTTAGTAGCATGGTGGACTACAGGTAACCTGGCTTATTTTTACTACGTTTTGATGTCCATACGCATGGTGGTATGTACTGATCATTCAGATATAAAATTGTACGTTTCAGAGCTTCTGACTACTCCAAAACGCTTTATTTGTCCGAAATTGTTCTGAAAACAGCATAAAATCTATCAACTAAGAGCGACTCTCAGCAGCCCCACCTTTATGATTGTTCTAAAAGTTACGATTGCCGCTGTCTGGCATTCCAGCGTACCCAAGTGACCTGGAAGAAAAAGTGCGCTGTGATAGGCCCTGCCTCGCACCACCTGAGGCCAGCAAGATTCAATCGAAATATTAGCTTACAATAGGTCCAGATGATTGTCGCCATGCGTAGGATGTGACACCTGTTTACAGAGCGAATATGAGCTGTACATTTTTTTTACTCGTGATGTTTTCTTTGCGGCATAAGAAGGTGGAGACGATTGAGGGTAAATGCTGTTTCCACTGAGGACGTTTAGGAGACTGCGGTAATACGGCCGAAAGAGCCGCCTTGTGTAATGGGTCGGGCGGCCTGGTTTGATTCAGCTGCATATTTTAAACACTTCTATGCCCAGTGGTGTTCGCCTTTTTTGTAAAGCAGCTATGTGGTACCAATTTGCGTCCGGCAAACCTAAGTTGCCTCCTCTAACCGAGTTATCTGCGTGAAGAAGTTCAATTGGTTTTGCAAGGTTACTAAGCAGTGTGTGAAGTTCCTGAATGACGGTAAAATCTGTATTCCGATAAACGTACACTATATTTTAGCCCAATGTTGGCCCACCCAGCTTCACACACGTAACTTGCAGCCCGCGACAGGGCATCTTGTCTCTCACAGGAGTGAACACGTCCCAACAAATGCCGTCGCAGTCTTTTCCACAAGACATAGTTTGAAGAATATCCTTCATTAGCGTCATGATCAGCATCGAACCACTAACCTGCACCAACTACGGGTGATGTATTGGTCATGTTAATAAAGATAGCGAGCTTATCTACCTTATTTTTTAAGCATCGGGAAATGATGACCAAAAAAAGAAAATTTCTGTTTTGTTGGTGTTATGATGGGTTCCGCTGTACTTGGCACCTATGTTCACCCAAAAATACAGTTATTTTGTTAATGTAAAGGGCGTCGTATCTAACTTTTATTTTGTCGGTTTCTTCTGTACCTTCTTGAATGTTCCCGAAGCTGATTTCTTATCATTCTCAATATTTCGAAACAGGCTTTCAACAAGCTAAGAGAACTGCTTTTATTATTTTGCCTTTTGTTAGAATACATTACTTGACTTGCTACATCGCAAAATTAACGAATATGGAGCGGCAGGTAGCCGGCCTAAATTTGCCCTAATGGTGGGCAGTTTCAATTTGCCCACTGTGAATGGATAAGATCAATTTGAAGAGATCTGTACTGGTTGCCCAGCCGATCATAGGTTTCGTGCTGTTCAGTGTCTTCTATGCCACAAAAAACCATCTTACAGCGTCTACTTTAGCTTTATAAATTATCTAGTTTGCTCTAAAAAAATTGTAGCCTTGCCAGTTGCAACGAAACTGTTTTAGTGCACTCGTCTGCACCAGTCTGAAGCTATAGACGTTTCCGCATTTGTTCCTGTAAGTTCTCTAGGCGATCATTTACGGCATGCTCAACAACCTTGTCTCTACCTGATATGATTCAATTGCCGACAGTTTAGTTCGTACGTCATTCTGGTTTTCACTAATTTTTAGAGCAGCTTTCATCGGCCCTGGATTAAGTTCCACATCACTGACACAAACAGGAAAGAAAAAATAAAGGCTGCTTGACGAAGTATCAAAAAGCAATGTTTTGTTCAACACACAGGTTTATGGGTGCGTCAATGGGAACAGACACTTTCATAAAGCACACCGGGTGGAACCACCAGTGCAAACGAAACTGTCTGACTAAGAAGAAAACCGTGATTAGCCTGCGTTATAAACAACACTTGCAGGAGCAAGCTGCCATTGCAGCGGTTCTACGCCTCGATGGTCTTGTGATGCTATGTTCTTTATATACCCTGTAGATGCCCTTCGTTGGAGCCGAAGGTTCGTTGCTTGGTACTGGGCAATATCTGAGTTCGGTGTGGTCGCAGAAACTCAGCGACATCGTACGTAGTCTTCCTGAATCACAGGATAAACACACAGTTGCCGACGAGTAATGGCCACCTATATGTCCTGCACCGTGGCTTGTCACAGGGGCAGAGATTCGAGGTGCAGCTGCTGAATACCTTCGTAATAGCTAACACATGTGGGAGTGATGTTGCCACTGCACCGATTCCACGGCCCCAGACCGGCCTCAAATTCTGCTTTAAGGCCTACATCGCCATTGAGGCTGTCTGAGTGGCATCGCTCTCCACCGTTCCGGATGACTCCATGTGGTCGGGACACCGAGCTCAGGAAACATTGACTGCGGGTACTACCCAGGACGCTGCGCTGAGCTTCATTACTCTATCGACAAAACCGTCCGAAATGCACAAAGATTGTCTCCACACGTCCTTTACCAGTGCTCAAGTAGTAGTGACGTGGCTCTTGCTACTAGGGTAACTAACTTCGGCCAGATGCTGGGAATGCCTCGCGCACACTGCAAACTTTCAAAAGACCCAAGGCGGGTCTTTGTTTAACCGTTTCTTTCGCAACAGTGGGTGAAGAATTCCAGAAGTATTGAAAACCACGTGTATCTGCGACTTTACCCTCAAGAGGACATCTCTGAACAATGCTTTCCCACCATGAGATTCTCCAAGACGGACCAATTGCAATACTAGTCGATCTGACGCCATCAAGCAGTGCCGCGGAAGCTGCGACTCGTGGAAGACTTCGGTGTTTGATGCCGCATGGGGAACCACCAGAGATATTTAAAGCTCATTTCATTGGTATGCTTCAAGGGGGCCATATTGACACTCCAAAGGAAAAAAGCAAGTGTAGCTGGTAATACACCCAGCTCAGAAAGTGGAAGCATACGCAACGGGAAGCTTCCCAAGTTAGTTCAAGCTACTCCTCCTTGCACATTTTAGTGGTGTACCAAGGACGTGAGATTGTTTCCACGGCCTGCTGCCATAACTTTCTATAGTCAATAGTGACGCCGGGAAAATTGACACTATTCGCCAGTGGGATCTATATGCCTTTACGTGGGTTTGCGGCGCGTAGTTTCTGTCTATTGCCTTACCGAGAACAAAATAACAGGAGTGAATAAATGCCCCTGCAAAAATAATGTGGTTACATGCTGACTCCAAGACATGTTTTGGTGAAAACTTAATCTGGGGGATTTAACAAAGTCCGCAACTGCTACACAGCAGGAAGGCAATTAATTTGTTACAAAGTCAGTGGTTGCTTGGTTGAAAAAGAAATATCGTTAGTTATTCCTTAATTGTTAATGTTGCTAAAATAGAGAGACAGAGAGAGGGGTAATAGAGAGAGAGAGAGAAGGCTCTTTACTGTAAACGCAGAGAGCTGTGCCGACATTTGCAATTACCGACATGCTTCTTTGCTGTAGATTCGGAATAGAGGAATGGATGAATGAAAGTCTCATTTGGAAAGGAGGCCAATCGCAATCGACTCATTTGGAAACACGCCAATCGCTTCAGGGAGTGTATAGAAGGGGTGGTGTACAAGATTGAGCTCTTTCGTGCTGCGAATGCAGCACGAAACATGCCAATCGCTTCAGGGAGTGTATAGAAGGTGTGGTGTACAAGATTGAGCGCTTTCTTGCTGCAAATGCAGCACGAAACGGGCCAATCGCTTCAGGGAGTGTAGAGAAGGTGTGGTGTACAAGATTGAGCTCTCGTGTGGCAAAAGCTATGTCGGGAAAACTGGCCGCTGCAGTATTGACCGGCTTATGAAGCACGCAAAAACGGTACGGACAGGCACTGGCAGCAATATAGCGGCACACTGTGCAAAGTCTCAGCAATGCAAGATATCCCCACTAGCATTTGACCGCACCATCATCCTGAAGCGGTATCGCGAGCAGCGCACGAGGGAGATTCACGAGGCTTTCGTCATCCACACAATAGGAGATAGGTGCGTGAGCACACCCTCTACCAAGTTGTACGACAGGGAGATAAGATTCCTAGGATCGTGATCAACGCATTACACGTGGCTGCTTTCATTTCCACAATCAACTTCCATTTTGTCTGTTTGTGTTATGGATTTTCTTCTTTTAATTCTAGTATATTTTCATTGTTCTTCTAAATAAAACTCAGTTGGCAGTTCGGCGCAGGGTTTGTCGTTACTTCCTGTCGTATCGTTTTTTGGCGCTGTTTTTCTAAGTGGCATCATGCACCATTTAGCCCGTCTCAGTTCACCTTGTGCAGTTAGTCACTCCGACTACTTAATCACGACTTGGGCTACTCAGCACTTACTAGGCCCTGACTGACTGAAACCGCATTCAACTCACCAATCAAGGGTGTTCGTCTGACCAAGTAGTCAACCGGTACTCCGAACTGCGATGTACTCAGCAAGCGCTGCGCATGTGGTTTAAAGATTTTCTCCAGAAATGTGACTACGGCAGCTGCTCCGGCTAAATAGGCACCTTACTAGCCAAAGTTTCTCGCTTCGGCTTTTGTGGCCTTGATGATCATGTGCTTCACATTTACTGTAATCGACAGTTTAAAAGGTTGCTCATACCATTCTGTCGGACAAGACTACCGGTTCCCGAAACTGAATATGCGAGGCCTAGTACCTGAGGTCTGCCGAACGTCTTCTCTAGTACTCGGGTGACCTGGCGGGTGTTCGTCGAGGGGCTTAGTAGCAAAACGGGTCTGGAGGATAGTGTCGCCACTACTGCGAGGGTTCTCCCTGCTTCGTTGGTCGGAGCTCAGCTAGTACGGAACCTATTCTGGGGTCTGCCAAATTCCAATTGGCAGTCAAATGCCCATCGTGAGCAATAAGGCCTTTTATAGGAATCAGACGTCGATGGATTAGGTTTAAAATCTCGCTGTCCCCATGCCCGCCCAAACTCCCATAACCCATTCCTATATTCCAACTTCCCTTCTCCTTCATCCCAACGCCTTCCGCTACCTTCCCAGGAGAGATCAGTGGAGTCTCCCCGGGCCCGCTCTCCTGGCTGTGGTGTCGCTTGGTAGCTTTTCCCCTTTTATTTATTTCCACTTCGGTGGTTAAAACATCTTTTGCCTCTCGGCCACTTCTTTTCTATTACTATTGGGTTAAGCCTTTTGTACCTTGTGTCACAGGTGGATGCATTTATTATTTTATATTCTTTTTATTCTGCCTCACATTATCCATGTCCATGTAATTGGTGTGCTTGCATCCCTGTCGCTTTCTGCGCACCCTGTCTTGGCTACAATTCTCGGCATCCTATTGCAGTTTACGGAACTTGTTAGCCATCCAAATATATACCGTAGCTCCAAAATGTGCTACGAATTGGCTGGAGTACGGCGTGTTCTCTGTGCACCGCGGCAAGCAATCGGCGCCAACAGACTAGAAGAAGGTGTACTACAGGCAGCCTTAGACCGGCTGAACCGACGCTTGGCTTGTAGGGGACAAAAAAGTGGGTAGTATTTCTTTGTTTACTCCTCCGTTGTCGCGAGAAAGCGGCTACGAGTAATGGTGGAGAAAATAAACAGTACAAATAGCAGAAGGCCAAGACCCGATTGCTCACTCCCTTCTCCCTCGGTCCCCCCCCCCCCCACCTCGAGCTCTTCACGTACCACAACATAACCTTGGAGATGTAAAATGATCCTTCGTTTTCGCCTGCTTTTGCAGTTGAAGAGCTCGTCCATCTTAATGTAGAGGCGACCATTAGAACCGTGACGCTGTTTTTCGTTCTTTCTGCGCTCTAACGTGTAGCAGTGTCATTGTATTATTTTATTCTCGATATTCATGATGCCCCGTCATTTCAGTGTGTGTTTTTTTTCCTGTCAGTGTGAGCCAGCTGTTTTAAGGTAATGACCGTGGTGGTACAGGCACATGTCCTTGCCAAGGTTCGAGTAAATGATTCAGCAATAAGGCGACGAACGCTTAATTGCGGAAGATGAAGATTTCTCTTTCGTCCAGTATTCGGATGCAGTGTGCTGGATGGTGCACGTTGCTGCGAAAATAGCCTCATCGCGAACGCATATTCTCAGCTCTTCACTCGTTGGATATTTTGGATACTTCTGCGAATTCAGGTGGGTGAAGGGTAAAGTCAAAAGCTTTTGTGTTGTTTTCAATTGCTGCCTATGTTTGTTAGCTATCTGCTGCCGTATTATAAATAATCATCCTTTAACTATAGCACAACGGCAGTACGATGTTTCTTGGTAGGGGGTGACCAAACATTTTATATGAATGATCTCGCGGCATTTTTCTTTTTGCTAGAGAATTATGTGTATGTAATGTCGGACAGCATGCGCACAAAATTCAGTGGCATTTCAGTGTGGATCAAATTTTCCAGGCCGACAAGGAATACCTGTTCGAGTTTGAAGTAGGGTTTCTTGTGATTTGTGGTTTGTGATTATAAATACTTCCTTGGCAGTAACGACATTCGAATGTTATCCTGTGCAGTGCTGATGACCCAAATAAAGCACTGCAAAGTGTTTCGTACCATCCGATAGCGGGATTTTCACATTACGATTGTCAGAGCTCTTATGTTACCGTTTACTGGTTTTTCCCGGTAACTGTAAATAATAATTTGCTTTGGTATTCTGTATTTTTATTGGTATGTTGGAGGTCGGGATGTTCCACCATACTGTACCGGCGCAGACGACAGATTCCCTTGATCTCGCTGATTGATGGAAAACTGCACAATTTACGGTACCTTCGTGTAATCCCACGAGGCATTGCGCACATTACCGAATTTAACAGGTTGGGTTGTCCTGTGCACGTCACAAAACACGTACTGATGGCGACAGCACTTGTTGCATGGAGTATGCTTCACCGCTACTTACCGCGGTCCGTCGAACTCGAAGCGTTCATTGATAGTGGCTGTTTTAGACCGCAGTGGCGTTCATTCGTGCCTGTGTTTGAAGATTTACGTTGATTGAGACATTACGGAGCAGGCCGTGTGCGTTGCGGTTCAGATATTTGCTTAAAAATGGCCCGCGGTAGCCAGCCCTCTGCCGGAAACCATATTTAGTTCCTGCCATAACCAGCCCCCTGTGCGAAAAATATTTCCTGCCCGCGCACTAGTTATTAGCCCTGACGAAACCTAGTCAAGACATCTGAATACGAATAAGTCTACCAGGGGCTACTAGAGGCAGTTGCGTGTCATAGTCAGTGGCTTACTATAGTCGGCCGCTAGTGGCAAGTTAGTCATGAGACGTCAGTACGGGCCGTAAAGTTTCTACCTCTTAAATAACGGTCCAACATTCGTCGTAGTTAGAGCTCTCGTATTAAATTTGCGTCCGGCCACACAGTTGGAGGACACATCACCCTGCCTTGAACAGGCCACTTACAATCGCGTAGATAGCCACACACTCAAAAGGAAAAGGGACCCTATTGTGCAGGTCAATGTGGTCTTGCTCTAAAGATGGCGGTGCCAATTTCTGTGTTTGCACATAACGTCCTTTTGAGAAGCCAGGACATCTGTAGGTAAGGTTATAGAAATTTTAAAAGGGGTCTGTATCACTAAGTGGGCAGAAGATCGGCGAGGAGATGTTAGGAAACTGCCATTTTCTAAGCACATCTGGGCTGTAGGCTTCGTTTGCGTAAGCTTTGTTTGCGAAAATTTCCGCTGATCTTGACAGTCTGAGGAAGAAATGGCACAACAGTAGGGCCTGGAAAAAAACGGTGGGCACAACCCGCACGACGGCGGCCACAACGCAATTTATTTTTCAATTAGGTTTGGCACACACATGCAACAATTTCGAAATTAGTCACTCCTCTCGCCCATGGTCCGAGAGGAGTCTTGAGATGTATTTGTTCTTGTTCTGTGTATTCGATGTCTCTGAGAAAGTTTGTGTGATAGAATAGCCGTGAAACGGAATAGCAGCGCGAATAAATTAAGAAAGAGCGGAAGAGAGACGTTTTGCTGCCGGAAGAGCTGAGCTACCAAGTGGTTGAGGCAGGGACAGAGGTAGAAGGAAGAACGAAGGAAGGTAGAAGAAAGGAACAAGGAAGGAAGGAAGGAAGGAAGGAAGGAAGGAAGGAAGGAAGGAAGGAAGGAAGGAAGGAAGGAAGGAAGGAAGGAAGGAAGGAAGGAAGGAAGGAAGGAAGGAAGGAAGGAAGGAAGGAAGGAAGGAAGGAAGGAAGGTACAAGGGAGCTAGAAGGAAGAAGGAAAAACCGGCCAAGCGAGTGCGAGCTTGGATGATTTGTAAATGTACACATCCCAATATCAGAAGTCTAATCGCGCACCCTTTGTCACCAACATTTTGCGAAACGTTTGTTTCGGGAGTTTTTTTAAAGAGTGAGGTTGAAGTTTAACTTACTGTATATAAAAGTTTGTTGCGCACTGTACTCCGTGTTCCCGACCAGCATTTTTTGAATACTTGCAGCGCGGCCCTGGTTTCGATCTTAGGAGTTTTCGCTCGGTGCAATGCAGGCCGAAAATTGTAAAAAACATGTTCCAGCCTTTCAAGTGTAGAACCATTACCGCAGTACGGGTATGACATGACTCTACTGCGTAATAGGTAACTGTTTGTGTAAGCACAGTACCGCTGTAGACTACGACCGAAGGTTTCCTGGTTACGATGGAGCTGTCATGCAAGTGAGCTTCAATTCTACGACAACCGTTGGTTATAGGCAAAGGGTATTATGCGAGTTACCAAATGAATGGTTTCTTTCCGTTACGGCAAAGAGAGAGCCGATGCTGAAGGTAATCGTTTCGTAAAGAACACCTTGTTATATTTACTGAGAAGAAGGCCCTTGCGAGCTTCGTGATCAGTTGTTTGGTTCTTTTAGCAGAAGCGGTGTTTGAGCTTTTACTTTCGGCGTCGAGCATTACCAGAAAACTCAGCCCAACCGAGCGGATGTGAGCGTACGCCTCATGGAAAGGTGGCGGCATCTTTCAGGCTTGACCGCGGGCTTTTGTCAAGTGAAGAGCTACCACAAAATATCAAGAAAAACACCGATCGCACATGACCATATCCTCGTGATGACCTCCACGCATTAGCCAGCTACACTTTAAAGAACACTCGGAGGAGCGTTCCTAGCGTGACATGTCGCATGCTTTTCTCTTCATCAGTTCACTTGTCTTCGCATCTGAAGTGTAGGGCGCGAGCGCCGAGTTGGCTCTACAGACGCGGATTTTGCGAAGCCTGTTGCCCCGAGGTTTAGTGAGCAGTAATGGCCCACTTTGAGAGACGCGGACCAAAGCCCGCGGACCAAACTATCCGAACTTGCCAGTCATAGAGAACTTTAGGTAGCAAGTTCGGAAATTCATTAGGGGTGCAAAAGCCCATTCTATGACGAAGGGCTGGTGGCATCAGCTCTGCTATTTTTTCCAGCCATGGGCCACTCGTTCCAGCGGCGCCAGCTTTTATTGGTGAAATTGCGTCTACCTAACCATTGAACCTCAGATGCCGTGTTCACCAATTCAATGGGGGAGGTGAAGTTACAAGACGCGAAAGGCTACCATTTAGTGTGTTAAAAACTTGGAGATAGAATTTTTAAAGCTACTTGCAGTCCGTTAAGAGGCGAAATGGGTGCGGGTATTAGCGCAGGATGTACACAATTGGTTCCTCGAGGACATACAGCTGAGCCGTCGTCGAAGATGTTTGTCGCTGCTAGTGAATTGAAGGAATTTCACCGTTTAGTGGCACATACAATTCACGGTGGCATAGGTAAAGCCATATGTAAAGCCATGATGAACTTGTAAAGATGAAGGTAAAGATGAACGGGTTTCCTAAATGTGTTCTCTAAATCTAAGTGGAAATAATTGTTGGTACAAGACGGGCCCACCTAGTCTTGCAGGGCGGGTTAGAAGTGTATTGCCCTAGCTGAAATATACTTGAAGGGGACGTGATAACACGTCCCGCTTTCATTTATCGGGGAGGTCCAATGGACCTACGACTGAGACGGGCGAACCATGGCACCCGTATCGATCCTGCGTTCCGGAATCCGAGCGCAGCTCTGTATGCTCAGTGTCTGCATTTCAACTCCTGCCGCGGGATTCGTGCATCTTGGCTCGCGGTTCATGGCGATCTGCAGTCCCGCGGTGCACTGTTTCGTCCCTCGGCTGCCGCGGCTGAGCTGCTACATCTGCCCCCGTCCAGTTTGCTCGCAGTGTTGTGACGCAAGAAAACGAACAGCCAAAATGAAATGAACGAAACACTAACAACAAAAAATGCCCTATGTGCACTGTCGAGTATATACAAGTTCGTTTCAGTCACAGTCACCGAGCGATGGGAATGGCATGATGTAGACACAAATTTTGTCCACTCCTAGTCACGCCGTTTAAGCTGTCCTGTTGTTTGCTAGTATTTCGGGCGCTCGCACCAGGGTTCTCAGTGGTGGACGAGTTATGAACGCAAGAAAAGTCCTGTATATAGAAAAATAAGGGCTTTCAGTTAAGCAGCCTTCAGGGGAATATGTTGATGAATCTTGGCTGTTTGGCTGCCGAGCACTTGCTCCAACAATACCCTGAGGCTCTTGCTTTGACACCACACCACGGTGGATATCGGAACGCCTTCAGATGAACTTTCACGTCAGGACGTTGGGCGCGGAGGGTCTTCGTTTGATTGTCGTGTCTTGCGTGGCAGCATTTAGTGTGGCATTTGTGTTGACACTGGTTATTGTATCCTCGTGCTGGCGGTCGTTTGCGACGACCGATTGGCGGATACGGTGCAGTTTTGTCCATCATTCTGGGAGACACGATAGTCGTTCCGAAAGGCTTGCGCGGGCAAGTGCGTTGAAGAACAGGCGACAACTTCGCATGCCGAGTGAAGTTCTCGATCCTTCAAATGTTGGAGTCTACTTTATGGGCGTAGGGTGTGCCCTCAATAAGGTTCGACCCACCAGATAATACTGACTGCTGATCTAGAACTGGCGACGGGCTGCGTGCTCTTTGCGGTAAATTGCGACGAGTTGGATTCGAGATGGCAGCACTCAAAACGGCTCTCTCCTCGGTAGAAGACGTCGCCTGCTGTGGTGCAACAGTGGCGGTAGCAAGGTCAGCGTTCCAGGCACGGGTCCCAGCTGGGGCTATGGCGATGCAATTAGCAGGCGATGTGGAGGACAAAACTAATGGCGATGTGTCCGGCGTCGGCGATGCACGCTGTCAAATGTGACGGGTGCAGTAGGCTTGTGTGGGGCCCCACTTGGATGCGGGTAGTGAACGTGGCTGGGAAGTGTCCACGCGTGGTGGGCGCTCAAGTGGAGAAAACTCGCCCTTGGTTGTAGTCGGAGATGTGACCGGGGAACACCGGGTAATGACACGAGAATGACCGAGCCTGACTTACTCGAAGGAAGGGGTCGAGAGATGACGAATAACCCGGTGATGCAGGTCTCCTGGGATGCTAGACAACGATGTGCTCGCCGGAAAGGTGCTGATTTATGTTGCCGGATTCGGAAGGCCGAAAAATCGCTTGCTTCAGCCGCGAATATTGTACCGGCGCAGCAGCGAGCAGTTTTTCACGAATGGTGTACAGGTGGTCCAGTGGAATGGTTCAAATCACGAGTTTGCACTTAGCAACGTCGCTAGTAATGCCGTTGACGGGGAAAAAGGCTTCGCCCTGAGGCAGCCATACCTCCACATCTTTGACGAAAAAGCTTACCGAAACAGCTGGGCTTCATAGCTGTATAGACGCGCTGCGCGCGTGTATGGCGGTCACATGTATACCTGCGTCAGACCAAGCCACAGAGTGTTATTATGACAAGTAGGGCAGAACTGAACGCAGCGTCAATCGAGGTGCAGCTGATGGGCCCATGTGACCCTCTCGGGCGAAGGCATACTGTGTGCAGGGCTGGACTCAAGTGGTGGTACAAACGCATTACTTGTGGCTGTCGCGGCAGGAGAAGCTTGCTGACAGTTGAAAAGAGGAGATACAGCGAAATGAACAAGGACTGCCTTTCTGAAGGGCTAGTAAACTATGGGGCTCTGCAGCAGCATCCAAAATTGGACCATGGTGCGCTCTGGTACAGCCTTGCCGGCGATGTTGTAGCGCTGCGCCTGGTTGTTATTGCCTCAGATGAAAAAAAAATGGCTCTCAAGCAGCGCGAACCCTAGACGAGGGTCTATTCATAGAACTACTGTAGTCTCGGAAGCGTGAGGTTGGTCGGCTGGACGGATGAACTTCGGAATCCACACCGTCGTGGTAACGCCATGGCGACGTGCTCTAGGGCACGGTCACAACACTGACGTAGCATTGGTGATGCCGCTGAGATGGTTGCCGTGAACGCCTTCAACTGCGGTTCGGGCTTGTTTTCCGGATCACCAATTATGAAGGGGACGTCCGAAGACGTCCCGCCTCCAACTATTCAGGAGGGCCGAGGAGTTAGCCGAAGGCAAACTGCGGTGTAGGTGGGCGAGCAATGGCGCTGGTGGTGATCCTGCGTGGCAGAGTCTGAGCAGAGTCTTCTCGGTCCCTGCATTTGAACTGCCCCCCGCATGACTCGTGCCTTGTGTCTCTCGGCTTATGACGATCCGCAGTCACGCGGTGCACTGTTCCGTCCGGCGGCTGCGGTGGCCGAGCTGCTACCGTCTATAGTGGACCACTCACCACTGGTCCAATAATTTTGGTAAAACGAGTGACGAGGCGGGGACAGAAGAAAGGTCACTTACTTAGGAAGCTGCACGCACTTAACTGTCCTTTCTTGGGTCCCTGTTCTTTCGCGCTTTTTACTATTTCGAAGTCGTTCCACCAACAAGCCCAAAGTTGTGCGTTCATGACTCCACTTGGGTTGTGTCGTTCAAACGTAGGAGCACCAGGCGCAGTATATCCGGCCTACTGACTCATTGCCCGTTCGGGAAAAGAACCTCTTCCAAAGTTGCATGCGGTGCAGCTGTCTATCGCTGTCGTGTAAAGTAGGCTGGCCGCTTCGCTGCATGTTCAGGACAGTTTGTGGAAAGGTGTCTGGTGCAGGTTAGTACGCTACAAGTTTCTTACAATGTCATGGAGGTGAGGGTCAGCCTGTGCAGCTACGCCAGAGTTCCTGCTGAATTTGTCCGACTACGGTACAGCAATGGAGCTTCATCCTTTTTATTCCTTAAGCAATGCCTAGGCGGAAACGTGGGCGCACTCGGCATTTGAAATGACCGTGACTACTTGCTTTCAAATGAATCGTTGCTGTGGCAACACTTCTAAGATTCGAGAATTTGAAATTTCTCTTTGGGTCATCTTGTCGGCGGGGTCGTTCCTAAAAAATCCTACTCGCGAAGGCTATTGAAGCGATTACTAAGGTCGTGTTCTTGGTTTTGTAAAGTCGCGTGTACATATCTGACAAGGACTGCAAAAGCAGACAAGAAAAGTGCGCTACGAAACTAAAGTTTATTACACAGACACTCGCTTTCACAACAAGCTATGAAGAGATAAAACTAGTAAAAAGACAGAAATACCCAAATATATTCTTATGAGATGCCTATTGCACTGCCACGAACCATTCATTGCGTTTGTTAAATGTTTTGCTTTTACCGGCTTCGCCGGGCTGTGTTATGAATGTTATCTGCCTGCCAAGTGAAGCCCGTGTTCCAAACTTTATTTCTATTCCGCACGTGTTATCTCCTTTGATAGGGAGAGCGTTTCAAACTAACGTCAACAACCTGGAATATTCTTCTTTGATCTACAATTTTCTGAATGAAATCGACGCTTCGAGATATTAATTCCCGCAGAGCAGACGCCGCGGCATTCTACCAACCGACAGTCTCTTCCGCACGTCGCTTTCTTGACTGCTGACTCGCCGACTGTATCTGTAGAATAATTCTTCGCGAGAGGCGTTGCGTGCTTTAGGTAATGTAACGGCCACATTTTGGTAATTTCTTTACCATAGGAGTACCAGCATCTAAAAAGTGTGCGGCGATTGCGTTCCTCGAAGAAACGCAAGATACAAGTCAAATGATCGCAGTCGCCAACTTAGAACCTGCACACGAAGATACTTTCAAGTTGCCGGATAATTTCCACGTCAACCCGGCGCTGCCGCAAGAAGAACGGGGCAAGTAATTGAGTTTGCTACGTCACTACAGTGGGTGTTTTTCGTAGACCTCAAGATTACGTCAGACACCCCTAGCGAAACACCGATTTATAACCGGAAATGGAACCCCACCTACCCGACAGTCACCGTACTGCCTCTCTTAACACGAGCGGAAAGCCATCCGGACGCAAGTCGAAGACATGCTCAGCGACGACAATATATGGCCATCCAAAAGCCCCTGGGCTGCTCCGGTCGTACTCGTCAAGAAAAAAGATGGCACATTAAGGTTCTGCGTTCACTTCCGGCGACAAAACAAAATCACAAAAAAGGATGTTTGCCCCTTGCCACGAATTGGCGACGCGCTTGACCACATCTGCACCACGAAGTACTTCTCATCGATGGATCTGAAGAGAAGCCACTGGCAAGTTGAAGTGGATGAGATAGATCGCGAGACGACTGCATTCATAACCCCGGACGGCCACCACAAGTTCCAGGTGATGCCATTTTGGCTGTGCTTGGCACCAGCAACGTTTCAAAGACATTGTGCTATCTGGACATTGTGCTAGGTGGCCTGAAGTGGCACACCTGCCTCGTATACCTCTACGACGTCGTGGCATTCGCCCGGACTTTCGATGAACACCTTGCAAAGTTGTAGTCTCTACTCGAGCTTATTCCCACGTCAGGGCTAACCCTGAAGCTTGAAAAGTGCCGCTTTACGTACGAGGAACTCAAGGTTTTGGCCCATGTAGTCAACGACGCGTGAGTCCTGCCTGACTCACCGAAAACTTCAGCAATAAAGAACTTCCCAAGATTCAAACATACGGACGGCGTGCGAAGATTTCTCAGTCTGTGCGCACAATACCGGCGCTTCCTCGCAAACTTCGGACAAAAACTTCGCACGTTCGCACGCAGCGAACCATGCATTGGGTTTGTTTGTGTTTTTTTTGCCGACCGGCCGCACCCGGATGTGTTATCTGCGTTATCCATGTGCAATGTGAAGCCCGTGTTTCATTATTTATTTTTATGCCGCACGTGTCATCTCTTTTGATAGGTAGAGCATTTCGAACTACCGTCAATAGCCTAGAACAATCTCCTTTGATCTAATTGTTGTAGATGAAATCGACAATTGGATAAACACTCGCGTCCAAAGGTAAATCCCCTCGGAGCAGACGTCGCGGCATTGGACTCGGCAACACTCGCCTGCGCACGTCACTTTCCTGGCTGCTGCTTCGCCGACTGTATATTTCTCAGTTTTAGGATAGCACAAGTTCGCTCTAATAAACCTGTTTTTCTTCTAACAACTGCTTGTTTTCTTTAAGACCGGGTCTTCAAGACCCAAGAAATTAAAGTTCTCTCGCTTATACTTGCAAAGATGGTACACGGACAAAGTTGTCTTGCACACTCTGAATAATTGTTGCTTCTTTTGTCTTCCTAGCGCCCTGTCACCAACATTTCAGGAGCACCCTACATTTGTCACGCACCGAACTGCAAACACAATCTTTGAAACATTTGCAGTGGGCAGCTAAGTGTCCTTTAATATCGAGACCCATATGGTTTGCGCGTTCGCACAACGAATGTCCAGGCACGGCCCTGTTTGGCTGTGTACGAATTTTCACACTTCAGACAACGAGTTCAACTCATCTAACAAACTTTTTTGATGGTGAACGCCACATTGAACCGAAGCAGCAACTGAGGGAGCGGCGCGCAGACCGGCTTTATTATTTAGAGCAGATGAAGTGGGGAGGATGAAATGAGACAGGAGATGCGAAAGCGCGCTTATCGCGCAGCTGCGGTGATGAGCAACGCGCGCGCTATCACACAGCTGGCGTTGAGAGGGGGAGATAGGAGCAGCGCGCGCGCTATCACACAGCTGGCGTGGAGAGAGGAACACGCGGAGAAGCGCCCGCGCTATGGCACAGCTGGTGGCGAGAGGGGGAGAGGGTCGAACGGATGACGGACGGACGACAGATCCGAGAACAAGAGATGCTTTGCATCTAAAACCCTCATCTCGCGCTTCAGAGGGATCAATCGTGCTTGCCAAATTTGAACAGGCCATCTCTAAAACGTGGCTTGGTCGACACCCTCCGGCACGCAATGTCTGAAAAAAAGCCCGCGTAGCCACCAAAACAGCGCTGGTGAACAGCGACAGGGGAAAGATGGAAATGGAAATCGCGGAAACTTGTTTTAATGGCGGGATGGGCAACATCCTCAGCCAACCACTGCTCAATATACCCCGTTTCTGTAACTTATATAGACAAGAATTTCACCGGGTCGGCCATTTTCCAATGATCGAGGCACCGCGTGGCGGGCTGTGGGGAGAGCAGAAGATGTCGCAGTCCCACGCTATTGCTTCGGGCCTCGCGTGCATATCAGACGTCCAGGCGGCATGGAAAATAGGTAAGTGTCATTAATACTCTACGACAGCAGCGCCAAGTTCAACAGGGCTTTAAAAAGAACATTCAAATCGTCCGAGAGCTGTCAGATGTGCCCATAAATTCTGTCCTCAACCCGCTAAGACGGCGGGCCACCCCACAAGCGCTTTGTCTCGACGGGTGTTGCCTTTGAGGCTACTTTTAACCGTGCAAGCAGGACGCCCGATTTTTCATCCCCAATTGATGCTTATTTTTCTAATTGGTGGCAGGTTGCAGTCATCGCCTTTACTTGGCAATATGCAGGAGCTACTCATCCGTGCGCGATTACGGCATTGTTGGCTGCACCAACAATCAGCGTTAGGGCATAGGGCTCATGGAACAAACGTGTGAAGTTCACCACGACAAAAGCAGTGTCTGCCTGTGCGGAATCTATTCGCTGCACAACTTTCATGCGCTCTTTGAGTGCCGCCGCGAATTCGTCGCCGTGCTGAATGGGAAAGACTTCGAACCAAGCAAATTTCCCGAATATATATGGTCGTACGCTGCTTCCAGAAGCACTGTTTATTCACCCTCATGTTTAATCCCTATCGCACGGTTTTGTTCTCTGGAGGTATGTTGGGTTCATCTCACCGACGAAAGCCGATAAGAATCATCCCGACAGCTATGCGGCAGCTAGGGTATGCAAAAACGTAGATCCGAAAGTGAAATAAAATCGTCGCGATGGCGGAGAACGCCCGGTTGTTCTAGAAAATAGCTGTTCGCGGTTCCCACCCGCACCTGAATGGCTAAAGTTCTTCTGAGAAAAAAAAAACTGCAGTGAAATCTTGGGGTATCAAACACGTTGCCCCTGTTTAGCAGCAGGAAATAATGTTTTTCAGGCGGAAAATATGAACTTTCACTAGCATCGAACTTTTCTGAGCATGTACGCCTACGACCTCCACAGTTCAATGAGTATTTCGTGGCCTTATTTAACAACCAATTCGGTATGATGTAGGGGATCGCGTAATAAATGTCAACACGTTCGCACACCGAAAGCAGCAAGCGATGCTTGGAAATTTGCAGTATCGCGCGCAATCTAAGGCATTCCCTGATTGCGCCAACCCGCTTACTTAGCGTATACGTGGAAGGAATATCAGCCCAATAGTTCTTGAGCGGTTTCATGGGAACGCAGGATTGTTGACGGATTTTGAGTGCTGCAATGTGTCGAACCACCCACGCTTTCAAGATGACGACCCAACAGTTAACGAGTGCAATTATATCTATCGGGCACTGAATAAGACTTTTTTACTTAACTGGTCATTATTCAGTGGCATGATATGGGATGGTTGCGTCCGATGCACCTTCCTTCACCGAGACAATATTTTGATACCCTACACGCCCTATCAGCATCACTTTGAATTTTAACCCAATAATTGACTAGCCATGACTATATCATGATGATAATGAGGGCACACTTCTTTATTTATTCCACGCGACTTTTCTCATCGAGACCTTTAACCTGATACCCAACAAGCCCTATTGGCGTCACTCTAAGGTTTTCACTCAATCTATGACTCACCACTTCTATCTCACAACTACAACTAGAAAGCATTTTTTATATTTGTCCCCTGCGATTACCCTCAACAAGACATTTATTTTATACCCCACACACCCTAGCAGGATCATTTGGATTTTTAATCAAATCTGACTAAGCATGAACCTCATGGCTGTAAGCAGAATGCATTATTTGTATGCCCCATGTGATTTACCTACTTGAAACCTTGAATTTTATACCCCATTTGCTTTAGCGGCGTCACCTAGAAATTTAACGCAACCTATGATTCTCCATGACTATCTCATGAATAAAACAAGGAAGCCTTTTTATTTGTCCCGCGTGATTCCAATCATAAAGATCGCAAATTTGATACCCTACACGCCCGAGCGGGGTCACTTCGAATTTTAACGCAATAAAAAACTCGCCTTGACTAGCTTATGATTATAACCTGGAAGCATTTTTTTGTGTCCTACCTGATTTCACTCATCGGGACAATTAATTTGATACCCAACACAACCTAGTGGCATCAATTTGAATGTTAACCCAAACAGTGACTAACCTTGACTATATTTTGATATAGCCATACGGCATTTTTTCTATGTGATTTTCCTCATTGCAACCTTCAATTTGATGCCCGGCAAACCCCACTGGCATTGTTTTGAATTTCAACCCAACTAATGGCATTATGACTATGCCATATGATAATATTCTTATAGCATTTCTGCATTTGTCCGAAGTGATTCCCCTCATCAAGACTTTAATTTCATGCGCCACCCGCCCTAGCACAATAAATTTTAATTTTAACCCAATCTATCACTCGCCATGACTAGGTCATTAAATAAACCTAATGGATTTTTGTCCAACGTTGTTCCCTTCATCTAGACCTTGCATATGATTTTGCACATGCCCTCGCGGCATCATTTTGTATTTTAACCCAATCTATGACTTATTATGACTATCTGATGACTAAACACAGGTCACATTTTTTTAATTTACCCCGCGTGATTCTGTTAACCGGGACCTTAGACGCCTTAGCGACCTCTGTTTGAATTTTTTCACAATCTATCTCATAATGCGCTCATTATTCTATCTAAACTCCCCAGTCAGTTCAGTTGACAACTCATTTTATACAGCAGAGGGGACAACCGCCACCCCTTCCGCCCGGTGTTCACTTCTTCCTTTGACCCTAGCAAATCAAATCGTTAACAGAAGCAGGCGAGCAACCAGCAAGAAAGCGCCGTATTGTGCTTTCCCAACACCACCCCCTCCCACCTCCTTAGAGGATCTATCAATTGAAACTTGTGCGATAACCCTTTGTATGACCTCACGAGTAGATTATTATTCACACGCCTAGCTGCTAAATCATACACTTGCCACCAAACCCCCCCTCCCCACCAACCGATCATGCGCATCGCTAATGCTGCCGTACCCACAGCTAACCTGAATTGCGAGCCCAAAGCGACACACAAAACTTCACCTTAAGCCAACCATATCTGCCTGCTGGGCTATCATATGTACTCACAACTCAAAATGTACTCCGAACTCAAAATGTACGCAAACTCAAAATGTACTCAGTACTCAAAATATACTCAAAACTCAGAATGTACTCAAGCTCAAAATGTACACAGCACTCAAAATGTACTCAGACTCAAAATGTACTCAGAACTCAAAATGTACTCATACTCAAAATGTACTCCCCAGGCAGCACAGGACTGTTCGGCCTAAAACAGGCCGTATTACTTTGGCCGGTGATTTTCTGTCCGGCCGTTTTCCGGCAGCCATGTTCGGCCCATGTCCAAATGTGGGCCTTTTGGCCGTATACGGCCGTACTCCCATGGCTGTCCAACGGCCAGTATCCGTCGGCCAGTCGACCGGCTTACGGTCATACGGCCAGATTCCTGCCGTAGGGCTCCGGCCATTCCAAAGCTACCCGTGCACGGCCGAAGTACGGCCGCCGGAGAACAGCCGAGATGCGGTCGTCGGACTCCGGCCGGACTAAAGCAACCGGAAATACGGCCGTGCTACGGACATTGGAGTTCAGCCACAGTACGTTAACTGTACTGAGGCCGGTCACTGCATGTCGCGCAAGCAGATGACTCATTCGCGCAGTGCAGAAGCAGCACAAACCCAGCATTTTGGGTCCAATGCAGCCACATCAAAGTGAGCTCGCGCGCAACCACCAGCTGTCAAGCTTTCAGCGCAGCCTTGCATAATTACCAGCCTCAGTTGACAGGAAAATTCATTTATTAAACAGTGGTCACAAATTGTCGTTCCTTTAATTGCTGTGCCTCTTTTACTGCCGAACACAGAAAATATTCAGTTCTTTGTGGAGTTTGAATAGATGTATTGTCCAGGTCCTGATATCCTCTGTGGGCGGCTTACCTGTAATAAACGGGGAAAGAGGGAGGGGGGGGCGGGGCGCGGAGGGCGCTTACTTTAGTGGGTTGAATTTCAGAGAGACAAATTGCGCCGCTTTTAGACAATTTCTTTTAGGGCAATATTCCGGAACACTTTCATGCTATGACTACGTAAACTATTTTTATAACAGTCGCTTGACCAATTTTGCTCTATATAAAACCGGCGTAAATGCCTTTACGAAGCGTTTTGGTTCTCAACAAAACACTCAGGAGCATTTAATATAACTCCTTCACAAAAAAGTATGTCCAGTTTTTTCCCATTTTTCTTGCAAAGACATTTTCTACTCGATCCCTTTTCTGATGATCTTGCGCAGGGCTGATCCTAAGAAGGAGCGAACAGGTACTTTCATTTTTAAGCTATTTTAATGTTGTTTTCATGAGTATACGTCCACACCACTTAATAGTCCAAAAGAACTTAATTTTCTTCTTATGTCATACTACGTTCAAAAAATTCCAGACGCGTTGCGAATGACGCTCTGCTTCAGGTGGCTGCAGTTATATCCCTCTGTGTTCACGCAAGGAAAGGCGTAAAATTAGAGTTACATAATTTGTTTCAAACCAATAACATAGCAATGGTAGCATGCATACAGGAAACCTTGCATACTGCAACGAATAGGGCAATAAATATTTTATTGGTCAAGGTTGAATGCGTAGGGTTCTCAACCCGTCGGAGGAAAACTTGCTCCTCTGGAAGTTTATTTATTTATTTATTTGTATTCATTCATTTATTCATTGTTTTTTATTTATTTATTTATTTATTTATTTGATGCCTGCTTGCCTTTGCATGCATTACAGAAGGGAGATACATAACACTAAGCATTAAATATGAGACAAAATAACAAAATATTTCTACAAAGCGCGCTGAAAATCGTCAATATAAACATTTAATGCAATCATACGTGGAAGATAATTACACTGCAGTATTGATGTAAAATAAAATGAATCGCGCAAGGCGTCACCTTTAAAGGAAAGTTAATAATTTGCTTTAAGCTAGCGGTCGCACTTTGCGATATGTAGAATGGAGCTTGGACATGCTTCTCCCCTTTCTACTCCAGTTTTCGAATGATAGAGTATTACGAAAAGAGTTCAACCTGTGGTTTCGTCTGTGATCTTTCACGTCCTGCCATTTCAGTTTGCTTTTACTTTCTCTCATACTAAGTTGAGCGTGCCAATTACCTAATACGAATCGCACTGACATATTCTGTATGTTTTCGAGCGTATCAACCAGCTATGCGTACTCCAAGATTGAGCGCACATGAGTGAAATACGGTTGTTCTTTTAGTTAGATGGCAGTTCACTGAAATTTCGTCTCAGAAAGCCAAAAACATATGCAGCCGTCACTTTTATGGTGTGAACCTGCGTATTTAACCTCTAACTACTCCTTAAATAAACTCCTAGGTATTTATATTCCTCGGCCGTTGTCACAGCAGCATAATTAATGGTATACGTATTCAATTGGAATGGAGGTTTTCTTGTAAAGGTGCCGTTAACATACTGTTTAACATCCAAAAACTTTTCTGAATCAGCACACCAGGATGTTATTAAATTCGAATAAAGCTGCAGGTATACGGAATCACTTTCAATCGCTATAATCCGGTAAACTACACAATAGTTTTGAACAAAGCTATAAGGCCAATAGTAATAACAATGCAAAAACCGATTCATTCAGTTCATAGGATGAAATGTACTTCGCAGAAGGTGACATGGAACACCATCATTTGATTTTTGCAGTCCAAGAATATTTAAGCTTATATATTGCAAAAGCCAAATCGTGCGTGAACTCAACAATCTGCGTTGAGCAAGGAAATCCTGACAAAATCCGTGTTTGCAAGGATGCTGGCGATTATGCTTAACCAAATGAGTCTTATCCTAAGAGTAGCTAAGCTCACCTTCGAACATCGGAAGGAAATTAACAGCTAGGCTTAGTCAATGACAAGGTTCTGTTGTTATCGCAAATTTAAAATAATTTTTTTTTCTAAATAGGCAGTCGTAAAATTACATGAAGTAACATAGTGCAGGGCATGAAGTTGATCCTACCAATGCACGAGCGAGTCCCTTCTACGTTTATCACCAACAACATAGTGCAACATTGCTTGTCGCAGTTTAATTGTAAGCAGACTAACTTGCGCTTTTGCTCGCACTTGCCGTTTTCTGGTGGGGAGTCCTTGACATGCTGGCGGTTTAGCTCCTGCGTGGTGGCCGCTTGCTCGACGCCCTTGAAGGCCAGTTATTCTGGTGAACCATCTCCATCTCGGATCGGACATCTCTGCCGGGTCGCTGTCTCCAATGCTCTCCATTTCTTGAGGGGGCGAATAGCCTCGAGCTGATGCGTCGACGAAGCCGGCGGCAGAGGCGTGGTAGCGGCGATGACTGGCGAGGCTTAGCTCACCCGTCGGTGTGGCACAGTCTTCTTGTGGCAATAAATGACATTTCGATGGCCTAAAAGGTTCCCTGCTAATGTCCAGTGAGTCCTTGCACCTGGCCCGTTCACCGAGAACACTCATTACTGTTTGACAAACGATGTTCGTTCATTTAAAACGTAGAAACACGGAGCGGATGAAAAACGTATCCCCGTCGTTCGGCTCCCTAACGGCTTTTTCTCCGCCCAGGAAAAAACCGGTCGGTCTGCTTCCAAACACGTCTGTGCATGAATTCTCGGCGCCCAGGCGCGTGGCATTGTTCGGCTGTATGCCGTTTGCCGAAAAAATGACGTATAACCAGATACCTTACGAAAGGCCGGTCTCTTCTTGAACACCGGTTGCCAAATATTCTGTGGCCATTCGCTTGCCGTAATTCAGCCCAGGACAGCTAACCGAATGAAAAACGTATATTCTGGAGCCGTACGTCGGCCGGTATCTTTCATAACACTGGTTGCCCGAAGAAAACGAATATTCTACCGCCGGACGCGCGGTTCACCGTTGAAACAACGAATGCACGGCAGCCGCGCTCCGGCTGGTCTCCTTCCGAACACTAACTGCCGCAAGAATACGCATATTCTGTGGCCGGTCGCTTGCCGTGCTTCGGCCGATTACCGCTTCCCGAAAAAAAAACGGATGACCTAAGGCCGTACTTCGGCCGTTCTCTTTCTCAACATCGGCAGCCGTAAGAGAACTGAATATCTGGCAGCCGGTTAGCTGCCGTTGTGCGTCCGTACACGGGCGGACGGAAAAATACCGAAGCGCTGGTTGCCGAATGCTGGCCGTTCAACGCATGATCAGTGGCTGCCAGAACCTGGATGCTGGCCGGACATGCCAGAAAGCGGCCATAGACGGGCCGGTCTTCGGGCACACTTTCTGTGCCGCCTGGGTCAGTACTCAAAATGTACTCAAACAAAACATGTACTGAAAACTCCAAATGTACTTAGTTCTCGAAATGTACACAAACACAAAATGTACTCAAAACTTCAAAGGTACTCAAACTCCAAATGTACTCAGTACTCAAAATGTACTCAAAACTCAGAATGTAGTCAAACTGAAAATGTACTCAGTACTCAAAATGTACTCAAACTCAAAATTTTACCAGAACTCAAAATGTACTCAGTACTCAAATTGTAATAAGACTCAAAACGCACTCAAAGCTCAAAATGTACTCATACTCAGTATGTACTCAGTACTCAAAATGTACTAAAACTCAAAAAGTACTCAAAACTCAAAATGCACTCAGAACTGACTCGTTCTCAGGCCTACTCAAACTCAGTCAGGCTCAAACTCACTCAAGCTTAAACTCACCATGCTACAGTAACCTCGCGCTTACTATAACTCCACTCACGTGTGATATTGAGTCCAAATGAGTATGAGTGAGTTGACTCATGAGTGAGTCCGCCGGCCTCTGCTGGTAACTGCTATTCTTCGGTGCGACGAACCTTAAGAATGCACCCAAGCATATGATTAGAGGTATGCGGACGCATGCGCCAAGGTACACTGCCTGCAAATAAAAATAAGCAATGTGCAATATTATCTTGCACCACAATATTTTTGATGTTTATGAATGCAAAAATTTCAAAAAATACGAACGTATTTTAAAAGTTGATTTTGGTATGTTTGTTGATTACTTTTTGCTACAGGCACAATGCAAAAGTCTTAATGGCATTTGACGATCGCAAATGTTCGGGATATAATTTTGTGAACGGTACGGTTCTCAAACGTAAGTATGTTAAACCAAAACTTGGGTACTTACGGCAACCTAATTAAATATGCGTTGAAATAAAGGAAAGAAATAGTTCAAAATGTATGTCATAAAAAGCAATTTGCAATTTGCATAAAAAGACAATTTGCAGTTCATGGGGCATATTTAAAGCGAAAACAATAAATGCGTCATTACATAGTGCACAGTGCCCCCCTTTGTAATAACGTAAATATGGTCCAAGAAATGGCGGCAGCGCACGCAGAAGAAAAGCTTAACAAAGAATCGTAAGCAGGTCTTTGTTTGAACCTGGTTGTTACTTTCTTAATCCGGTGCTTTTATAATTGGCACCATCTGCAAACTTCATTGCCCGCACTATTTGTCGTTACCGTAACAGAAAAAGTACATTGCGGCGATTTTGGGTGTCTCACTTGGCTGGGTGTCTCACCTCACTTCGCTGTGTGTCTCACTTCATAAAGTATAAATCTTTTTTTATTTTTTGGTGGGCTGTTGTTAGCGGGCAGTAGCTCATTTTGCCACTTTCATAAGACTGATGGTGATGATGGGGGGGTGATGTTAATTACGAAATGAGCTAGACTCGCGTAGTATGCCGGCAAACACCCTCGCCATCTCTCATGAGACTGAATATCGTTACGTACTCAGAACCCCACGAAGTCTAGAAAAGTGTTCTAGAAGAACGTGACTCGGTCCTTTTTTTCGAAATTAACAAGAATAGTGGATTCTAGCACACTCCGCAACACTCTTTTTTTGCGAAGTGACCTATAAGGCATAGGGAAAAAGTCCTGGGAGACACGGCCATTCATGTATGGAACGTAGAAAACAGGTACTGTTTACTACATGTCGTACGCATGTGTATCTTTAATAGAAGGTGTGTGATTATCTCGTGTTTTTTCCGGCAATATATTTGTCAATAGAGAGTTAAACATTTGACCTTTTTAGTTTCCACCGTAACGCCTAGGTGATTGTGAAGGGTAGTTGCGGCGGCGCATGCATGCCTGTTTGGTCAAAGTGCGGTTTTTTTATCATTGTGTTACTCCTTCTTCTGATCCCTCCTCTGTGGATGACGATGCTTCAGAATTGTGACAGAAGTAGACCCATCGGAGGTTGTCGCACTACATACAGCAGCGACACGTGGAAACGTGTCCAGTAGTTAGACTATTTCTAAAGCAAAGCTTTCTTTATATAACTGATGACGCCTACGTAACCAAAACACACTGCAGAAAAGCGAACTTCACACAATTACATGGGGCCTGATGATGACATTTCAAAATGATTTTAGTTGTCGGAATGGAACCTAGGTCTTTTGCGTTAATAAGCCGACGTGTAATAAATTGTGCCATTTGGACTCGGTCGAACCACGCCTTTGAAGCATCAAATCTTCAATAACACAGTACGAACTACACATTTACCGCGTTCTCTTATGGAAGTTCTAATCCTTCCGTCCAACAACAACGATGGTTTAAAGACGATCATGTGTGGAAGGGGAGGAGGGCAGGCGGTTTCTCTGTTCGGACGTGTGAATTTGTACTTTGCCTCTCTGGAGGTTTCGCACTTTGATAACTAAACCTTTGACTTCGATTGCATGGCTGTGACTCTGGCACTTCTGCATTTTTATTTCCCACGCAAAAATCTTTGGGTTTCAACAATTGTTGTCGTTAGACTGAGGGGACGTAAGCTTTTATACCGTAGCTCTTGATACTCGCCGTAAGTTCACTGTTACAAAAAAAATGGCAACAAAATTCCCAGCGCTCGTCATTCGGTGCGTCCCTCGCGGCGAACGACGAGCGTCCCTGACACACGCTGTGACTTTGGCAAAACAAAATCTGTCAAAAACTCCAAAGAGCGAGAAAATGCGGACCGCTCCTCAGTGCGTGTCTCGCGGCGACCAACGAGTCCTCAACTTGCGCAGTGGCTTTAGCAAAAACAAACTACAGCAGTACCGCGCATGTAAAGAAAACGCAGTGTTACAGTAAAGTGAAAAGACTGCCGTCTTGAGAGAGGTCACCGCGGCCGCCGCATTCTGTTGTAGCGATTGTGGATAATTGGAGATATGGTTACGAGGGTGACAGTCCTTCCGAGATAACTTGCAGATAGCGCCACTGCTGCCTCGAGGTGATGACAAAGAGGTGGTAGAAGTCTACAATGCTGAAAATGACTTGCATCCGCCAAACGCCGGGACGAAGACTGCCACGTCCACGATGCAAGTGACGAGGATTACTATCATCCCAAGTATGTAAAGAAACATTTATTCTGAAACCTAACTATGCGTCTGGCAATGCTTCGCTACAGAGCTTCGCTCTTCAAATCATGGATGTGAGAGCAGGCTTTCCCGGCATGCTTTTCTCGTTACCGTCGTCGTAATCCTTTTCTGATTGCGTCGTTTTCGCTCTGGTATTATTAGTGAGAGGTTTTGTCAATAGCAGTTTTTAGCAGCACCGACAAAATAATATGGTACAGGTGCTTTACCATCTTGGTAATTAAGGTGCTCAGCCTAAAAAATGAACAGACCCTCGACATGCATTCGAGGCAATACGACCGGTAAGTGAACACGTTTCCAGCGAATGGCTTTGACGCCGCTGGAGTACTAACACACGCCCTACGGGACACAACCCGTGCTTCGTACGCCCTGAACTCCGTAGGCACTTCCCACCGACACGGCTGCCCCAAGTATCTTACCTCGCCCACGCGATTCGGGAATAAGTGCAACAAGCGCTGGGGACTCCTACGCGTCCTGAAGCACTCCACGAGCCGCAAGCTATGGCCTCTGCCGTAGATGTTCGGAGGCCCCGGCCACCTCTAACTCGTCGTTAGGAGGCCCTGCCATACCACCATCCGCTATCGCCCGCCCGACTCCTGCGGTTCATCTCACCAACATCAGAAATACCAACGTGTGGCGATCCCCCGACAGTCCTCAACAGTGCTGCCACTTCGGAGAAGTCGGCTACATCTGCCGACGCTGCCCATACAATGGACTGGTATTGTGAGGTTAAATGCTCCTCGTCCATAGCCCGGACAGCGTCCCAACGAGGTCGTTGATTACCTAAAGTAAAACTGCTGAGTTACAGTGCGTTTCAATGAATCACCGTCACCCTATCCCTTCTAATCACCTCACGGCCACAGCAACGCGGACTGCGGACCTGGAAGGTTCCTAAATTAACAATAGGAAACTAGAAGCAGAAGCTCCTGGAGGTGAAGTTGGTCTACGTGAAAAAACGGAAACTCTCAAACAGCGCACCGACGTAGTCAAGACAGCGGATTATAAGGGGGCCATCGCCCGATTCCTTGAATAAACTCTGACGTGACTGGTGAACCCGACCACACCCACACGGTATTTTGCATGCCCGACATGACAAAGCCTGCGAATAAAACCCGCCGCGGTGGCTCAGTGGCTAAGGCGTTGCGCTGCTGAGCATGAGGTCGCGGGTTCGATTCCCGGCCGCGGCGGCCGCTTTTCTGATGGAGGCGAAAAGCAAAAACGCCCGTGTGTACGAGATTTCGGCGCATTTTAAAGATCCCCAGGTGGTCAAAATTAATCCGGAGCCCTCCACTACGGCGCGCCTCATCGCCTGCGCTGCGTCGGCGCGTTAAACCCTACAATCAATCAATCAATCGGGAATAAAAAGACCACAACTACAACGATGTGTCCCAATGAAGTGCCACACGCCAAAGTCGTAATACAACACCCTGACGGAACGGAAATTCCAAGAAGATCACGTTGTACGTCCAGATACACATCGGCGGCTTTGATGTAGTGGCAAGAGTAGACATGGGATCCGTTCAGAGCAGAACCCCGTTGATGCGCTCCCGGTTAATACGATTTCGCGGTTTATATGCTCTCAATTGTGAACACTGAAAATGCCCCGTAGCGTTACCGTATTTTTACCGGTTACTACGTTCCTGGATAACAGGATTTCCCGTTAAGTACGTTAAACATTTTAAAGTTTTTTATCCAATTCTGAATAGATGATTTGTTTTACGGTGAACAAAAGTGTCCTCACAAGCTTGCGGGCCGAGTTTCAGCGTCCAGCGGTGGTCGGGGTGTCTGGATCACCGTAATGCTTTTCCCGTCGTGGAGGGCTTTGCGGAGTCATTTGGTTTAGCGGCTGCCATTATTCAGTGTCGCCGCGGTATAACGACGGTCCAACGTCTGAAATACTGACCTTCGAAGACATCGCGGTGGAATCCGGCCATGAAACAGCGCAGATGCTGGACGCAGCCTCTTAGAAAGATAGCGGCCACGACGAGCTCGAAGAGGTGGCTTATGCGGCGGTCAGGTGTGCTCAGGCCGTTGTCGGTTTCTAAGCGTTGCGGAGTTACTGTCGCGCTAAGGGAAGTACCAGTGCGGACCAAAGTCTGCATTGTTCAGAAAATGAGTTCTTGCTCTGAAGGGGCCGCTTCATGCGCCTGCCGACGTTGACAGGCATGTACAATTAAAAAAAGGCCATTAAATGCTCCTGATCGTCTCTCATTTCCTTTTTCAGTAAACACAAAAATGCTTGTCTGTCTGTATGTCTGTTGATCTGTCTGCTTGTCAGCGACTCGGTTCAGTCACCCGGCAAATTGAAATAAAAGCAGCGCAATGGTGTTATATACGCACAGCCAAATCACCGGACGTCTAGGTCCGGTGTCAAGGTTCATATTGTCAACATCGTTGAACAAGAACAAGATATTACGCAAATATAAGGTATATAATCGATACATAAGTGATATTTCCAGTGTTTCTTGGTAATAATTAGTGGAGCTTGATTTTTGAAAAATAAAATACTACACCCACTTCAGAAAAAACATTCACTTCGTCGCCTGCTGTTTTCCGCGCCACTATATCTTCTGGCGGCATTTTAAGAAATCAAGCGGCAACAGTTTCAAAAGGCGCCATTAGATAGGTTCCACGTTCTTTTCAGAATAAACGTGGAGTAGGGCAACGTGGTTCTATAAAAGTTGAAGTATTGCTACCTGATTCACGCGCGTCTCCACCGTACGGCAGCGCTGGCATCGAGACCCCCGGACTACAGCATTGGAACGTTGTAAATTTAAATTTCCTTGACCAAACCTCTTGCGTGTTTACCTTGGCAGGAGCGCGACGGAAGAGGAACAGCATGAGAGTTGAGCTGGAGAGCGAAGGGCGACATTTATTTCACAAATTGCGAAGAAGCCGATCGTCTGTTGTCGACATTTCCAAGACAACAGACATTACTGATGACATCCGCCTGACGTTCTACGTGCCCCCATACGTAAAAACGTGGACCCCAACCTTTATCGAGGTAGGCGCCAAGCACGAGAAGATTACATACGCCGCACGTTCTCCTACAAGAACAACACAGTGTACGTGGACGCAGCCACAAAAGATCGAAGGAAAGGACGAAGGGTGGCTGTAGTCGCAGACTCAGACTTCCATATGATCACCTTTGGTTCGCTACGTCATTGTACCATGACACACGCCGAGGAGCTAGCTGTAGCTCTGGCAACGGCGGAAACTATAATGACGGGCCGGTAATTTACAACAATTTGCGATTCGCAAGAAGCCTGTCGGCACTTTTTGAAGGGTCCAATGCGCCACTGCGCATTCCGTGTACTCCTCCAGGCTCAAGGTGGCGTACCTCAACAACCCAAGAATCCTCTTAAGATTCACACAGGATCCTTTGGCCCCCGGCGCGATCGGGAATAGAGGGAAACACAGAGGCGGACAGGGTAGCTCGAGGATATATTACCAACCGAGAACTCGATGATTCCGACCTCGAAGAACCCATGCCAGTCTCCTCGAAATACTCCGCCACATTGGCATACTACAGGGGCATCAGGAACAGGTACCCTGCGCTACACGAATCCCTGACCAGGGCAGAAGCCACCTACTGGAGACAACTGCAGACAGGCACTTTTTCTAACCTAAACGTCCTGAGTAAATATATCCAACTCGATATGCAGACGCATGCCCATTGCGTCATCAAGAAAAACCCATCCTATACTACACCACTTGGGAATGCCAAAGCGCAACGGCTGTCCCTAAAACCAGAAACCCTAATGCGGAGCTATGGTAGGCACTGCTGGCCAGCGCCTGTTGTGAAGACCTGATCGATCTGATTCAGCGGGCACGCAAAGCAGCAAAAGTCGTTGGAACCCTGGACCAAGGGTACCACCAGTGCTGACCCGGTTGGGAACTGATGCACGTGGCACGAGCCCTCGGTGGAGTGCCGCCAAACCAATAAAAATAAAATTAAACGTTTTTCCTCCTCTATATCATCCTTATAACGAAAGGAGCAAATACGCTGCCATTTTTTTGTTTACTGCCGCACATCGTACGTTTTCCAAAGAAGTACGTTTCTCTCCCGCGTTTTCCGATGAATGTCTCAATGAGGTTCTACTGTTCTCTTTATTTAGCGGATCACTGGCGACGAAGACGAAGAAAGTCGTCACCAGTTTGGGAGGAAGTAGAGGCGTACCACTTCATTTAAAACTGGTTCTAGGTGAGAGGAATGGTGGATGAAGCGATGCTCTCCATCCACACAGCGGGAGGTTATCATGACACCCCAAGTGGAACATGCATATCGCGCGTTACTATAAACGGCGCCAAGTACTCCGCCTCCTCGTTCATACTCTCTAATTGCTCCCTCTAATTGATTCCCGCATTGATATTTGTGAACGATCATGGTGCGATTATAGAGTAGCAGGATACGTGGATCCGCTTCTCTGCCGATGGTACCGCGGTGCCCAAACGAAGCCCCGAACAACAAACTACACTAAAGATTACCGAAGCCCACGCCACCCTGCCTGCCTGTGCAAGCGTGATGATAGCCTTCTACTCTCAAGATAGTGCTCCTGAGTACGACGCTATTGCGGAGAGCGACCAAAGTTTGCTAGTGCACTTAAGGTGTCTCTGTCGCGAGAGTTATTGCGCACTTCGAGCAAAGCAAATCCCTCGTCCTGGTGAGTAATTTGATCGATGACTATGAGCACTTAAACAGGAGCGATTCAATAGCGTTCCTAAAAAAAATGCATAGAGGAAGTCACGTGATTGCGGTGGGCTGCTTTGAAAGCAACCCCGACAGTGCCTCCGACCCTCATCTTCTCTTAGATGTAAACAATGTGCTTCCGCAGATAACACGGAAAAGGTCAAGAGCTTTGTTACGCCTCTATAGCGACTGTGTTTCACCGACCTGCAAATTACGACAGACGCTCCGGCGCAGCACTGATTTATTAGCGGAGATGGACATCGACCTATGCGCCAGTACCGTTACCTCACCTTACAGGTGTCTTTACAGGAGCACCCGTACAAAAGGGGGAAACATGCGCGACATTGACGTCGTACAACACTGGAAAAGCCCAAGGGGTCCCCAGTTGCAGTCATAAAGAAAGGCGGCACATTGAGGTTCTGAGTCGACTGCAACTTGAAGAACAAAATCACGTCAAAAGAGACCTGTACCCCCTCCTACGAATCGAAAACGTCCGTGAGCACCTTTTATTTCTTTTTTTTAGTTCAGGTTCATCATCAATCAGCGGGCAATACTGAGGGGAGTGGAACATCAGGATGTTCAAACTGCACAAACAGAAGACACAATATGCGCAAACACTAAACCGATAGGTATACAGCAGTACGCAAATATATCCAAAGGCTTAATCCACGTGTACAGAGGTATTGCCTATAGCACAGAGAACTAATAAGGTAACGTAGATATTTGTGTGACAGTGGAAGTAACGTAATCAAAGGAAAATAAATGATGTGGCAAAACGGGCTCAAACTAGACAGAAGTGTAGTAATTCGTAGTAAAACTTGTGAATGTTGCTAATAAGCATTAAGACTGGTGGCAGGAAATTCCGTTACGATAAAGTTCCAGGTATATAAAAAAACATTGAATATGATAGAGTGCGGCATTTCGGGATACAAACTTTTTGGAATGGTCTATACGCTATGAAACAGTAGGAGGGGGCTGAGATAACAGCATTTTCAATGGTGGAGCTCAAGTTTTAGTTTTTAGGGAAAATGCACATGGGCGACATCACCCTGCGCATTGTGAGTCGTGCGAGTGCCACGCGAAGTACTTCACTTCGATGTACGTAGGCTCAGGGTACTGGCCAATCGAAGTGAAAGAAATATACCAGCAGAAAATAACGTTCATAACGCCGGACCGGCTCTACGTGCTCGAGGTGATGTCATGTGGACTCTGCGCGGCAGAAGCAGCGTTTCAGAGAGTGGTGAACAGTGTTCTCGCCTGCCTACAATGGCACACATGCTTGTGGACCTCGACGACGGTTTCCTATTGCCATGTAGCTTCGGCGAACATGCCACAAGGCTGGAGTTGGTACCTAATGGAATCCGAACATCAAAAGTAGGGCTGAAACCTGAAAAGTACTGCTTTGACTCCGAGAAACTGGAGTGTTCGGGCCACGTCGCTAATGCCGAGGGGATCCTGTCTGATCCGGTTGGAACATCAGCGATCGCAAACATTCAGCGCATTAAAGACAAGAAAGGCGCTCGAAAGTTCCTCGGAGTGTGCGCATACTATGGGCACTTCGTCTAACACTTCGCATAAATGGCTGAACCATTCACTCGCCTAAATAAACACAGCGTGCAGTCCTGCTGAGAGCAGGGGCACCAGAATGCTTTCTGCCAGCTTCAAAATCGCCTAGAGCGTCCGTGTATGCTTGTGTAGTTCGACGATTACGTCAAGACGTAACTGTCTTCGTACTGCTGTCTTCGTACAAAAACGCAACGGTTGCGAAAAGTAATCGCTTATGGCAGCAGCGGCCACTCAAAATAGGAAAGAAACCATTCAGCTTCTGAAAAAGAGGGGCTGGCCATAATATGGGGCATGTTGAAACTTTAGCAGTATGTCTCCAGAGGTCATTGTGGGTGGTAACAGTCCCCCCTGCCATAATAAACCAAAGTTCGGGGATTAGGAAAAAATCCCCAAGGTGTAGTAAGTGTTTGCGAAGATATATTTCACATCCAGGGAAATTCGACATGATAAAGCTAGACGAATGTTGGTCCACTGCGAAGTTTCAGAGAAAGCAGTACAGATTTTCTTTGTTGCCGTATGGCTGAATTGAGGTGCATGTCCAATGCCACCATTTTGGCTAGCATATCTGCAAGACGCCACACGCCGCCTGTGAAAATAGAGCCTCGGTCTTCATAAATTTGAATTGACCATCTTTTAGAAATCCGCAGGAAATATTCATCCGCCGAATACCTGTCGCGTGCTCCTGTCGACCCTCCGCCGAACACACCTTATTTCTCAGCATCGTGACGAAAAGTGACCTGGGCACCGAACGGCATCTCCACCCCGAGGGACATTTAAAGGCAACTCTGCAGCATTGTACCCGCAAAATTTGGTGCAAATTAAGAATAACTTCCACCCAATACCGAGAACGAAGAACCTTGTCCCCATCCCCACCGGTTTTCGCGACGAAATGTTTGAAGCATGACATGGCAAACCGTCTTCGGGAAATCTCGGTACTGCACCCAGAATGAATAAAATCACGGTGAAGTACTACTGTCTCCGCCTGACATATAATGTCTCCCTCTAGGTCCGGAGCTGCCGTGACTGCCAGTCCGGAAAAACACCGCCCGCTAGACCCATCGGATACCTGCAGGCGATCCCCGTACAGGCCCTTCTTACAGATCGGAATGAACCTTGTAGGATATTTCCCTACGTCACAAGCCAAGAACAAGTTAATTGGTTTGTCGTATCGACTCTGTACATGACCTGCTATGCAGAAAGCGCCACCACTACTAAGGGGACGGCACAAGAAGTCGCGAAGTTCTTCATACGCCAAGTTATGCTGCAAAATCAAGCCTCTTACATCCAAATCATGGCCCCGCAACGCCCCTTATTACAGAGATCATGCAACGGGTCTCTATCTACAGGAACAACAATCAGGAAGGAACGATGGCGTACCACTCCCAAACAAACTGACTAACCAAACGCCTGAACAAGCAGATCGCGGGTATCCTGTCTATGTACGTCGATGTTGAACAGAAGACGTTGGACGAACTCCTTCTTTATATAACGTTTGCGTTCAACAGAGCCATTAAGATAACTTCGCATATGATTCGGTTCTAGCTTCTCAACGTAATACGGCCGACTACACTGCCCGAAGCCTTGCTGCCAGATGACGACGTTGTGTGGGTTTGGGCCCTGGTTCGACGCCATGGGCCCAGTGAGAAGCTTCTGCGGCGGTACTTTGCACACACTGAATTCTAAAATGTTTGGCCAGCTGTACGAGGTTCCCTCCGAAGGTGACTCCAGCACATGACGCAGAAGGCCCGATGTCGTCACGTGGTTCGCCTCAAGCCCTGTACGCAAGATGACAGGCGTTTTAATATTTGAAGTAACGTTTTGTTTTTTGCACCAAGTCTATTCGCTATTAGATGGGGTAATGCCGAGAACTATATCGTACGTTTTGTTTAATGTGTTTTGTTATCATCGCCTGGCCGCACACATCTATCTTCTGTAAGAGGTTACGGTATTTTTCGAGGCGCCTCCGCCAGTTCTCAATTTCGGGGCCTCGTGTTCCTGTACTCGCTTATCTTATTCAAAAAAGTTGAATAAACTTCACCTGAACATGAACCTTGAGAGGTGAAGCAAAGGTTTTGGTCTGTTTTTTATTTCGCACAGGCTAACGAATTTGGTTTAGAACAAGTGCATCGCCCGTCGTCAATAAAATAGAATGACCGTCTTTCGTCGCCGGTAGTCTAGGCGTGATTCAATGACTCTCAAAAACTAAACATGAAAAAATAAATTCTAACAAGGCAAATAACGCAGCGTTCGATCCGTCGACTCCAGCCAGCGCAGGACAATTTGTTGACTGCTTTCAAGCCGCTTGCTTTTTTATGTTTTAACGGGCTCCATGTTCCCCCCAATAAACTTTGTATTTCAGAGAAACCTGCGCCGTATTTGGCTATGTGACGTCGTATGAGTGGTGTCAGCAGTCTTCCGCTACCTACTCCAGCGTCGTCGCCACCACCTTAGAACGGCCTCATTCCACCTTGCTTCTTTAGAGATAACCGCCACGCGAGAACTGTCCAAACTCAGCACGTGAATCCAACAAACAATTTTTACAGCGAGTGTCCCCATAGTTGCAGTGTTATCTAGACCGGCAGGAATCTCATCTCGATTACCAGAGAGTTGCCCCAAAGAGCTTAAACCCCTAAAGTGAGACTCCCTAGAAATAAGGCAGAATTGACAAGAACCGGTCCTGAGCACTCTTGCGACGTACTAGGCCGCCAATCTTTTAAGGCTGAACCACCGATCTCTTGGACATTAGAACAAGACTTGCACAGTGCCTGCCCAGGCAGGTGGTATAGCGGGCGATACCGCCAAGTTTAGTAACCTGCGTTCGGAAGGCAAACCTACCACTGCACTTCAACTTTTACCTCTTAACGCACAAAAACTGTCTTTTGAGGAAATCTTATGTGCAATTTTACCTAAGACTTTCGGCCGTTAACTTTGGATGGCTATAGACCATCCGAGGTTGGAAGTCTAGCAGAAAGATTAATTGTGTTTCGTAGCGGGTATCTTTGGGTATCACTCACCGTTTGAAACCGGGCTGCGTTCTCGCTCAATAAATTTGTGGCATTGAAAGGGGAGAAATTCTTAAACCTTGGAAAATGATTTCCATTCGTACTAACAAAAATAACAAAGTAGTGGAGATAAAACATAGCAGGGACCTATGCAGAAATATCTAGCTTGATGATCTGGACACAGGCATCTACACTAAGAATATAGAGCCAGCCTTAAACGGGAGATCAGCGCAGTTAGGCATAACGATTGGAGGCTAACGCACATATGGATGTTATGCATCAGTTGAAAGGGTAGCGGGAAACCCTAACACGCAATCTAAAAAGCCCCACTGCTGCGCTGGTTAGGATTTATGACAGATACTACTTCAGAGTAATGACTGAATTCGCGAAATGAATAAATGGTCACGGAATAGTCCAGATTATGTAACCAACACTAAAATGCACTTCATGTAAAGTCGTCAACTAAGTGTTGCGCAGTACGTCAAAGTGGTATTTCTGATTAGGAGCAGGTACCGCACGTTTGTGTAATACAGCGTATAGTTATATCTAAAAAACTTCGACCAAAGTAGCCAAACACAGAAAGACTAAAGTGATGGTAATACTGATAGTTCAGGAGTTTGGAATTACCCTTCAGGACAAAATCGCACTGTTAACATGGAACCTGAAAATGAGACAGTTGATTTAAAGGTGAACGTGGCGTCAGTACTCGAAATATCAAATTTGAAGAGGGAGCACCAGAATATAAAAAATATTTACTATCTCAGAATACGAAACAGATCGTTAGAAAACATAAAAATGAAGTCGTCACTCGAGGCAAGTCATATTTAAATATCGGATATGTTGACTATTACAAGCGGGCAGTCAGGTTCATATTTACGATAGGGCAGAAATTGAGAAATTGGCACTAAAAAGTTTAAGCCTAAGATTAACTAAGAAGGAGCTAGCTATAAGCAAATATAGATGGTACGTGTTCTGGTACAATTTAGGGTAGCATTCCGCAAACTATTAATACGATAAATTGATAAAATTAGTGGAATGGTTTTATGCCCAGCTGAACTATAGAAATGTTTGGCCATGGGTTGGTACTCTATCTACGAAATAAGTAGGCGAAGGTAAACTTCTCTGAAAATAAGAAGAAAAATCGGCCACGCATTGAGGACAGAGAAACCGTTGAAATTTAACATTTAGAAGCAGTACCTGCCCCAAAGAAATCAGTGCGCCGCATAACAAACTTCCATTATCTTGGGCACTCCAGGTAGCTGATCACACGTTTTATACTTGTACTGGTTTATCAGTAACACGAACTCTGCCCGAAGACAAGTTATAAAACATGTATTGCCACTTGTGAAGGAAGCCTTTTACAAAGGCTTTCTTCTGAACCAAAACCGTGACTTACAATTTTCGAAAAAAAAAACAACCGTTATCTTCCTTTTGCCGTACTTAATATGGATCGCAAATGATGTGGCATACATTACCAGTACGGTAAAATATGTTTATTTCTGACGGTTTTTCTCTAGAAAGGGCAAGCATTCGTGTCACACGAGAATACTGTCTGTCATATTTCTATGACATCATTTTTATAATGTTACTTATGCATAGTCTGCATTAATGTGGGAGGATGTTGTGTGTTGTTTTATATTCGTACCATTTTTCAGCTGATTAAGAACATGTGAAAATGTCTCAGTAGAGCTTAACGAAAGTATAAGTGTTATTTCTAATGACGGTGTGTTTTAAATGCCTTTCATACTAATCTGTCACAACAGCTGAGTGCATGACACGTCTGTCAAACAAGTTTGTTTTGCCAAAGGCATGAAATGTGCCCTTGATGCTTGCGTTGTAACCAAGGGGCTCTGGTTTCTGCTAGTGCAAAGTGTTCGTTATCCGACCTACCCGGCCTACCTCACTGTAATGCGAATGAAGGGACTTGAGTGATCTGACTCGTTCTCATCGAGCCATGGAACGCCATGTGACAGGAGTGACGTTTAGCGAGAGCAACCTAGCGTATTGCATTAGCGAACAAACTCTGGCAGAGGATACAGTTCAGATGAGCAAAAAGAAATGGTCAGGAGCTAGATGTGTATTGCGAAAAAAATACCTCCGTAGAACACCGCGGGTACCTTGGTTACCATTAAGCAGAACACCATTACAAGACGGAAGAAAGAATGAGAAAATTCCGCGGCAACGAATCGATGTGCGTAGCACAACACAGCAGCGGTTGGACGTTCCTCATTGAAGGCTTCCTGCTGCAGTAAACTAAGTACATTGATACATTGCTGGTGAGGATGATGACGTGTGCTCTTTATCTACGGCGCGAAATTATAAGACACTAGTGTAAACGCTCTCACTAAATTGTTTCCAATGCATTTTGTGTTCTATTAGGCGAAAAACATCCCTTCTCAGCAGGGGCCGGTGCCTAGGCATCACGTTGCTTCAAAAAAGTGCAAGAAAGCTCGACACGACCACGAATTAAGCCGATAAACCCCTCATGACGCCAAATAACTTTATTGCTATTGCTGATATATTCAGCATGCAATACAAATTTTGTAATACATTTTTGTCCATACTTCCTTTGATAAAAAAAAAAACGTCATGGCCTACCCTCGGGCAATTCTTCAGCCGGTGTTCTCAAGGCAGTCTATTGCCGATTATTACAACGGAGGTTTGAATGATCATCGCACTTATAACGAAGCTACTCCGAGGGACTGTTTTATTACGACTATGCCAAACAGAAAGTGCTCTCAAGGGCAGTTAGGCCTGCTTACCGCCTTAGAATGACACATTTTGGTTTCTCCTGGCAATACTTTCTTTACATTGCGTGTATGTTCTGTTAGTTTTATGAAGCTGAAGTAACACAGACTTCTCACTTCTCAGTAGAGAGTTACAGATGCTCTTACGACGTGTCAAAAATTGGTCACACGGCACAGGCATGAGACGGGCACACCTGCCGTAAGGAGTGCATTGCCATTAACCCAATTATTATCACTCTGCGACATCAACACAACCACAAGTCACACACACCGAATCATGGGCTGGGCGAGTGAATATGACAGCTGCTTTGAGACTCTCATGGTTGATTTAATAATTCCCACTGCCCCAAGGCGAAAGCTTTGAAACTGCGAATAGACATAGCGGCCACGAATTTTCTGGGCCACTTCACCCTGACCATTACGTAAACCTATTCTCTTTCTCAATGTTATACAAATTGAAAAGTGTACACAGAGTTGTTATAACCGCTGTATTTTCTTTGCTTTTGTTATCACATAGCACAGTGAAGGGCTAATCGATTCCCAGAAGCTGCAATCTCGCATTTGTTATCAGGAAAGTGAATTTTCTGCGTACCTAAATATAGTAAACCAGCGTACACTCTAGCAGACTTTAGTAACGCAAAACATATTGTGTTCTTTTTAGTCAATACTCACACGAAAAACGTAACATTTCCACCGTTTTTATGGCACGTACTGTACACTCGAAACACTTGCACCGTGGTGGAAGTACTGTCAGATGCTGCAGACGAAACAGGTAAGTTTTTGCAATATTCATCATTTTAAATTGAAAGGAAGGTGCGTTTGGCAATGGGAAGAGGAAGCGAAAAACTATTTAGAGCTCTTAAATCGCTATTGTGGTCGTGGTCTTCAGTTCCGGGCCCCAGTAAAGGCGAGCGGCTGTCTTTACCCTTCAAGGTCGAAAAAGCTGCATGTCGAAGTGACGGAAAAAGAGCTCAACTTCCCCAAGGTCTCGTAAAAGGTTTGGCGTTGTGGAAGGTCTTAGTTTATCAAAAAGTCAGAGACAGCAACTGTAAAGTGGATGTTACTCGGCAGTGTATACACGGGGAGTTGTCAAATGCAAGACGTTGTTATGGGTATGTGGAGATTTGGAGTCCGGCCATTTTAAGTTCTGGTTTAACGTTACCTAATTGGTGAATCCAGAGCAGAACTGTGTCTCAAAGAAGTGTTTCGGGGTGCTGGAGAATGGGAAGAGTGGTTGCCAGGTTTGCTGTGACTGTTCCTTCGGTGCGAAATGGGGGAGCTTTCAATGCAGGGCACGTGGCGTATGTTGTCCCCAGGACCACACTAGGCCTGGTCGGTGAAATTTTGAAGTGTTTCGGCGGGAGCCTCTGCGGAAGAACTAAAAGTGTTTAGTGAAAAATATCACATGGTTGACGTTCCCTTTATGCTGCAGTTGAGTTGTCAATGACAACCTACCCGTAGTCTCTGTGCGTGCTAAGTCCTTGCAGTTTATTCTGATTGTGTGGTATTGGATGATCACATCGTCAAGTATCTAATAACGCTGATTCTCCAGCTAACGATGACCAATCTCGCCCCATATGCTGTTAAACGTGGATGTGAGGAACCATTATGTAACAAATTCGTGGCTTCCACGAAGTTTTTATATTGCCCACTGCCAGCCCCACTGAAACCCATTTGTTTGCTACCTCTTTGTAACGAAGGCGTTGCGGTGGTTACCCTTGATACATCGAATTCGCCAAGTTGATGATGCATCGTTTTTTGCACTTTTTTCGGAAACACCGGCTTGAGAATTGCACTAATTTAGCGAACGTCGCCCGCATCGCAATCTACCTTGTATTTCCAGGGTCAGTGAGGGGGCCGTTAGCTGCTGCGCTTTCCCGTCGGCGTGTACGCGGGAGTCTCCACAGCTATTCGTTGTCGGTTCTCCTGTGATTACTTTTGTAGCCAGAAAACGAAAAGTTTTGTTTTGGCAAGACAAGCTAACAACTTTAAATGCCGTCTACGCCGGCGAGAACGAAGAACGTCACTTCCCGGAACATTAACCCAGCTAGCACCATCCCAACAATTTTGTGTGCGGAAAACAGCAAGTTCACGAAAAGGCACTTTCTCAGCATACGTTGAGTCGTTGAATCGTGTTAAGGCCAACAAAACTGTCAAAATGTATAAGTGGTACTTCAGTTACGTTCGTTAATACTGGGGTAACTGACCTTGTTTCTTTGGAGTGCGATGTAGTACCTAAGTTCGTGAGCACCAGTAGGCATCAGTCATGCAGTTTTTTACGGTGAATAAAATTTAAAAGGATTAGCTCACCATCACTCATCCCTGAGGTTTTTGTTTGTTTCTGGTTTCATTCAACCTAGCCTTAGCTCAAAACCTGCGTGTGACGAAAACCTGGTTGTGGCGAAAAATTACGCATTTTTGTGGACTTATTTACATCCAGGTGTAACAGTATTTTATACTTGACCACGTGTGTCTGGAGGACGTAGCATCTATCTTGGTAAGCCATTTGAAGCACAGGAGTCTAGGGGGGGAAACACTTATGAGGGAGCTGGTCGGAGGCCAAGTTATACGCCGTTTGGCGGGCGCCTATCAAGCCATCAATGGTATTGTACAGACCATGCAGCGTACAGTAAGTCTGCTCGTAAGATGGAAAATTTACACCATCTTCCCCCGAGGGGAATCATGGGATAGATGCGACGCATTGGGGGGTTTCCGTTGCATTTCCGTTATTTTAGCGTGACCATTGTTGTTGTGTGTCCGTATTTTACGCAGCATGTTCACCCCCGATGCGTCGCATCTACCCCATGGTTCCCCTCGCTGGAAGATGGTGTAAATTTTTATCGGGGTGGCCGGTGCTTGTTACGGTTGCGCCGACCATCGCGATGCAGGCCTGTTAGTCTCCATTAAAATCATCGGTGGTCATCGCAGGATGTCATCGGCGGAGCGGCGGCGGAACGACTCAGCGGAGCGGCGCAGTTACCGCTTTTATGTGCAGCGGAATGAGAGAGAGCAGCGCACAGCAGCGCATGCGCATGTGTTAACCGAGCGCAAGCTGCGCGCAAGCAGCGCGCTAACTCGCACCCACGCACAGCTGGCACGGCGACGGAGCGAGCGCCGGCGAGCGCTAACACGCCTATGGTGCTGCGGTCAGAGCGGCGCTAGCGCGCAGCTGGTGCGGCCTTGAAAATGGGCCAGGGATGCGGACTACGCCGGACGACGTCGTAGGGACAAGGCCAGTGAAAGAGATTCGTCGCATCTAAAAAATCATCCATATAGCTTTCCTTAAAATTCTGACCAGCTGTTGTCTGTCGAATCCTCTCGTTCGGCGTGAATAACCACCTAAATGCTGCTGAAAACCACGAAGATATTCACCAGAGGAGTCCTGCTCGGTTTTTTTTCCTCCATAGCTCTTCTTTGTAAACTAATGTGGGATCTAAATATTCTATCGACTGTACTTCTGACATCTATGGGGGAGATAGGTGGCTTGCAGTATTACTCGTAGGAGATTATAATTTACGTTTGAGGATATTGGGTTGCGAATATAAAATCGTGGTCACTGACCAAGTCAAAAGGAATTTTTTCCTTTTGACTTGGTCAGTGACCAGGATTTTTTATTCGCAAATATAATCGCAAATATAACCCCTCACCTCACCAGACGAAGTTTCGTCGAACACTCGACTATGATATTGGGTTGATGGCTAGTATGTCAAAATTGGTTTGATGCACGGTGTATCAGCGAGGTATGCTTAAAATTGTAAAAGTTCCTACTTGCGGCAGGACAGAGTCTAAATCACTCGGCTGACATTGCTGTAGACACCGTGCAACGTTTTCTGTGGGCTGTTGGGAGTGGCGCCCGGAGGACACATTGAAAAAGGCGTTTTGCCGCCAACATACAGGCGCAAGCTTTATGTGGATGTGGTTTAAATGTTCGAAAAGTCGATCATGCTATATTGAGAAGCGGATGCATTAACGTTGCCTTTTCCGTCATGACATGTCTGTCCCGTTGTGTGGGGGAAGATTGGATGTCGTCAAATTTGATACCCTTTGTTGCACTGAAAGTTTGTTATTGAAGGTGTGCATGTTTACTTGTCAACCTTGGGTATCAAGGTTGGTGAAAATTTTTTTTATTAGTCACAGTATTTACCATTCAAACCACGACAACATCCAGGAATTTTTTGTGCCTGCCACGACTTGTTTGCTCAAAGGGGTTTCCGCAGCTGCACAAAAAAATTGTTAGTATATAGGTGTAGTGAGAATAGCAATATCTACAAATTCCTTCGGTTCTTCGGTTCCAGATACATTTTGTAGGAAAATAAAGACGACGCCTAAAGCTTCAATAATTTTTGGGCGATGCACGGTATCTTACCGTGTGTAGTCGGGCTCCTTTGAATAGTCGTTCTAATCAGTTTTGCTATTCAGAAATGACCTATAATGCTGTCGCTCACCTTGATCACCATGATAACACGGAAAAGATGCGATTGCCATTTTTCCAGACCTGCCTACAAATGGACTGTTGCTGCTTCCTATTCACTCTTAAAAGCCACACCCAATAGGATGTGTCAGACGGCTCGAGAAAGTTTTAGGCTAATGTTGCGCTTTCTGGCAGAAGCGCCTTGTACTGTTTTCTTTGGCCTTTCATTCTCCGTTGTGGAAGTACTGTCGGGGCGGCGGTGGCGGGTGGTTTCTCCTTGATGCTTGGTTGATGCGACTTGAAGCCTTTTTTTAACGATCTCAAATTGTAGTTAGAGGCGAAGCTCCTCTTGCTCGGGCCCTGTCCCGTCCCTTGTTGCGCCGTGTACATACCGCTGATGATGATTGAGGCAGGATGCCCCTAGGGATTGGCCAACCAAAGATTGGACGAAGATGTCAAAACGTACAACGCGTTCGTTGCTACCCAACAAGGAGGACAGGAATAAGAAGACGTCGTCGTTCGTTTTCTGCAAGCTCAAGACACGTACCGGGGGTACGCCACACAAGACGCTCTGCAGAAAGCGACGGGCAAGGTGGATAAAATGTCACACACCGAACTTGCAACCCACCCATCGTCCCAAACAAGCCCTACAAGATCACCACAAACATTGACGTCGACGACGGGCTTGTCAACGGAGCGGCGGGATGTCTTAAGCTTTCCGCGCGAGGACTGGTGGTCTTGACACGGCGGCGCCTGGTTTCGATCCCACGACTCTCTTGCCGCGACGGGAGTTACGTTGCGCTCTTCCCACGGCGCTACAAACCGAGACGCGAGCATGGCTACGAGCGCGCCTTATGTCCTTCACTCATTCAGATGGCGCGCGCTGTCAAGAAGACCTATAACAACGTGTCGAGTGTCATTGACGTGCGGCACCCGGTTTCAATCCCACGACTCTGTAGCCGCGACGGGAGGTACGTGGCGCTCTTCCCACTGGGCTACAAACAGAGATGCGAGCATAAACACGAACGCGCCTCATGTCCTTCACTCATTCGGATGTTGCGCGCCGTCAAGAAAACCTCTAACAACGTGTCGTGTCTTTATATGATGTGTGCGCGAATGTTTCACGCTTTTACCGATAAGCATTTTAGCTTCACCCCTGTCATTATCATTCACTTCGTGAAGATCGCGAGATTTTTTTCTGCCCTCGAGATGGCTAACGAGCACCAAAAAACGCCCCTAGTCAGTACACCCTTTCCTTGGCCTAAAAATGTTCGGAAATTCATGAACGTACACTAACCGTGTTTCTAATAAGTGAACGTGTTACTGTAGGTACGCAATCTTAGGGGCTCTGAAATTGCTTCCAACTCTGGAGATTCACACTAGGCGTGTGCAGAGTCCAGTGGTGCAACCCTAGTTTACGCAAAGACTTCGGCAGGAGTAGCTGTCAAAAATATGGTAACGTTCATTCGGTTACACAATGACGCGGCCACAATATCTGAAATTGTTATTGCTTGCAACGATAGCAAAGCGCACATTTGGAGCTAAAGTATACACATAGCAAGCACGACGTCGCGGGTTCGATTACCGGCCGCGGCGGCTCTTTTCTGATGTAGGCAAAAAGCAAAAACCCCATTGTGTACGAGATTTCGGCGCACGTTAAAGAACCCAAGGTGGTCAAAATTATTCCGGAGCCCTCCATTGCGGCGCGCCTCATGGCCTGCATTGCGTGAGCGCGTTAAAACCCCAAAATCAATCAATCAATCGATCACACCATACACATAGCAACCCAAGCACAGCTGCGTTGTGATTTTCGATCACGAGTGCGATTACCATGCATTTATAGTTGTTTTTTATAAAACCTGACGCAGCGCCTTGAGTTGTTAGCAAGTATAGAAACCTCTTTGAGTTTTCGGAGTTGCGAAAACAACCATTTGCGATGTTTTAGATATTCGTTAATTTTTTTCACTTTGGGTTTTTATATACATGATTGTTTTAAGATCAGGTGGGTTTGCAAACACATCATAGGGAATTAGAATCGTCACAAGAAAATTTCTAAACCAGTCATAGGAGATGCACTCCTTCCCGATCCCTTCCCAAGTCAGCACATTATTAACAATTTCCTTTGAGGGACACTCATTGCATATACAAACACGACAACCGCCGTTACAAGAACATTTGATTGCTTGTCTTCTTAGAATTATAAATACCTTCCAAACAAACTGATAAAGAACAACCGACGGTGCGCATTATCATCCTCACCATCAATAACAGATTTTAGGCCCGCTGCAGCACGAAGGCCCTCCCCTTTCACCTGCCCCCGCCACTCTCCTTTCCTTCTGCCGTTGCTTTAGTTAATATTTTTGCTGAGCGAATTATACAATTGAAACATTACATACAATATTTCTTGAGGCAAAGGATCATTAACATGTTAGATTAAATATTTATACTAACTTTTGTGGCTGGCCCTCTCCGGGTTTCGCGTCGTCTACTGGGTGGAGAACACCGCGCTGTGAGGGTGAGAATCGCAACAATGCAAATAAGGATAACAAATATAAGTGATATATATGTGAGCACATGTATAACAAACGATGTTGTTTTCGGAAACTGGGTTGATAAACTCGAGTATATAATTCGCAGTTTTGCCACGCAAAAAAACTCCCTGAAAATCAAAACGCTTATCATTTATAATAGTGTAAATAAATAACGCATTCAACGACATTTTATTACTTGATATGTAGCGTTAGTGCTTCAAATTAATTTGGCACAGCCACTGCTCTACTGACTCGGTATCTGCCTCAAGGTCACAATTTGTCTTTTTTTTCGTGAAAGCACAAACAGTACCTTTACGTTTTTTTTTTGCACTCCAACTAAAACAAGTTTGCGTCTATGGCTACAACGTGAAGAATAAATTTTATTGACTTTTGAAACACACAACAAACAAACTAAGCGGCCCAGATTCTGTGATACAACCTTGTAGACCACAAAACGCTGAATTACATTTTGTACATCTCAAGGGAACAAACTTGAGCTTGGTGTCAGCCTCTGCGAATGAACATGAATGTACGAAACAGATATCGGCACACCTTATGTAAGTGAGCAGAAAAAAGGGATTCTGATTCCTTCAACCTCACTAATTTCAAGAACGCTGGGGCTAACCAAGGAAAGGTACTACTTTCTATATGATAATTTAATAGCAATCCAACCAATCGTAGAGAGGATGGAGAGCCCACGTTTTGTGGCCTCCTCGGCTCGTTCCTCACGGGTGACTGTGGTCAAATTACAGAGGTGTCCTAATGCCTTTCCGCACGCCCCTGGCTCTGTAGGAAATATCAACGGGACACCTTTTTAGTCCAGATACAAAAATCACACAAATATTACGATCTTGGCGACTTAACACAATGGCGAAGTTCTTAGGACAGTTTGTACTTTCCATGCAAATAATCGCATATGTTTTGTGTACGGTAACTGTACAACAATACAATTACGCGAATGACTCCATGATTGGTTATGTCTTTTTTAAGTTGACAAGGACTTGCTGTTCGGCGAGTTGGTGCGACCTTTGCTACATGGTTTTAGCGTTAAAAATGGACGAACAGAAGCCTGTCCCGAACACAAGCGCCTGTCCCGTCCGCTTTCTTGTTTCGTCCATTTTTAGCTCTATCATGTTGCCTGCATAAGCAAGCGTAGCAGAGTTTACAAGCGCCTTTCGGGTAAATCAAATGAATACAGGTCAAAGTGGACACGCAACGCAAAACTTAGTATTTGTTAGAACACTGCGAATAATGTTTCTGTTTTGTTTTTTAAATTATTTTTTGCTTGAAAAAAATGTTTTAGAAGTCTTCGGGTGACTTAAGTTCCAGTGAAGCCGAGTCACGTATTGGGGTGCAGCTCAAGTGACTCGCCGATTTTTCTTTGAGAACTTCTTCATTTTTCAAAATACAGACAGCTTATAAGGGCCCCAGCAAGAGGGGTAGAATTTACCCCTCGCACTTAACAATACATGAGCACAAAGAACACAAAAAATACACAAGTACAAAATATGGGTCGGGGTTCCGTGCAATCAAGTAAGTCTAACGTGCTGAATAATGGACTGAGGTAGGCAGTTTCAGTTGTTTATCGGAAAGGAAAGTATGCGAATTTAAAAACACTTGTTCTGGGGAAATAAGGTGCAAGAAAACGAGCCTGAGGAAGCCGTGCTAGTCGTGTCGTTAGCGGCTTTAAATACAACTAAAGGTTTAGTGACAGCGGATTGGTATTAAAAAAAATACAATTGAGCCTGCGAATTTTACAAAGTTTTTTAGGTGTGCTAATGAGGAATTTCGATAATGCTTGGTGCAGTATAAGACATTGTATACTTGTGGTAAATAAAACCAACTGCATTGTGTTGGCTGATTTACAGTTCCTCCATATCTTTTTCAGTGTATGGGTCCCTTATTTTGATGCATGTTCTAAGGTGGGTCGTATAAGAGCCGTACAATCTAGTTTTATAAAAGAAACAGGACCACGCTTGCATTTCTGCCTCAAAAAGCAAAGTTTGCGAAAGGATTAAGTGCAAACTTTGGAAATGTGCGTTTTTACAAAGTTTATTTTTCCACAGAGCATAGCTGACAGCTTATGAACAGACAATGACTGAAGTTGATTCAATGAACGCGAAAATATTCGCTTCGCGGATGATATCGAAAACGGAAAGGCGATAGGGCTGTGTATGAGATGTTCTATTTACGTTGTGTGTGCCATCGTGTCGACTTCGTGGAAGGCTGTGGCAGCCAGATGTCGCATCCTTGTCGGACGCAAGCCGAGGCACTACCGGAGCAAGTGGTGGATGTTAGCTATTGCATTGCTGCGGTGGAAAACTGGGCAACCGATGTGTGCAAAATAATCTAGAAAGTGAGGCCTTTGCATGGTCCTGTCGGGAGTGAAGGGCGCCTCCGCCTCCTAAATCCCACTAAACGCCACCTCCACGTCGCGGGTAAGACCGGTGGGAGAGTGACAGCAAAAGGTGGAATGAGAGAAAGCGTTCGCGGTCGGAGGTTTCGGTTCTCGTTAGCAGGAGAGTGGTGTCATCTCGGTCTAATGGAGAAGACGGAGTAGGAAAGGAGGGTACTAGCTGGGTTGCTTCGTGAGCCTTTCAGTGGGCTATGTGTAGGTCAGGCGGAACCCACACAACGTGAATCTCGTGAGGAATTCGTGCCGCAAGTTGGTAAAATTCTACAACAGCATAGGGCTTTGACTAGGTAATCGCCGTAAGCGGACTGCTTGATGGGCATTCGTTCGAATAACGATGCGTGCCCCGGGTTGCACAATCAGTCAGGGTAAAGTCAGAAGAGCCTCTCTCAGGGCTATAAGTTCAGCTTATAATGCTGAAGGTTCCCGTACCGTAAATCTGTACATTTGTTGAGAGCTAGATGGCCAGCGCAACTAATCGGACTGGAAATCACGGTGTACTGAATTTTAAGCTTCGATATATAATATTGTGAAGCGGGTTCGAAGGCAGGTATCCAGTTGGGCGATACGTTGTTGAAAGGCAGATGCCCAATTGCTGAACCCTGAACGGCCAAAGGTCAGTTGGCTTGTTGCCACCCAGTTGTAGGAACTGCTAGCGGGGAAGTACTCGCTGCGTTAGGGCTGGTAGCGTAGGGAATAGTCCGTAAGATAACAACGGTCGCGCACAATCACGCAAAGCAGTCTTGAATTTCCGAGATTCGCGACGTCGTTGAACAACTTCATCTAACGTGTTCAGTTGGGCGTGATCTTGGAGAGCGACTAAAGGGATCATGCGTGGTAGCGCAGTAACGCGGGAACTGAGCAAAGTAGACGAAGCATGGTTGTAAAGCTGCTGCCACTATTTGTCGTGCTACACGTGAGCTGGCACCACCAGCCTTGGGAGAGACACCGCGTACCAGAGCTTGTTTCTGAGAAGCGTGGTGCTTAGCCAGAGCAAACTAAGTTGTCGGGTACAGTAAACTCTCCTCATTGCGAACCTCAGATTGATTTTTGGAGATTAATGAACATTTTAAAATCTCCTACCAAATCCCCTATAACTTCAATGTAAAAATGTTTTACTACAGCGAATTTCAGAACACCGAATATTTCAGAATAACGTATAAAATTTTATTATCCTCATATAAAACAATACCGTTCGTAGCGATGACAGAATCAGCGACGAGGACGACGCTGAGACAAGGCCAGCAGGCCAGGGCGAAGAAGCCGTGTCTAGCGCCGATGTTTTTCAGTGCGTAGCAAAAATGCGCCATTTTCTTTTGCTGGTGCACCAATGACACCGAGGCAGTGCAGAAGAACGTGGACAGCTGCGAATCGTTCATCTTGCAGCAGTTGAGTGGCACACGTCAGGCAAGGATCACCGATTTCTCCGAATAAACGTGCATCTAGACCCGCGTTAGACGCTATCGTGATTGTGCGTGTCTTCCCACTAAAGGTAGGTGGATGCTTTTGTTGCGCTCACAATTTTTCGTGCGCATATTTTTTTTTCACTATAACGAACATTCAAATTAACGATAAATTATTACCGGTCCCTTGAAATTCGTTGTATCGAGATTTGACTGTATCAGCAGCCCCAGCACTTTGATTGTTGGGCTCTCTTCCAGTGGTTGCCCAGCGAGTTTAGGGCGGACGTGAAGCGCAACAAAATTTGGGTGGCCCCGGCGGTTAGCCACGAATGTGTATGTTGCTTCACTCATTGAAAGCTTAAATCTATCGAAGAGGCAGAGGGTGCGATGACATCTTGGGCCTATTCCTTGCACTCGCTTGAGATTAAATATCCTGGTGAGCGTTACACACGGCGATGTAATTCGCACAAATGAGGCATTTAACATCCGGCACATCGTGGAAACGCCATACCAAGAGGATCAAGGCACTGTTAAACAAGGTGGGAGCAAATACCTACATCTCGTGCGCACCACGTACAAGCACGAAGAACCCAAAAGATTCCCCCCGTAGGCGTATGGCAAATGTTTAGTCTTGAAGGAATGAATAGACGAACTACCCCACCCACGTGGGATCGTAGAGCATATCAATTGAGTCTAGCAGAGCCGCGTCAGTTATATTATTATAGCCTTTTTGGATGCCCGTTCTTAAGATAGACTGGTTACCATGACTGGGGTTTCATAAAATTTTAAAAATAATAATAATACGCTTTTATTTTATGAAAACGAACGCACATTACAAAATCCGGTCAACCCAAGCCATGAAGGCTTGTCGGGCTGTACCCGGCAGTCCGCGACAAGTAATAAAGGTAAAAAATATGGTTAGCAAGTTTTACGTAAACAGGGTAAAAAACAAGGCAGGCTACAGAACAAAAGTTCACCAAAGGAAGCTATATAACAAGCCCAAAAAATACAAAGTGGTGTAATAGCAAGGATGTACATCAATGGAAACCTACGCATGAAAAAAAGAGCTAGTCTAAAACTACAACAAGGACGAATGATTGGTTCTGAAATACAGTTTGAGTGCACGTTTTGATGAGAGAGAGTATAGCTCAGTAGGTAAAGAATTAAATATGTTAGGAACGTAATACTGTCTTGTATAACGACCGAAGCGGGTATAACACTTCGGGGTAATAAATTTGTCATGGTGTCTCATTTGCCTTATAGGGACGAACGGAAAAAGGAAATCACTCTCCCAAAAATGTTTTGTAACCACAGTCTGAAAAAATAGTTCATCAAATGAAGGCAACTGTAAAAAGGAAAAGAAAAAAATCAGTATTAGGGGGAAAGACCTGATTATAAGCAACGTTTTGAAGGATAGAGTTTAACATATAATTCAATTTTGCGCGCCATGTAAATGTACAGTGATAAAATATAGTAATTCCGTATCTAAGATAGCTATACACAAGTGCATGAACAATAACTTTTCGGACAGAAAATGGAAGCAGGTTTCTAGTGTTGTACAGGAGGCAAGATAGTGGACGAAGCTTTTTGCTAATACCTGTGAAATGCGTGTTTCATGTCATATCAGAACCAAACATGATGCCTAAATATTTTACATTACTTGAGAACTGGAGTGGCGTGCATTTGCCGTTAATACATTTTGAGTCATGAACAAAAAATGGCACAGGATGATCAATTCTTTTATGGGGATTATGAAAACAAACAAGCTTAGTCATTTGTCTTTTAATTCCGATTCCGTTATCCGTACACCGTTCAGAATAGATGTGGCATCGGCTTGAAGGATATAAACGCAAGTATCAAACGAGGCTTGAGTCGACAGTAGGACCGTATCGTCCGCATATTGGAATAGACGGCATTTTGATACAAACTGAGGTAATCCATTGACGTAAAGGTTAAATAAAAGGGGGGATAAACGGAACCCTGGGGAACACCTGATTTTAACATTATTTTTGAACTTGTGCAGTCACCTATGCACACCACCTGAGAGCGATTAGAAAAATAACTGGACAATAGCTTTATAAAGGGACCACGGAATCCAATTCTTTTAACTTTTTAAGAAGCAGTGCGTGAATGACCGAATCAAACGCCTTGCTTGCATCTATAAAGAGACCGCATGGGAATTCGTTATTATCAAAAGCCGAGTAGATGATGTCCATAAATTCTTCTAGCAGGGTGATTGTGCTTCTTCCCTGTATAACACCAAACTGTCCTTCCGACAGTATATTATTCTTATTTAGAAAATTGGTCATTATTATGAGCAGGTGTTTTTCAATTATTTGACTTATTGCAGGCAGAATAGAAATCGGTCTGTAGTTATCTACTTCGCTACGAGAACCACTCTTATAGAGTGGTTTAACTACAGCAACTTTTAAACCGTCAGGGATAACGTCATGCTCTATGCACCCATTGATAATAAAAAGAAGTACGAATTCGAGCACAGCAGAATTACGCTGAAGATCATTCATGTAGATGCCATCTATGCCAGGTGGTTTTTTAGGTCGACAGCTAAATAAGATGCTGTGTAAGTCTCCTGAAGTAACTGGTGGCAAAAATGCCGATGATAGAGTACTGGTAATAGCGCTAGCTGCATCTCAGCGAAAGGCTGGAGATATGAGGACGTTTTAGAAAAAAAGCAGTTAAATTCCTGGACGGCAGACGGGAGATTCCTGAAATGTTTTTAAATACATCTTCTAAAGATTTAAATGTGTTTCGTCCGAATACTTCATTAATAGCTGACCACAATTTTCTGGGGGAGTGCTTGTTTTCATAAAAAGTCTTATTATAAAAGTGACGTCTTGCCGACCGAATCATGGCGTTTACCCTGTTGCGCATTGATCTGTGCATATTTCTTATTTCTGTATTATTTGGGGCACGCTTGCAACGTGACCAAAGGGTGTCTTTTTCTTTAATGGGTGTGAGTATATCTAACGATAACCATGGAAGCTTGTGGTTACGTTTTTTACTGTGATTGTTTTTTGGGCAGCAGGTTTTAGAGAATGAATTGTATCAACAAAACACGCGTGAGCAGTACAACTCGTGACGTTACGTAAAAATTTGTTCCAATCAAAAGTGGCCATAAGTTTGTCAAATTTATCGATATCAAGGATGTTCAGGGAGTAAATTTTGGGGCGGGAATTACTCAGAACTGGAAATGCGAAATGACAGCCTACAATATAATGATCGGCCAGGTTACACTTGACTACTGATGAAACAGTGCTAGCCATAGGGGCTCTTACATTAACATGGTCGAAGCAAGATGACACAAGTTTGCTTCCTAAATATTCTTCCCGTGTATACGCATGAATGGTTGGACTGACTCCCCATTTCGATAATGTGTTTAGATATTCACAAACAACTGGCCTTGACGGCGATAGGGTGTCGACATTATTGTCCCCAATTAGGCAAACTAAGCTATTTGGTGTTAAGGAGCGGAGAAGATCGTCCAATTCGGTTATAAATGAATTTTTATATAAATGAAATGAATGAAATGAATTCGGTTATAAATGAAATGAATTTGATGTTGCTAAAACGATAAGCCTGTCCACTATTCCAAGATGTCGGCTAAAGTCGATTTGTGCGGGGTGGTAATACCAAAGGTGTTCAAGCCCCCACAACAAGCGAGTGGCTGTAGTGTTCTCTCCAAGCTTGAAAGTCTTCACCGTGAGAGACATTGGCCGAAGGTTGTCTAGTACCCTGGGTGGATTGCCACGTTCTGCTATAGGAACCACATGCGCTGCTTTCCAGGTACCACGCACGACGACACTAGGCCATGCCTTGTTGATTGAATCGAGAAGCTGAGGAAGCACAACCCTGCTTTAATTATGAACGGCTTCGTGTGGAATAGCATATGGACCAGGTGCAGCTTTCCACTCAGCAGAACCTATTGCAGAAAGCAATTCTGTCATCGTAAATGCCGCACTGATACCTTCGGCGCCAGAATGCTATGCAGGCTTGTTCCCGTGTCCAGAGAGGAATCTTGGGCAAGCCAGAAAATTTCGGGCCGGTGCCCCAATACACAACAGAAAATATGGCCTGGGCGCTTCTTTGCCGATATCTTCGGGAAATAGGTAAGCGGCCAAACAAGCATGGACAGCTGGATTCGGGGTCACCGTCCGCGTTCTATCGCCCGGAATGTTCGCCAGAGAGAGGCATTGGAAATCTTGGAGGAAAGCCCATCACACCATGTGTGCCACTGATGACGCGACAGGTCTATTTCATATGAGCGTGCATTTAATGATAAAAAAATTCACATTCTGACAATGATGGCTTGGACAATACGTACCCCAGTACAGCGGCCGTGCAACATCATGAAGAACGGATGGGGTGCTGGGACCCTCGCCGCACAAGAAAGAGAAGCAGGATCGTGAAAGGCTTCACGATCTGCTTGGTCGCGAACAGCCCAAAGATATCGGCCTGCGCCGACTAATAGCCGGAGCAGGCCATTCCACATCCAGCCACGTGGTGTTAGGGGCACAATGCAGCCCACTTCGTATAATGTGGGCAAGCTATGTTGCCGCTCCACAGACGGTGAAGCCATCCTAGACCAGAAAGCTGTGTCAACTAACGACACATCACTTGCGTGAGAGCAGGCGGGCCCGCGACGAGTAAAGTGCCAGAATTATGGCGTGTCATCACTCTCCCTGCAGAAGGGTTTCAGGTGCCGTAAAGGAGTGCCTGGCTCCAACCACCTAAGGTCTCGGCCTTAGAGGGGACGCGAGAATATTTCACCGCACGTTTCGCTGTACCGGGATGGCTGAGAAGAACGAAGGACGCGTCCGCGAAAGCGTCCCTCACACGCTTACGAGAGGGACTTGATACGGAGTAACACCACTCAAATTGAGGGGCATTAAAGTTCACACTGACCAACATTGAAAGCCTTAAATATTGCTAATGAACAGAAAATATCCGAGCCCTACATAATGACAAAGGGTTTAGCCCCTTGCTTACCTGATGTAGTTGGAAACGACAACTTTTTGGTCCTTATACATTGGACTGCAGCTGCCACTACCGACTGACACGATTGCACCCCTATTCTAGGAAAAGTTGTACTTGCGGGTAACACGCCGCCACGGAACGGCCTACCTTGCCCGTAAGTGCCGCTCCGCGCACACGATGATCTACTATAGATGGAGACACGCCAGTAAAACGACTAATGGTAGGAAAAACGTTTCTCTCTTTGACCAGTAGAGCCCAGACGTGCAGCTTGTTGTTAAGAGGATGAATCTTTAGCCCACCAATCGAAGACAAGCCCCTGTAACTGCAGTGTGAGATTCCGGGTATACAAGGAGTCATCAGGGCCATTAGGAGTTGAAGTGCTGTAGGGGTACTGATGTCAGATGGTATAGCTGGATAAGCATAAAACGCAAGAGTGACCAGGTCGAGCTGTCGGAAATGACGGATAACTTCAAAATGTAAAATAGCACCGCGGCTAACGCACCGTAGAGGCGGGTGTTGCGAACAGGTCGATGCATTGTTCGGGAAGTTTCCGGCGCCAAATAACCTCTCGGTGCAGCTGGAGGCAATTGACTTCTGCTAAGAGATGAGCAATATTCTCATCAACAGCTGCGTGTCGATATGATCGTAATATGGCAAAGGTGTTTTCTTTAGAGATTTCAGTGGGCGGCGGCAATCTCATCGGCGTGCAGCGTCACGACAATAGTGCTTCTTCAGGCGCAGAACGCAAATCAACGAAGTATGGCCAGTCTTCTTCATCCCACTGTGTTGGCCAAAAAACGCCTGGATTCGGCATGGCGAATGTGTTCGTTTTGACTGGTTGGAGCCTGCGGTTTTGACGCCGACATAATGTCTTCAAGTGGTCGGGCACGTAGGCGCTGTGATTTTGTGATATAGGCTTTTGTAGAAGCCGCAGTGTTAATCCACTTGCTTCTAAGACATTTCCTCACCCAGACACGAGGAAAGGCGAGATTTGTGGTCATGACGATGCCGAAAGCATTTGTAGCAGCACACTACAGCAGGATTGTAGGATTGAGGTCGCAAGATGCAGACGTAGTGGCAAAATGTGGCGGGCGGTATAGGAAGTCTTTCCAAAGTTACGAGGAAGGAGACCTTTTTCCCATGTAGCGCGCTTTTACAATGCTATGTGTAGGGCAGTAAAGATCACAGGGGAGCATCATTTGATCTTCATTCCAGTCGACTGTCTACACAATGTAGCGTTGGGAGTCACGCCCTTCAACCAGGTACACCTGCACAGGAACCACATCTTCAGGTGCGATTGTTATACCGTTCAGCATTTTCATGGATAAACGGCAGCCAATGTGAGGAGCCACACAGCAATGGTGTTTAACTTCTGGTCGAGCACTGAAGCCAACAAGGCCTTGGGGGCGTAGGAAGGAGTCTACGTCTGCTTGTAACATTTTGTTCTGAATCGTTACAAGGCCTTGAGGTGTTAAAGCCGTGTTCGTGGCCTTCCAGCGGTATGATTCAGGTGTAAAATCTAGTGGGTGTTCCATGGCCAGGCAAGAATGCCTCTCTTGGGCATCATCAGGTGATGCTTTCTTTCCGAATCTCCTCAGGACAGCTTATGGACAACGCGATCAGATGTTGATATTGATAATAAAGCGGATGTCTCAAAAGACAGGTCCCCCATCATGTTCATAACGTAGTCTAGTTGTTAACCTGGAGGGGTGATGGGGCTTGTGTCTCATCGAGAAGCGTGGGTTCTGTGTCCACTGGCAAGTCAAGCTCGTAACCCGAGTCACACGCAAATTGAGGTGCTTCGGATGTCGGTGTCGTTCCTACAGCATCAGAGGTTTTCCCTGGTGCAGCCGGTGCATCAGTAGCTGGCGGGGTCGCCTTCGTAATAGTCTTCAGCGGAGACGGAGACGGCCCACCAAATCTGCGCTCGGTGTGCTAGGTCTTACACTGGCAGGTAGTCGCGGGCTTCCGGAACGCCGAGAAAATCAACAGATGACAGGTAGACTGGCAGCCGGCATGTGTCAGTACAGTTTACTGACGATCTAGACAAAATTCTCTTGGCGTAGGAAACGTACTTCCGTGATGTGCAAGTTTTACCACAGAGCGCTGTGAACCTGCTTCTCTCCCCTCCTTCTTCTATTCATACTAGCATAGGTTCTTTGTTAAAATGACACCGAGAAACTCATACTGAATAACATGAGCTAGTGCCTGGGTACCAAAGCGATAGGTGAAATAATAGCTTTTTGTTTCTTACCTAAATGTAAACGGTTAATTCCGCGTTTTCCTTATGTTCAATTTTTTGGGGCATTCAAAGATGTGAGTTAGTGTTCAGCGAGATCTGGCCATGTCGGAAGTGAACATAACAAAGAGCACCCAACCATCACCAAACAGTTTGGTCTGAACAGGCTTGAAACGTTATGAACTATTCCATTTTACATAGATAAAAAAGATAAGGACGCACGAAAACTTTCATGGAGAACCACAGGATTTACAGGAAGTAGATCACAAACACTCTTAGGAATGAGGTAGGAAGAAATTTGAAAAATTATAAATTTCCGAAGTGTAATTCATTTCAGCTTTCAAATGAGGCTAACTTGAGAGAGAAAATCAAATACTTCTGCGAAATCTACAAGATCCCATAAACCTGACCTGCCTTATCTAGAATATTGGCAAAATTCTGCACAACTGAGATTAACGGTGTTTCTGTAGAAAACCTTGTTCAGAAACCGTTATGAACATCTTATACTGTGTTATCTTTTTCTAGTAAGGTTGTAGTAAATTTAGGTTTATTGCGTGGGAGTACTTTTAAAAATACAAAAACACTAGAAAGTGGGCGAGAGTTTGGAACCAGATATATGTCGCCCTTCTTGTGCAACCGAACAATTTCTGATCACAAGGTAAGCGACCCGACCGGAGGGAAGCCCGCAAAACGTTGTGAAATTATGATAACTACCAGGTATACTTTTGTAAGACAGCCTCGAAAATTTGGTGACGGCAATTTTGAAGGTTTTTGCTTTCAAATTTAAAAGCAAAATTACAGCGCCGGGTAACAATAAAATATCTGGAATGCCGTGAATAAATCGACAAGCTTGGCAAACTGGCTCGTTAGAGGTGGAAAAAAAGAAGCGGAAGTACCTATTTAAGTTGTTTGCGATCATGTTTACTCTACAATAATTACTTATTCGTGGGATTTTTTCTCAATAGCACTGGTTTTCTTGCTCAAAAGGTTGCAAATTATACTTTGGGAATACGTAATGAAGATGTGCGGATTCATCTGATTTATCTACATTTACGATTGCCGCAGCCTCATTCACTCTACCCTCGATTCAAAGAAGGGCACCCTTGTTTTCAAGCAGTTTGGCTTCTTTTACGTGTATAAGACACTTCGCGTAATTCAAATGTTTGCGTTAGACACTTTTTCACTTTGCTGCGGAACTTTGCACATACAGGAAAGACGGCACGCTTGCCCCTTCCTTTCTGTTTGTGTTCTCTTCATCTCACAAAGCCCGTGTTTTTTCACCGAGATGCCCCAACTCGCCCAAGAACAAGTTCTTCTGAATTTTATTCACATTACATTTACCTGTAGAAACACAGGAAACGTCTCGCAGCGTTTTTGTGAAGAAGTGAACCCCTCGTTCATCAAGGTCTAGGAAGCGGCGCATGCAGCTTCGCGGAGCCGATGAAACGGCACACGGCCGGGTTCCAGCCACCTACGAAACCACCCAGGGGTATTGATGGCTACCGCAGTAAAGGTGTCTAATGGCTCATTTGTTCCAAGGGAGGGCGCAAGCAGACGAACTATAAGGGAAACGGTGCACCAAGCGCTTCCAGCGCTTCCGCCGTAGAAAAACTAGATTTCGATGAGAAGATAAGTGCGAAGAGGGGGAGGCAAGAAAATTGTTCCTAATCAGGAAAAGAAACTTCAGCAGATACGTCATTTCCTTTTAGATTTGCTCGATGATATGAAGCATGTGTGAGCAGCAATTATTGTGTGCTTCCATCCTAATTGCTAGTGCAGCTATATTGGCGAGCGTGATTTACCGGCCATTTACTCATTCATTCAAAATATACGCTGGTCTTCTCCACTAACGTGAAACCAGGGGAGGGGCGGAAAATGTAGGGGAGGGGCGGAAGATATATGCATTCTTGCCGCGTTGTTGTTTTTGCCAACGACGACGGAGCCTTTGAAGAATAGAGGTATAGAGATTGCCATGAAGGACGAGGCGTTTTGGCGCGAGGTGTCGGAAAACGGGTGAACCGATGTACTCTTTTAGTCCGATTTTCGTTCTAGCCCAAGCCGATGGAAAACGCGTTCCCCGTATTTTAGTACCATGACTACATGAGACGAGGACAAGATACGCCCACAGCCCGAGTACCTAAGATTTCTCGCCATTACACGTAAGGGCCCGTGCCATCACAAAACGAAAGAAGGCCCTGGCTGCATGAATGTTCCCTGAGGAATCACCAGAAGAGAGGTCCTGCTCCAAACAACATAGGAGTTTTGTCTTGTAGTGCATCTGTGTGGCGCTTACTACTCGCTCTCACCTGACAACTGAGCTTTCGCTAGAACAACTTGGTTTCACCCCGTTCAACTACGGGTGAATGTATGGCTACCATTTTTTGGATCTATGGTGTCCGAGAGGCAAAACGCTTTCTCAGGGATGATCGCTTTCACATTTGAGAGATAAAAATTTGCTTACACATCTCATCCCAATATTGTGTTTTAAAATGATCATCTCGGCATCAACCTTCACATAGTGGAACTGTTCCTAATTTTCGTTTCACTTTCTTTCAGGAACACAAGAATGTGCTTTCACGCCAAAGCACCACAAGTGCGAACTGTGGAGAGCTGTCAAATTTTCATTCGACAATTTTACACTGGACGAATCAGAGGCTGAAGCGGACTTGGAATGTTGCCAGACATATTTCAATAGCAGCTGTAAGACTAATAACGTATACAAAGTGTATCAGCCACAGTATTTTGGAAAGAGAGATCCCTGAAGATAACTTTAGAACATTATGCAGAATTACATTTACTTTCTGATTAAATATATGCCCTATGAGGAGATCTTCACTTATAGCAAAATTTTACTGTCCGCCGCACACGTTTGCGGGACGGGCAATGCGTGGGGCAGCAGCGCAGATGATGATGATTGATGATTGATTGTGGTATCCTCTTTGTAGCGGTGAGATGACGCGTGATCTTACAAAAAAACAAAAAAACTAATCCACCTATGTTTTATACTCTTCGTTTTCTACTAGACCTGCTCTTAGCGAAGACACGGAAACTTTATTAGGCAAAAATACTTAATTTTCTGTCGCATTTGGCAGCCGTACTATGCAGTATTCCCCTCTCTGCTTTCGTCCACCAGCATTCTAATCTTCTTTTCGTCTTGCGGACAGCCTTGAAGTTTACTCACTCTGTGCTACCCTTAAATCCTAGAGCTTCTGGAAGCCGAATATTTGCCTCTAGATTTGGAAGGATACCCTTGCATTAGAACACTAAAGGCGCATACTTTGTTTCAATTTCCCAGACAACGCATACGCCATCGTTTTGTGTGTACTTCCCAAAAAATGTCTTAGTTCGCAAGCAACCTGCTCTAACCGCAAAAAGCAAACCACTTCCATTGAATTTATCGTAGGAATTTTCCCTTCTCATGTCTAAATTCTAAGCCCTGTACATCTCTAGCGAAGTTTTGGCTTCCTTTTTTTTCTGCATTAATTCGTTTCTATCTCCCTTGCCTCTTCATTGTGGTCTTTGGCTGTCCTGGATTCTCCACTGACCTTTCCCTATTTCATAGTTAGCTTTCTAGGCTTCCTAAGCCACTGCATGTCCACGCTTTTCATGCATAGGTACATAAAAGTTTTAGCTCTCCACCTAGGTTGATCCATTGCTCTCAACCTCCACTCAAAACATTTTCCTCTACGCTTCTCAAACTTCAAACGACGCCCAGCCAATATCTTCCTGCACTGCTTCGTCAGTTGTTTTTCCATGTGCTCCTAAAGCCAAGCGGCCTACCATTCTCTGGTTCACTTGAAAGGCTATAGAGTGTCTGATTTCAAGAACAGTATGGATTTGCACATGTGAGACACAGAACCATTACTCATTTCCAAATTCCTCTCACTATTTCATATCTGTTATACCCCCCCCCCCCCGAGCTCCAGGCTTCATTATCGCTCTCGTTCGCTTTCCCTTACCTTTACGTTTCTCCTGTGAATTCATTAAGAGTTATCCCCTTCATTTATTCACACTCCCAAATATATACATTTCTTCACTCTGGGTAAATCGACATGTTTAATTGACACTGCGTCAGCGCTAGACAAATTAAACACCATTATTCCCGAGTTTTCTGTGCGAAAACTTAACCCAAAGTCGGTGGCTTTCCCACCACTAATACTTATCAGCCCCTGCATATAGCTGTGGTTAGAAGCTAAAACAACACTGTCGTCAACATATAACATTACCTCAATACGCGGTACTTCTTCGCCTTGCAAAATAAGCGTTAGGTTGAACGCTAATTTACTTCCTTCTGGTTTCTCTCCTCACGGTGCCATGTAAAGCATAAAGAGTATGGGGCTAGAATGGCATCCTTGTTCTAATCTGCGATGGGTGTCGACCTGCTGTCTACATTTCTGCCCTTCCCATGTCAGCTGCAATATATTATTTATAGATTTCTACAAGGAACTGTATTACCTCGTCTTCTAATCACTGGAGTTTCAGTGTTCTCGACAGCACTTTTCTGTTTACGTTGTCATATGCTTTTTAATGACCAAGAACGTTATCCATATTGTTCTATTCGGCGCTTTCGCAATTTATTGCACTATTATTATGAACGTATTATAATCCAATCGCCTGTCATGTCTAAATCCTTTCTACAATTCCCCGAGGATATCATTTTCTTCCATCCATGCTCCATTTTCCGATTTTGTCACCTGCATTACGAATCTATACACCACTGACGTTACTGTGAGCGGTCTGTATGAATAAATACTGACTTTGTTGCCTCCGCTATTGTACAATAAATTCATCCTACTTTCTAGAGAATCCTGGGGTATTTGTTTGGTTTGTATCACCTTAACTATTGCCCTCATAAATGACGCCTTACTTTCAGGACCAAGCAGGTTTGTTAGGTGCATTGGTCTTCTGTCCAGGGCCACTGCTGTTTGGTGGGATATACGTTTTGCTCGGCTTTTTCTAAAATAGGTTCTTCAAACTTACTTCCCTTTCCGCAGTCGTCTGCGGCGCTAATATGTTCGGTGCAGGCTTTCCTATCTGTATTTCCCTAAACTTCCCCTATCACTCGATAAATATGTGTCAAGGCGTGCTCTCGTTCTAAGTGTTTCTCCTCCCCATCAATCAAGAATTTTTGATGGATATCATTTCTTGCGCTTAGTAATTTTACACGTTTCTAAATCTTCTTTGATGCGGTTTTGTCCTCCTTCTGGGTTTCTGCCATCCATTGTTCGCCTTTCTGCTTGATCTTTGCTTGCACCATTTGCAACGCACGCTGTTGTCCCTGTGGCCGACGTGGTCATTTGGCAAGGAAATGTTACAGTGCCGTTGCGAATGTAAGGGTCGGAAGGCGGACAGCAAGCGTAAAAACACTGACAAGTTAAACCCCGGTAAGCAGCGACGACGTTCATGGTGGGCACGTTTGGACGTTGATTTCGGAAAAGAAAAACGAATTGCAAAAACCGATACGCTGTACATTTCGCTGGGCGCACACTGAACTTGTGGCGGATCGGCCACCTCGTTGCGGGTGCACCGCCAGGAAACGAAGCCGTGGGACCCCTCAACGAATGACCCTTTTAATGGTGATAACTTGGTAACAATGATAATGATACTCATGCCCTCAAGCCAGGAGCCACACCTTCTTCCTCTTCTTCGCAATTCCCAACATTCTCCCGGCCACAAAAGAGTGAAACAACGTCCACATGTAGCAAGCGGCTCCTGGCCTAAACACTTCACCGTAGTTCTAGCTAGTCAAACACACAACATAGAGGACGGTTCAGAGCACATTGTCTTTTCGGCCCTCCTGCAGGTTTCTTCCTTTTTTTGGTCGTGCAACCTCGACCATCATCTTTGAATGGTTCCAGCAGCTTGACAGCTGGTTTCCTTGTCCCGGACTGTCGAGGTATGTGATCTTCCCGCTCGATGGATGCGAAGTCGTCTGACGTCCGTCCAAGGTTATGTGACGGTTCGCTTGATCCATTTCTTGCTTTGTTGCCACAGCAGTCATGATCGGGCCGCGTAGACGGTGGTTCCAAATGTCCACCCAGGGTTTTGTTGTGGGTGGTGTCGATGTTGTTCTTCGTTAGGCAGGCGTTGTGAATGTCAGCGTTCCTGTCCACTCTCTCAAGTACTTGCGCCTGAAGAACGCCGCACTTTGCTTGCTGGGGGAAAGGTTTCGGGGTCCGTTTCTCAGCTGGACCTCGCAGCGTCCATCCAAGCATAGTGTTTAGGGCCACTAAACCGTTAACCTTGTTGCACCGAATCGTGTGCCCCGTCGCTATTCTCTACAGTTGGTCGGAGCGTACTAGAAGGCTGATGCCTGGCTCCTCACATACGTCTGGAACCATTCTTTCCTCTGCCAGCCGATGGTCTAACTTTCTCAGCCGTGTAGCGAAAGCGCCGTCGATGTCCGTATCCACGATGTTTCGGCAGAGCGTGGGTACGGTGAACGCCTGGATCACTTGATGCGCATCGTCGAACTGGCTATGAAGCCGGAGCTCAACTATTTTTCACTTTCGTAGTTCATAAGGAACGGCCGATGCAAATGTATTGACGGCGAGGATTCTCTCTCCCTCGACTTTTAATTTTAACTTCGAAGCGAGGCCTTCCTTGATGAACGTGTGCTGGCTGCCACCGTCCAAAATGCCGCGTATGTAGCGCGCGTCGCTGGGACCGATGATCCACGACCGGAAGGTCTGGAGGTGAACATCTTCGCCCAGCTGGCAGCTAGTGAGCACAGTAGATGCAGTCTTAGAGGCCAGCGTCTGCACCGGGAAATTGCACGTGGTTCCGCTTTGGACTTCGTTTTCCTTTGACTTGTATCCAGGGTCGCACATGACGGTTGCATGCCTTCCCTTGCATGTCGTACACATGACCTTTCGTCGGCACTCCTTTGATCGGTGGCCCCTCCTCGTACATCGGTAGCACCGCATAGATTTTGCCAGTCGCTTCTTCTTTTCTAAGATGCTCAGAGAAGCGTCGCAAGCCTCGGTACTGTGCTTGGCCGATCCGCAAAAAAAGCACTCGTTTCGTTTGGGCATCGAAGCATGCGAGGCGTGAAGCACCGACGTTGACTGGCCGTTACGCTGGATAGAGTCGCTCGATTCGGTAGGAGTCCCTACTGGAGCACATTGCTCTCTTGCCTCGAGCTCGACTTGCGTGTACCTCAAGAGCTGCTCTAGCTTCTGGCAAGACGTTGTGGCACTGGTTGCCTCTACTGAAGCAGAAGGCACCGCTCCCTGCGCATCACCTTGAAGACGTCCATGGCGGTGGAATGCCAAGACGATTTCCTTCGGCAACGCCTCCAGCAAAACGTCGTACAGCATTGCCGAGAAGCTAGCTTAACACAGTCGTAAAGCCTGCGGAGCTCCTTGTCCTCAGAGTGAGACTTCACGGGCCGTAGCTCTCGGAGGTTTCGAAAATGCCGCTGTATGATACGGTTCTTGTCGCCGAACCTGTCCTTCAGCAGCTGGACGGCACTTTCATAACAGGCCTCCGTTGTTGGCACCGCGGCGATGGCAGCTGCTGCTTCACCCGACAAGTAGTTTCTGAGGTAATGAAACTTATCGGTAGCGGTGAGAGCCCGGTTGGTGTGGACTGCGCCGTTGAATTGCTCCCAAAACGACGTCCAGCTACACACGTCTCCATGAAAGGGCTGGATGGTGAGCATGGGCAGACGGGGTCCAGAGATCTGAGATGGAACCGTCGTTGGGGCCTGTGGCGTGCTAACCGCAGCCGAGGGGGCAGGTTGCGCCGTGTCGCTGACGCCCAGTTCCTCGAGCCGGTACGTAAGGCGAGTCAGAGCCTCGAGCGTCTGGTCGTTGTAACGGGCCGCCGACTCGTACTCCCTTTCCAGCTCCTCGACAGGAACCGCGTCCTCGACCTGGGCGTCGATCTTGCTAAGCTCCTCGCGGCTAGCCATGAGCTTGTCCAACACCTTCCAGAGCGCGAGCCGGTCGGAGCAGCCACTCTCGATGAGTGCTGTCGCCTCTGACGAAATTTTCGTCGCTTTGGCTCGCCTTGCAGCGCGTTTCGCCTTCAGCCGGTCCATTGTTCAGCGAAACCGTCCGGCTTACTCGCTTGGTAGGCAGCCCGGTCCGCGCGTTGTCTCCCTGGGTGCGGTTCCGAGAAGGACGAAGCTTGCTTGGGCGACCGTTTCTAGAAGAAACTCGTCGTCGCCGTCGCTCGCTGTCCACGTCGGTGGGAGCCGCTCGTTTTCCCTTGGGATTCGGCACCAAATGTGGCGGATCGGCCACCTCGTTGCGGGTGCACCGCCAGGAAACAAAGCCGTGGGACCCCTGAACGAATGACCCTTTTAATGGTGATAACTTAGTAACAATAATAATGATACTCATGCCCTCGAGCCAGGAGCCACACCTTCTTCCTCTTCTTCGCAATTCCCAACAGAACTGTCTATGGAAGTGGACACGGGATCCCAAGTGTGCGTCATATCGCGGCAAGTGTACGATCGGCACCCCGCCCACTGGCCGCGCCTGAAACCTCCACGAGTGAAATTGTCGGTGTTGGGTGAACTGGAACATCTAGTTAGGTATAAAGATGTATCGGTAGCTTGCCCACTCATTGCACTTGACTGTTCGCGACCAAGCCTATGAGGCGGCGATCTCCTTGCTCTGCTTGGCAAGGCCGCCGTTCCGATTGGAGACCTGACTGCACCGGACCCTAAAACAGGAACCAAGTCGGGCAACCGTACAGTGAACCGGATGCTCGGCGAGTATGAGAACGTTTTCTAAATAGACCTTGGGCTACCTAAAGGGGCACCAGCCAGCCTGAAACTCAAGAAGACAGCGACGCCGAAATTCTGTGAGCCCAGATTCCTTCCGTACGCCCTCCGCAAAAAGATTTCTCGTCAATTTGACCGGCTAGTGTCACTTGCTATTTTATCACCCGTGGAACACGCGTAAGGGCCTATGCCTATTGTACTAGTCTTGAAAAAGGACGGCTCCGCAAGTATATGCTGTGACTTCAAGGTCATGCTTAACTCGGCATGCGAGGTGGATCATTACCCTCGGCCTGTAGTGGAGGGCATGTTCGTAAGCCTAGATGGCCGTGAATAATTCAGCATTTTAAAATTGAAGGATGCGTACAACCAAGCGCCCCTTGACGAAGCATCCTGCAGGCTCTGTGTCATTTACAGGCAACTCGCGCTTTTCCAGTATAAAAGGCTTCCATTTGGTATAGCTTCTCCACAAGGCATGTTCCAAAGGAAGATGGATGCAATACTGGGGGGGTTACCGGGCGTCGAAGTCTACCTTGGCGATGTGCTGGTTTCTGAAGGCAAAAACGACAACGAAGAGCTGCTAAAAAGGGTTTTGGAACGTTTCAGAAAGCACGGCGTTAAACGTAGGGTTGACAAATGCAACTTTAGGCAACCTTCGGTAACTAACCTTGGGCATCGTATAGATCGGCAAGGCCCCCACCCCCTTGAAAAGAACGTAGACGCCATAATGCAAGCCCCGCCCCCACGTAAGGCTTGCGAGTTACGCTCATTCCTTTGTATGCTTACGTTCTACGCTCGGTTTCTACCTAATACGTCGACTGCGCTCAGACCGTTGTATCGGCTGATGGAAAAGGGAGCTCGTTGGCAGTGGCTGGAACCACAACAGTCAGCGTTTGACAGCGCGAAATAAATGCTGAAGGAGGCACAACTTCTCGTTCATTACGATCTTAGCAAGTATAGGAAGCTAGAATGAGACGCTTCCCCTTCTGGTATGGGTGCGATTCTGTATCACGCCGTGGGAAATGAGCACAGGCCGACTGGGTTCTGCTCTAGAACGCTACCAAAAGCGCATCAAAACTACTCTCACCTGGAGCGAGAAGCATTGGCACTTTTTGTGGTGTCTCCCGGTTTCGTGACTATCTTCTACGTCGGCAGTTCACCCTGGTCAACCAATCATCAGCCACAGCTGGGAATGCTCCGGCCTGACCGCCACGCTCCGCCGATGGCCATCGCACGCATTCAACGATGGGTACTGTTCTTTGGTGGCTACTAGTACGAGTTGCAGTACGTACCGGAAAAACAACTGCTCACGGCAGCCTCACTCAGCATCCTTCTGGCGCAGACAACGCACCGGTAACCGAGGGTGAACCTCCTCAATACGTCGTGGTGTTGGAAGCTCTTGATGAGGGTATTTTTACGACTCACGAATTGCAGGAGCTCACTGCCCAGGACCCGTGGTTAGCTCTTGTATCGTACTACATCTTGCACGGTTGGCATCGAATCACCAGCGGAATGACAACTGAATTTTTGCCATTTTCGACCGGAAAACGGAGCTGTCGTTGGCTCATCACCTAGTCAGTCGGCTGGGGTAACGGAGTGGTGATACCGCGAGAAGCGCGCGGAAGAATTCTGCAGCTCATCCACGAAACGCACGAAGGCTCTTCGTCAATGAAAGCCGTGGCCCTGTCTTTGTTTTGGTGGGCGTTAATGGACAAGAAAATCAAAGCGTTATCGGCACAGTGTGGAGAAGAGCTGTGTGGAGAAGATGTCCCTGCCTGCGGCAGCACCACCAGTCGCCTGTGATCGCGCATTCACATCAACTTTGCAGGCTTGTTAGCTGGCAAGTTTGTACTGGTGGTCGTAGACGCGCACACAAAGTGGATCGAAGCAGTTCCCATGAAGCACGCGAATGCGACTAGTACCATTCGCTGCTTGAGAAGCATGTTTTGTCGGTTCGGCGTGCCCCGTGCGATCGTGTCGGATAATAAAATACAATTCACAAGAAAAGATTTCACCACGTTTGTGGAAAGAAACAATATTGCGCAGCTACGTACGGCGCCTTTTCGCGCCCTGTCAAATGGAGCAGCGGAAAGAGCAGTTCGTACCGTGAAAGACGGAATGAGAAAAATGCGAGATGGGCAGTTGGAAGAAAACCTCATGGGACTGTTGTGCAATACAAGGCGGACTCCCTAGAAGGGCGGGAATTCTCTCTCGGAAATGCTTCTCGGCTACCAGCTCCGGCGCCGCCTCGACATATTCTTGCCGCCAAAGGATGCCAGCTCGTCACTGGGCGCTGACGACCGACAGTCGCGCCAGGCAGCAGCGATTACGTGCGCAACTACGGCGTCGGTCAAAGATGGACGCCGGGACGGGTAAAAACCACTGCGGGAACAAAAATGATGGCTGTAGAGACGGCAGCGGGAGTAACTCAGCGCCACATCGACCTAATCCGTCGCCGTCACGAGGCGACTCATGAGATGACGTGTGCGGAGGCAACTGGGGGAACGGAAGCTGAACGTGAACCTGATTGCGTGCCTACTGCGGCTCCTCCGCCTGCGCGGACACCCACACCAAGGCGACACCTGCTAGAGCAAAGCCCGGAGCTGCCAACAGCGAACGGTCGAAATGTGGCTCAAACACCAGCAACGCCAGACGTTCCAGTCGCCCTTGGCGACCGCCTTCCGGGGACAGTGTCCCCACAGCCCACCAGCAGCCGATCGACAAGAATTAGAAAACCGGTACAGCGGTTGCAGTTTTAAGAGGGAAGAAGTGTTGGGTTTTTGTTGTGGCGGCCAGCAAAATCCGCAGCGCGCGCACCCATTTATTTTTGGCCCCGTGCGCCTCGGTGCTCTCCCCCCTCTCCTCTCTGCAGTGTAACCCTCTCTTGATGCTAAGACCTATGTACGCTCGTGTTGCAATATACGTTGTTCTTCTCTGCCCGACCCTCGCGCGCTCGAGATGCGACAGCTTTTTTATCTTATGCTTTATGAACGTGATCATTTCGTCGTACTCCCAATCTTTTGTGGGTACTTATTGATTTCGTCCTCCATCATATCAGCGAGTATCCTTAACTGTAATTGTTCAAAATACTTCCTCCGGTTGTACCGAGTTTTAAATTTGTCCGGGTTGCGCCTTTAAACTGAGAGGTAAGCCGCTTCTGGTCTTTTCCTAAGGCGCCTGTTCCGTTTTTATCTATCCTATTTCCCGCAGCCTTTCGTGTACTGTTTCGGAGACTAGACTATCATCTATGCTTGAGTGTTGTTACTTCTATGCCACGTTATTTGTCCGTCACATTTATTTTCCGTGTTTAGTATTACAGGCCGGTTTTCCTGGTATTGCGGTATGAATAGAGAACCGTTCTGCTCTGTGTGCCAATCAAAATATTCTATGTAGGCATTCATATCTCGAACTAAGTATATTTCACAGGAATCTTTCCACTCGTTTACATCTCTCCATTGGTCCCTGTCTCCGCTTTCCGTAAATAGGTACACAACTCCTAGCCATGTATTTTACCCCGCTATGGTGCCTATAACCTATAGATACTCTTTACAGCTTTCATGCAATCTCTGCAAGTCGGTGGCTGTGTAATAAGCGTGCGAGCGCCTCCCTCTCTCTTCATTGCTCTCGGCCTGTTGCAACCTTCCCAGACATAATTGTCTATAACAGGTGGGGCTTCTAGATCTTGGAGGTGAGTCTCGGGTAAAGCGTATACTTTTATTTCTTCCCGTTCAAGTTGAATTTGAATTTCTACTCACTTACCAATTTTTCTTCCTCCCTGCATATTTATGTAGCTGAATAAGTATCTATTGAATTTTTTCCCTTTAGCTTTCCGCTTACCTTGTCTTTTTTGTCGCTACAAAATGGTTCCCTCTATCGTTTCCACCTAATTCCGCCTGTCTATTTTCAGCTATGTCTATAGGTTCTTCGGTTTGCTCTAGGCCTGACTGCTTCCGAGCGTTGAGTTGGCACACGTCCCTCGATACCCCTTTGTCGCCTAGTTGGCCTCCCGTAGCGCCATTAGGCCCCATAAGCGCTCTCCCACTTAAGCGCCACCCGGCCTTATTTCCTACTCTGGGGCTGTAGTGAATATCCTCCCATTGAAAAGCTTGTTTACGTCCAATGCTGCCCACTATCTTGTTCACGTCTATCGCTTCAAACCCAAGTTCCCAGCAGCGCCCTGGATCTCACCACCCATAACCTTAGCCAAAGCAAGAATAGGCTTGCTGGGGCCGCCAGCTTCGGTCTTTTCCAAGTCTTCGTGCCACTAGTGTGAAGCCTCCTGAACTGTTTGTTTGAGAAACTGTGTAAATCATATCGTGCGGAATAAATTACATTAAACGTAGGTACCTTTACAACGCATCTGATCTGACAAATAAATATTTTTTTAAAGAAGCAGTACCGCAGGGTGGGTATAAGACTTCAAATAGGAGACCCAGCACGATTTTATTTGAAACGCAAATTGCAGCGAGCGATATGTTTCCTTGTTTTCATTCATAATACGACAAAACAGTTAGGTTAAACGTTCTGGCCTGGGCTGCGAGAAAAAATTGTGCAGACTGCCACTGACATATTTTTACCGCGAAAAAGAATGCCAAGTGTTTGTTTATGCAATGCTGAACAATGGTGTTTCCTGGTGTTTCAGCACCTACAAACAATTGTTTGTAGTTCGCTTGTTATTGACAAATCGCTTGCGTTGTCAAAAAATACTAGAACCGCGCCGTTGAACATCTTTCAGTCAGCATAATATTTTATGAGAGGCGTGAAATATTAAAAATGCGAATATAGAAATAAATTTATCGGCAACTTGTACATGCGCCTTAATGTAGTGCACTGAGGATTTTCTGTCCCGGTTAAGCGACACTTAACGAAATAAACATTTGTTTATTACCTTAGGGAGGCATAGAGGTACATAAAACGTGATTTGTTGCTTCAAGAGTGCAGCTCTTGAGCAAATTTTTTGCGTATTCTGTCCGCGTTTAAAGATACTAAGAAAATTCCAAGTGATCCTGCCCGCTTGCCTCTATTGCCCTTTCGTCAAGCTATGCATACCCTAATTAGGGAGATTGAGTAATAATGTCCAAAGAACTGCAGCGTTCGCCACGTGCCTCGATCACACGTTGGCAAAACTTGGCAAACTTGGCAAAATTTGACCCCAGGAAAAACTGCAGCGTTCGCATTATCGTGGCCACACTTGTTCTGAAGCGGAAATACACGTCATAGCGTACGCCTCCCGTTCGTTCGTCCTCATTTCGTTCTCCTGTTGTTTTGCGCATGTGCTCTGTACCGTGGAAGGGCCACGAATTGAATTTGGAAGCTGCAGTACGTGATTCTTGACCCTATATGGCCCGGCCATGGGTAGGTCGCACGGCGGAGGAAGAGGCTGGGCTTCGAGAGGCTCGGCGTGCAAATCATCCCCTAAGACGGGAAGTCGTACTTGCTGAGTGGCGTACGAAAACGTCGACCAAAACGACCAGCCCACTGTGTACTTGCTCAGATGAGGTCATTGAAATGTCATGGCCCAGGTGTCAACCACGACACAAATATAGTAAACCTCTGCTTTGTGTCCGTCACTGATCACCAACAGCTTCGACATTCAGATCTTGCGCGTGCGTGCAAGCTTTCCTGTATTTTTAGTCACTACCAATAAGTGAGGAGGGGAATGACCGGTAGAAGGGTGAGTGAGCCACGAGCTAGATGAAGTACTTTGTAGTGTATTCGCGTGGTGGTATTTCTCCTATTGTTAGTGACCCTTAATGGACAGCGCAACGATAGACATACTTCAGAACAGTGATGACGGCTTTTCTTTTTGTGCAGTGGAAGCGCGGCAGGTTCAGGAAGTAGAAAATGTAAGTTTTTCTTCGGGGAGCACTCTGTGGCCCTTTCGAAGTCCCACAGCTGGTAAATGAGCCCTGACAATGAAAACTGCCATTCAGTGAACGGTGTGAGAGCGCGTGCACACACTTCAGAACAAGGGTCTCGCGACAGCAATAATATATACGTTCCTGAGTTAAAATACAAGTTGTGAGTACTGGACATACGACCTATTCGGCTTGACCGACGAATGCAGAAGCTAGTTATGCAAGTTTGAGAAATAGGAGTGCACTTTAAAAGCGAAACGAATAGTTGGAGGGCGAGTACGGAAGCTAGCGTAATAAGAGAACAATGTAATGCAATATACCCTTCCATAAAAGAAAACAATAGTCTCTCCCATCTGGAGCCCTTTTCTCTTTGTCATAATATGGCCAATAGCACAAAAATAAAGTTATAGGTACAGATAGGCACCCGTATCCTGAAGCAATCAATGTACCCTTCTGAGGCCGGAAACCCACACTAACACAGGTTCCCCACGCACGATATGCCCTCAGGGATACATAAACTGTCATTAAAGTCATAGTACCAGCGCAGAAGTGTCAGTCTCGAGATGGAACTAAGTCTAATGTGGTGGAAGGGTAGGGTACTACGTAGCCGGGCAGGACCTGTGCACGAGCGGTCAGCGAGGTATCCCCTACGGCCGAAAAACCTGGAATTATCAAAAAACAAAATTAGGGCAGATCATTCATTGGGGTGATTCTAACATTTGGCTTTCGGTGGTTCACCTGATTTTATTGTATTGGTATTGGGACTAAGGGTGCAGCGGTAACGCTGATCATGGTTGGATTAAGGGCATCCTATAGGCCGGAAAGTTTGTTCGAGTTTACAAAATAGGAATTTGTGGATTTGCGAATAATTCAGGCGACATTGAAGAGCTTAGCGTTTATTCGTCGTCCTCGCCATCACCAGTCATAAAGGTCCCTATCATAACCAAGGTAGCACCAAGCTTAGATCTTGTAGCGTTTTGCCCTAGCCTGTTATTATACCCGCATAAGTGTTTTGCCCTTTTTCGTAGACAGCGCTAACTGCGTTTACTAAATAGCCAATAAAGTGTTATTGTGCCGCGTATTTTCCCCGGTAAACGCGGCGCATCTGCGATAGTCTTCATCTCGCCAGTCGTAAAAACTATTTAGAGGAAGGGGAAGGGACGCTAAGGGGAAGTGAAGTAGAGTGAAGATCAATTTATTCTCGTCATCCAGGAAAACAGGAGGCCCGGACAAAAGGCGTCAAAGCTAGACGATAGCTTGATACGCTGATGCTGTTGGCAGTAAACATATCAGCCCCAAAGAAAACACCAGATATAGTGAAGCTGTGGTATATATATATATATATATATATATATATATATATATATATATATATATATATATATATATATATATATTTATATATATATATATATATATATATATATATATATATATATATATATATATATATATATATATATATATATATATATATATATATATAATTGCCCTGAGAAAAGCAAGTTCTCTTTACTGAAACGTAGGCCACAATGGTGCTTTTACCTTGTTCGAAGTTTTTCTTCTCTTGTGTTCTCTACCATCTTCAAAGTTCTACTACTCCCTATATTTATATATAGATGTATACAGTAAAAGTACGATCGCTTCTTGAGAGACAGTTTATTGCAAAATTTCGACGTGAGACAAGTCTTTCTGACTTGAGTCAAGTGGAAACGTCGAGAAAAAGTATCCCCAGACAAGCCTACTGTTATACAGCGCATACTTCGGCAGAAACCAGTGTTAATGTGGGCTATCCATTTCTCTACAAACCATGGGGAGATATGTCTTGGAACACCGAATGGACCACTGTCCGAAGAAAGCATACAGAACTTAAAGAAAAGCACGTCCCCAAAAATCAAATCGCCTTCTTAACACATAGCACATGGTTTAAGACCCAAGTAAAAAGAGAATAAATAAAAAGAAACGTCTTTATTCAAAAGCGAACTTGTCGAACTCGGGTGGTGACTGGCAGCGCTATCCTGAACAATCGCATAAATGCAAAGCAGAGATTGAAGCATCTAAAGACAAGTTTTTAACGGTGATATTGTCAGCATGTTAATTAAAATCCAAAATAGTTTTGGAAAGTAATAAATCCTAAACACGCATCGCAATCCACAGTTCCAATAATCAATGACGGTGTGCTGCTCTCACCACCTAACGCTGCGACGCGATTGAACTATTTTTCAGCTCTGGATTCGCAAAAGAAAACCTTATACCGTCTGATCTTGTGTTTCATTCGAATAACTCATCTATGGATCAGGTCGTAATCACAGCGGAGGGCATAGAACCTGCCATTGATCGTCTTTGAAATAACTCAGCACCAGGTCTAGGCGGCATCTTCCTAAAAGTACTTAAAATGGCAAGCCTGCAATATCTATCATACAAGCCGCACTACTTCAGCAGTCACTCGATACGGGAATCGTACCTGACGACTGGAACATTAGTCGCATCACTCCTATATACAAATGAGGTACGCGATCGCTGCCCTGAAATTACAGACCAATCTTCTTGACTAGTGCTCATGGTAAATTACTTGAACATACCATAAGTTTTGCAGTTATGGAAAATTTATGTCAGCATAGTATTTTTTCTTTATTAATCAACATGAATTTCAACGGGGACGTTACAATTATTCGAACTTGTTACTGACGTTCGCCAAGCTGTCCACGATTCGGTAAAGATTGATGCCATATTTATTGACTTAAGAAAAGCGTTGTATAAAGTTCCTGACACGCACCTACTGATGAAATTAAGTCGGCTCAACTTACATAGCAAAATTATTACTGGGTTTCAAGTTTTTAAACCAATCGTTACCAGTTCGTTTCCGTGAATGACCAGTATTCCGCCTTACAACAGGTTAAATCTGATGTTCCGAAGGATTCTATACTCGGACCAATTTTATCCCTTATTTACATTAATCTTATCAGCACCAACATACATTGAACAGTTAGCTTGTTTGGGGACGATTGCGATTTCTACAGACAAATTACTAGCCCTCAAGATACTAACATCTTACAGGCAGATCTAAACAAAGTTTTCCTTTAGTGCGAGCAAAGGCAGATGGAAATAAATCTTTTGAAAACTAAAGTTATGTCATTCACTAGGGCTGGTAACGTTCGACTGAGTTCCTATTATATGAACAACATGTGCACGGAAAATGTGTCTACAATAATGTATTTGGGGATTCACATATCTTCAAAGCTTACATGAAACGCTCTTATTGACGAAGTAATTTCCAAAGAAAAAAAACTCTTAGCTTCATTAGACGACATTTATATTTAGCAAATCAATCGACCAACCTTTTAGCTTACACAGCCTTAGTTCGTTCGACGATAGAATATGCCCCTTTAATTTCGAATCCGACTTAGACATACCTAATTAACAAGCTGGAATGCATACTGAAAGAAAGCAGCACGCTTTGTCACAAACAAAATACTTCATGACATCCAGCATCACAGCTATGAAAGCACCCCTCCATTTGCCCTCCATAGAAAAACGATGAATGATAGCACTGCTCTCTCACTTCCATACGCTGAATCACACTCCATCGTCCCTTACAGCATCCCATATCACGCCTGCGAATCTCATTTTTCCGCGTCTCGATCATCCATCCAAAGTCCGCCCCATGTTTGCAGGCACAAATCTTCTTCGACAATCGCCGCCATTTTTTGCCATTTATCGTTGGAATAAGCTGCCACCACAAATTGCATGTAATAAAGATCAAGACTCCTTTGTCAAACATTTGAAGGGCAGTTTAAACATGCAAGAAAGTAGGATTGTTGTGCTTTTGACAAGAATAACTACGTGCTTAGTACCGTGTGATTTTTCATTCTTGTGTTCCTTCTGTTAGTCTTTGGTAAACCCTACTCCATGTACAAAATTGCACTTGCTGTTGATTTTGAGTAACTGTGCGGAGATGTTTGAACTATTTGGTAACTCCCCCGTATGTAATGCCTGCAAAGAACTTTAGGGTATTTGAATAAAAAAATCACGAGGCAATGGCGCAAGCCTGTATCGGCTTGAGTTGTAACGTAACTCTAAACCCTTCTCCTTGCTCCTTGAAGCTACCCCGTTAAATTAACTATAGCAACACTGACGGCATCAATGAAGCTTCATAACGAGCACTTGCTTACTGCCTGTTCATTGTCGTAAAATTGTTCATGTCTACAAACTAGCTTTATTGCCACTGTTTTGCTACGATTCATTCAATACATATCTCTGGAATTATTTCAGTGCTGACCAACAGGGTGGGCCAGAGTACTTACTTCTTAGATGCTACGGGGTAGTTGCTTTTCGGAAACAATTTGATGGGTTAGCGTTTTCTGAATGCATTTATGCCCTAGAAGGGGGTAGCCTGGTGTCGGCTGCTGCACCAGTCTGTTCAATCTCAAAGCTCAATCACCTCCCTGGGTGTATCTTTGACATTCTTGTCTTTTAAAGGCTAACTATGCGAGCCGAATTGTTGAAGCTGCACCTCTGTCTCTTCATGCTTTCATTAGATGGTGCGGAGCTTATTACTTTGCATACTGCATTTGGGATACACCTGGTTTTATGGTTTCAATATTTGCCTGCACTATGCTTGCGAGAATGGTTTGTAAATGACGGTGTCTGAAGAGGCAATACAGGACGCGCGGTGAGCGGCGTGCAGTTTTCTGTACAGCTATAGAACGCACCAAACACGGCCTTCCCATCCACTCGCTCTCATCTCGTACTTTTCCTGCACAAACGTGTGCAATTGTCTCCTTTCCAGACGCCACATAACTAACGTGTTCCAAATTTCGTCTTTACGGGCACCATATAGGAGTGAAAAAAATTTCCTCCAACCACTTTGCACTAAGTTGACCTAATTTAAAACGCATGCAGTTATATCTGTTCCATGTCTCCCCAACAAATATTTTGATATGTCCATTGCTCCTGTTACAAATTGTTACTTCTTATTATTGTATAGTTGGAGCCTTCTGCTTCTATCTCTGGCCATCAACAATAGCAAATCAATAAGGTGCATGCAGCTGTGTTTGTAAAAAAAATATTTGCCGAACAATTTTCGTCAATTACCACTCAGCTGCTAGCTTTCACAGTCCAAGAAGTCTACAAGGCATTGCTGTCAGATACCTGAGGGCAACGTTTACCTGTTGGAAACCTTCACTTCGATTTGAATTTAAAAACTAGTGCCTAAATTGTGGTTTTTGCTTTTTACCTTGAAATAGTAGAAAAGCAAGTGCATTTGCGATATGCATAGAATGGGATCCCAGGCACTGCACAAGAAATACGAGGCGAGATCCTGAAAGCAGGGTGGTAATCCTGGGAGGGGAAGTTGATGATGATCGCAAAGGATTGTGCCAGATTATGCAATTCTAGCCGCGTGTCCTTTTCGCATAGAGCATAAGCACATCTAGTAACATGACTTCACAAAGGAAAATTTTTTCGGCGATAGGGTGCAGTCGTGAATACGCAGGGTATGGCTTAAGTGGGGACGCGCGCATAACGCAAGGTGCAGCGTTGTCCCAGAATATATATGAGGAGCATGGACTGGCGGTCGAGATGGCGGACCATACAGCTGACGAAGCGGTGCGGGAAGTCTATAAGGAACAGTGTCGTATACACAACAAATAAAAAACAGGTCAATGCAGAAGACACCACGAAGTGGGCGCAGAGAACGGAAGCGAAAATGAAACCCTGGACACTTCTACGACAGAGAAACAAGAAATCAGGAAGAAAATTTTCCATGGCAGTATCAGAAGCAGTGCTTTGCTCTTAGAGCGCCGGCGGAGTGCCTGAGAAGCCGGGCAGACACTGGTAACAACATGCAGCAAGATGAAACATGTACAAGCTGCGGCAGTGATCGGAAAACTATGGAAAAAATTGTCACGGACTGAACAGAGATACGACTCTCGCCGGGTGAATGGGAAACAACGTTTGCGAAGGCTTTGGGATTAGGGGTGAGGGGAAGCCTCTACTCTAGAGTTATAGAGGTGAGAAAGGGTTGGCTGCAGTGGTGGTGCTGGAAAAGTAGGGAAGGGATGGTTACGCAGGCGGAGTAATCTTACTGATGAGAATTTAAAACAGCGGGGGTGAAAAAAGGGGGACTAGAGCGATGGGTGTTTAAAGTAGTGGAGAAGGAGGAATCAGTGGAGGCAAATCTCTCGGGTTATCCAGTAGTAGATAAAGTAAGCCGAATGAAACGGGCAAGACGATTGATCACACCGACGCCCCGATTCAAAGGGTGAGCCACTAATTATCATTATCATCATTGCACAGAGTCGAAGGGGATACGTTCAAACGTAGCGTCCGTCACTTGATGCAAGAGATGGTAGGGAAAAGTGGAAGGAAGGACACTTTTTATAGTCCCACGCAGCAAGATGACGTCGATGAGATGCCTAAAGATCCCACAGAACACTGCCTTAAGGGGTGTTACTGATCGTACTTATGCGCTCAGTCCTAAGAAAGCAGAGTATGGAAGTAATGTACCCAGAGGCTGAGAAGACTCATGGATGTAACGTAGTTGAAAGTGTGAAAGGGGCCGTATCTTGCCGCACAGAGTTTTATGCCGACCAATTGTAGGGCAGGGAGTTTTCCCAATCATGGTGGACGCTGAGAAGGGCATGAAATCATGCCCATAAGTTTCCGCCTGCGTCTTCTGGCCACCCTTCTTTTTTCGGTGATGAAACGCTGTGTCAAGCTTGTGCTGCTTCGAACAAGAGCGCAGGAAGTCGCAAATAGGACTGGACGAGATGTATGGGCACCGTCCTTTGAGCAATTGGCGGCGAGATCTATGGTCAAGCATTACATCGTTTGGGAAGCTGCCTGTCCGAACGCACATTTTACTACAGCACCTGTGGTTTATATTTTATTTCTTTGTCCTGTCTTTTGCACTGTTTCTCTTCATATTGCAATGCACCTACTGGCCCTTCAGCAAACCGTATTGCATATTTTACAGCCTGTCGTGGCTCTGCCTTGCGGCAGGCACCTGGGCTTCACGTATGGTTTAATGGTGACCTTTACGAGCGGCACTTGACATACCGCCAGATTTTAATCTGGCGGTATGTCAATTTTAAACTGGGGTATCTCCGCACGCCCTCAGCATAGAAAAAAAGTTTCCCTTTTTTTGTGTGTAATACACAATCTTGTGCGACAGTTCGGGAATCCGGAGTTATGAGGCCAAATGTGTACGCTTTGCGAAATTCAAACGTGTTTGAATTGGAAGCGTAAAAACTGCAAAATATAGAGTGCCATTACACTTCTGATTGCTCCGGAGTAGAAAAGGTGCCCATTAGCTGCACAGAACTCTGGTTTAAGGGAAGCTGCAGCATGTGACTTTCTTTTTGCTGACGCAATTCCCGTGGCAAGACAAAGAAACCAAAGCGAAGAAAGGCACGCATGCACGATGTAGAAAAAAAAAGCCTGTCGAAGTAAATTGCGAAGAAATGAAACCGAGGACGAAGAAATGAAACCGAACACACAGATGCACATACAATATAGAAGAAAATAAGTTGTTCCTAAGTATCGCCAAGCCTTCACGTTGAATGTATAGGTCAATGTTTAAGAGAAGAAACATTAAATGAGACGTTTTGTGTCAGTTCCGGGTTTTGGAATTTTTGCAATCTACGGACTCTATAAAAGTATTTGTCTCCCTGGTTAACCGTAACTTTTCACTGAACTTAAGGCACACTAGTGGTCAGTCATAAGCATCACTAGACACTCCCTTTGGCACTAAATTCACATTGTTACATGTTGTCACCGTGACGATGCCGGACAGAGTGCTGCCTTTCGTGGGACGGCTGAGCAAACATGGCAGAACAAGCCGACCTTACGTGCCAGCGCAGCCAAAACGGGCCCTTGTTCCGTTCTTGGGAATAGATTGTCTTTTTGTGCAGCAAAATGGCCGTCGGATTCTAACTCCTACTGTTGAGTGTTGCCAAGGCCTCGTTTACGTTTTGCGCTTTGAACGGTCTTGCAATGGAATACCAATTTGCCCAGAAATCCGCCTTAATCAGTTACATTGTACAGCTTTGTTCGATGGTACCCAACACAGTACCAGTCAACCCTTTGCATACAAACTGGAGGAGAAGTCTCAGCAGCATCCTCCAGGTTTTTTGGCGTTTTATAGATGGATTATTTCAACGATTTCGCATAGTTGACGATGTCCTGGGGACCGACGCATCTCTTCAAGGTATTCTGAAGCATCTTTGTATTCTTTCAGGGCGCATCGCTGCTCATGTCATCGGAATCAATGTCTTGACTACCGAGAGTGTTGCCCATGCTCTGGATTTCCCTAGTAAATATTTACGCTCTATTAGGATTTAATAACTCTCCCTTCGATGTCTTCTCCCCTATCCAATATCACAAATTACCATTGTTTACACAGCTTCACCAGTTCCTAGGAGATAGTAATTATTACTTTCCTGTAATTAAAAATGTGCCACGCTGCTAGAACCTCCTGGATGCCGGCTTCACTCGGAAGGTTGGTATACTTTATTCGATTCAGATGCTCTCGCAAGCAGGGATTTAAAGCTAAGCTGCCAGCCTCTCACTGATTCTCTGTAGTCCACCCAGAACGCACTGCATGAATGCCAATTTTTCCTGGCGAAGATGACTTTTGCAGGTGAACTAAAGAAACGTTAAAACGCTTCCCGTGGTTGGCATCAAAAATGGGTTCTTTGCGTTCTGAAGCCGACGCCTATCATATGGCGCATTCCGCAAAGGGCGAAGCAGTTTTTTTTTGAGAGGGGTACATGGACAGGAAAAAGTGTGCTGAAAATGCACCCCTCCATTTAACATCGACAATGGTTGCACGCTGCGGAAAGCCACGAAATGCCAGTATCAGCAAAGCAGAAGACTGAAAAATTGCAGTGCAGGTGACGGTCACCAATTAGAAAGAGGTAGTCGTTTCTCGGGTGGTTCATTTGGCGTTGGTTCGAAGTTATTTTGAAAAGCTTCGCCTTACCCATCGTCTTCGTTTCCACAGAGGCGTTATTTATTTTTTTAGCCACCGCACTTCATTTCGCCAATGCTGCATTGGTAGCCCATGTCTATCCTGTTGCTTCACTTGGTCGTATGAACAAGACGTTATCATGAACATTCGGAGCGGTTCTAGAGCATGCATTTGTAAGCACATGTCAACTTCAGGTATTCTTCACGAGAAACATGACGGTGGATTGTAGGATGAATATTTTGGCCTCCTACATTGCTAGGTTTTGCCCTCCGGGTTTGTTTCTCGAAAAACCACATTAAAAACGCCAGTTTATATCTACACAAATCACAAGTCGCTGACATTCGCCTCAGCCTCATTACAACATCTACACTGCACTACATGTGCGACAATTTCAAGGAATATGGGCGCTTACCAAAGAGATACAGTCCGCCAGTGGCTATTCCGATTTCCCTGAAAACACATTCACTTTGCATGGACAATAGAAATGCCTTTTTCTTTGAATAAGGCCAACACCTTACGTTTCCTTGATATTCAAAAACTGGTTACAACGCAGACTGCAAGTGCCAGCTTTTCTATCGGCATACTGCAACGACGCTATTAAGACTAAACTACTTCTATGTGGCAGAGTTTCAAACCTCTGGCATTCATGGTTATCAAAAGGCCATTGCAGTCCACAGCATTTGGCCGAAGACACATGCGACATGCACAACTGCATGCCCCGCGCAAGCCGCGCCAGCGGGCTGAATTCTATTGGCATTCCGTTGCTCTTGTAAACTGTTATTTCAGTCTATGCAATGGCTCGTAATATTATAATCAGCACGTAACATTTTTCCATGGTTCCTAATATGCCCTTGCATGCGTTGACAAATACGCGCGTTTGCCAGAGGCTCGCTATTTTCACCCTAGGCCAGCACCGCTCTTTGTTTGGCAGCCCCAGCGACATTGCGATTAGGGGGGAGGGGCGGAAGATCTGCAATCACGCGACAGCACGACGCACGGGGCCGGGCGCGGTTCTAGGTGGACTCCATATTGTATTCCAGCCCACAAACAGCGGTCCTATTCGAGTCTTCTTCTTTTCGTGTGTGTTGACATCGCACCCTACCTAATGTTTTCGTAATACAGCGCAATAAGTTTACTTTTTCCTATGGATAACGCACCACTCTTATCCTGCCTAATTGATGTATTTATTTTTTTATTTATTTAAAATGAAAATGATCCCAAGCACCGCTTGGCCTTTTTTAGATAATGAACTGGGTATACAAGGTATACGAAGTCAAAGGTATACCTTGACTCAAATTATACATGAGGTATAGGCACCGCTCAAACCAAAAACATTAAATGAAGGGCTGTAAATCAAAAACGGGCAGACATGAATATGTCGATATATACAACAGTACAGTGTGATCACTGAAGAAAAAACATTTTCTGAACAACAAGATCTCGGAGACAATGTGTATAGTACTCACTAACACATACAAAGATATACAGAGTGGAGCGTTTTAAGAAACACAAGAATATTGGGAAAAATACAGGTGCGACCCCTCCATCCTATGGTCAATAAAAATACCACACCTTTAGAGGAACGCCAAAAAGAAGCAAGTAGTTCCAGGAAATGTTGATAGCAAGCCAAAACAGGTTTTGGAACCCATAATAGCATTGGCTAACTGGTGCAAGGCTCAGTTTCTGTCAACATAAGGTAGCCATGCGAACGCAAAGGTCTGCTTGGTATGCGCAGCTGAACTGAGCCCACAAAGCGAAGATAGTCAAACTTTGAGTGAATACAATAAAAAAGAAAACTATATCAAGCTGGCAGCGCACAATAGATGATACATTCACATTCAAACAGGTAAGCCCGACGTGGCCACAATGACGCAGTGGTGAGTAACGATGAAATACGGCTCTTTAGAAGCTCGTTTGAGTTTGCTCTAGTCGAGGGGACGACTATATTCTTATAGGGAGAAGATGGCAACTTGCACGTTGGGCTAAAATAAAAGTTCCACCACTCGGAAGCACTGTCAGGGTGTATTCGGTGCAGAAAGATGCTTTAATTGCCGAGAAAAAACTAATAAAAACAATTTCCTTTTTTTCTGCGTTGTATGATGTTTCGCCTTACATCAACGGAGGTGGGAAGCGAGTGAGAAAGTGGTGTGACCTATAAGAACACCTAAAACCTACTGAGCGAGTCATCGCGGCCGCCGTAGCCACTGGTCGTGCACACGCCGCACGCGCCAAAACAAGCCCTTCCGTACACTCTTGTTGCCAGCCACTCTCTGTGCGTCAATCTTGGTGCCGCACGGGACGGCCGGTGGTGGTTGGGCAATTTGAATATGGCGCGCGGCCTTTTTCGTTATCTATGTAGGCGGCCGATGAGGCGGTGCGGCCGAGCCAGGCCGAGCCCACGTTTATTGTGGTTGAGTTGGCTGTGCCATGGTCGGAACGAGGCGCATAGAACGAGGGGGCCCTTCCGATACCCGGTGCTGAGTGCTGCGTGTCCTTCGTGCCCCGTTGGCCCATCCGCTGATGATGATGGTCGCGCTGAAGAAGATGATAGCGGCGCTACAGGGCTCCCCCCCTAGCGCGTAGCGCGTTATGAGAAATGTGTGAAAACGATGTACTATGTACAGGTATGTACTATTTGTCCGTAGTCAGGAAGAGAGTCCGTGGGCAGTCAGTGGTCTAGTGGCCGGGGTTGAGTAAAGGGCACGGTCCTGGTCGTCAGCGAGGTAGCGTTCGGGTAAGGGGCAACCTCTGGTGGTCGAGGCTGGGAGTGCGGCCGCGGACGCATTGCGGGGTGCGAAGCGGCTGCTGCCATTGATGGTAGAGCGAGCGGCAGGCGTAACTGGAAGGACAGCGACAAGGTGAAGCGTGGTGCAGCAGAATGACGAGCGGAGTGCGGGCTTGACTGTGCTGTTGTGTGAGCTCTGGCGATGTGTTGCTGTCTGGGCAACGTGCGCAGGCGCCGTGCGAGACGGAGCAGCGGAGGACGCCAACGACAAGCGTCTCTCGAACGAGCGGTGGGTCGCGTTCTTATCGTGCAGTGCACTCGCGCTGATTTCCACCGGGGTCGCAGAGCAGAGCGCCTGTCACACCGTAAACCGAATGCGCTCCTGTAGCAGGGAATCGGCCGAGGTGGGGTTAGCAGTTTGCGGCGCGTCTGACTGCATGGGGACACGAGATTGTTCTTTCGGTGACATTTGTTGGGACGTTTGTCCCGCAATTGCTTCTCCGGTGTCTCCGTCGTAGCCAGGGTGTCAGGACTGTCGGAGGCAGTCTGATCAGTTTCGAGTGAGGATCTCGAGCTGTTGTCGACTGCTGGAAGCTGTTCCACCACTGACGGGGGAGAGGGCTCGCGTGTGCGGGGATGAGAAGGGTCTGAAAGTTCATTCTCGCCCGTGCCGCGCGGAGAAGGCGGTGAAGTGTCCCAGTTGTTAGCGGCAAAGCAGTCCACACCCGGGTGGGTTTGGGCAGGAGACGCAACAACGTGTGGGACTGCGCCATGGTGTGGCGTCGAGTTTCCTAAGTGAAACGCCAACTCGGAAGCGCCGCAAGTCGTAGTCGGGGTTCGCGCTTGTTGGTCAGGCGAGGGTGGAGCTGCCGGTGGCGTGTAATCCCCGGATGCCGTTGGAAGGCGTGGTGGTGGGGACAAAGGCGTTCCTATGCCGTGGTGGTTTAGGACAGCGGCCTTCAAGTCGTCATACGCACCGGGTCCTGGGGTCGGCAGCTGGATCTGCTCAATGAGGTTAGCAGGTAGCTGCTGTAGTGTGACGTGGTACCTGATTTCCGGGGAGCAGATGTCGTTTAAATAAAAATGGCTCTCCAAGATGACGAACCATGCAGCGTGGTTTGAGATGGTGTCAAACGGAATCAGCAAGGAAAGGTCGGGTAGGGCGGGGAACGTTCTTCGCGTGCCGTCGTCCGCGTTCTGGCTGGGGAAGCAGCGTTGCGAAGCCATGGCGAAACCGCTCGTCCGGGTCACCAAATTGTAGGCGGCCGATGAGGCGGTGCGGCCGAGCCCAGGCCGAGCCCACGTTTATTGTGGTTGAGTTGGCTGTGCCATGGTCGGAACGAGGTGCATAGAACGAAGGGGCCCTTCCGAGACCCGGTGCTGAGTGCTGCGTGTCCTTCGTGCCCCGTTGGCCTATCTGCTGATGATGATGGTCGCGCTGAAGAAGATGATAGCGGCGCTACATCTACAAAATGTCAAGCGGACCACGCAACCAGAGAAAGAATTACGACAAGGGTGAGCTTGTTATCTGCATCTTCGTTATGGTTAGGTGGGTGTTACTTGTTGTGTCGTGGGCGACGGCGAGCGGCCTCGGCGGCGACGGGAGCGAAGGCTCAGCGCGCCGGGCCCACGCACAAGCCCAAGAAGAAAGAGTGCGGCCTGCTCGCACCAAGACCAGAGCCCAAAGGAGAACGTTTATTGTTCGACAAGAGACACCTAGACGCATACGCACGTGACCCGTCACGTGCGACCACAGCAACGACATCTAGTTACAATTAACACAACCAAGCGCCCACAGTGAGCGGGCGCTCCACTAGAGGGCGCCACTACACCACATCATCTTCCCGTGCAAAAGAAGTTCGCACACTCTGCGAAATACGCCACTACACCACATCATCTTCCCGTGCAAAAGAAGTTCGCACACTCTGCGAAATGCATACAGCATCTTAAATGCACACTGCACATCATTCTCCCGCGCTTTGAAGAATGTCTGCATCTTCCTTTCACTTGACTCACACAACAGGCTATCAGTCGCTCACGACAGTTCTATAAGTCCCAAAAAAAAACCCGTCCAAAAAACATTTTCGCTCACGACAGTTCTCTAAAGTCCCAAAAAAAAAACCCGTCCAAAACACTTTCAATGATGATATACGATTCAACACAGACATGACACGTTCAACATGACGCAAAGCATGAACCGTACGTATACCCCTTACTGCACATATTCGCGAAGCCACTGAGGCTGCTTAGTCTTACGGCGCGGACGCGTAGACGTTGAACTTGCATTATTTGACGATCCAGAAGCCCCCTCATTTTCCCTTGTGTTGTCTACATGGCTATTTGGATCTGTTTGTTCACTATTTTCTTCCTGACATTCTAATGGTTCCCGAGGGACAATGGATTCAGACCTTGCACTGGTAGAGACCTCCGACAGATCAGGGTCTGTCTGAACACTGGGGCTTGTCCCTTCTGACAACTGTAGACTAGGGGACTGACTGTCACAAATGTCCAAGTTAGACAAAGAGTACAAAAACTCTTTATGCCTCGACGAGAGTTCAACATTGTCATAGGAATACGGTGCCGAGCCAACCTCAATTCCTTTCGGAACGACTGTGAGTTTCGAAGCGTTCCAGATCTTTCCATCACTGAGCTTAAAGGTGAAAGGTGCAACCTGAGCTTGCACTGTCAACGGCTTACTATACTTCAGAAATCCTTGCTTACGGAATTTTACCTTCACGACATCTCCCACCTTTATGCGGGTCGGCTGCGCACCTTTCCTTCTGTCAAAGTACTGTTTAGCTTTATGCTGCTTCGTGAAGACCTGATTCCGAACATGAGGCAGGAAATTGTCCGATTCTGCTGCCTTTTTACGTATTCTGAAGTTGCTAATATCCACTTTGGAACGAGGCTGACGTCCATGCAGCAAAAAAGCTGGAGAAAGACCTGTCACTGAATGTGGTGTGACCCGATACGACCCAAGAAATTGTGTAATGCTCTTCGAAGCATCCTTGCCTTCAAGTCTGGCTACCTGTAAATGTTCTTTGAGAACTCTGTTAAACCGTTCAATCTGGCCGTTAGCCTGAGGGTAATAATTCGACGAGAACACGTGGCGGATACCTTTTTCCTTTAGATACTCTTGAATTTGTTTGGAGACAAACTGGGGTCCATTATCCGTCACTAAAACCTCAGGGAGCCCTTCCCGACTGAAAGAAGAGTCCAACAACTTAATGACATCCTCAGTTGAAATGGAATTTGTGCCCAGAACCTCAGGCCACTTAGAGTAGTAATCGACTAGTGTAACAAGAAAACGGGGGTACGACACATCTAACGGACCGACGATGTCCATTCCCAACTTTTGCCAAGGCCCTTCAGGCCATTCCACTGGCTGTAACGGAGCTACATGAGGCTTAGCAGACTTGTCTGCCAGCTGACAAACGTGACAATGCTTTACATGTTCTTCAACATTGCGATCCATTTGAGGCCACCAGTAACGTTCCCGGAGAAGTTGCTTCGTTCGTACTATTCCTTGATGATTTTCATGTGCTAACTCGAGAAATGTAGGTACCAGTACACCAGGAATGACTACACGGTCATCACGCATGAGTAATCCGTCCACAACAGAAAGTTCATCCCTTACATGAAAGTAAGCAGTTAAATCACTGTGTACCTTTTTCTTATCAGGCCAACCCTTTGACACATACTCTGCTACCTTCTGCAACGTCACATCGGCCTTCGATGCCAGCTGCACGGTTTCTTTATCGACTACTGATGTTACTAGTGACACTATCTCTTCTTCCTGAAGTTCTTGACCGGTCTGAATGGGTAATCTTGACAGAGCATCAGCCACCAGATTTTCTGACCCTTTGCAATACTCGATGTCAAAATTGTAGTACAGCAGACGAGCTGACCACCGTGAAATCCTTAAAGGTCTCCGACCTGAGTCTCCTGCGGCTAACAAAGCAACTACAGCCTGATGGTCAGTTCTAAGTGTGAACCGTCTGCCCCAAAGAAAAATGTGCCACTTTTCGCACGCGAACAAACAAGCCAGCGCTTCGCGCTCTCCCACAGAGTATTTTCTCTCAGTCTCGGACAAAGTTCTAGAAGCAAAGGCTACTGTTTCAAGCCTACAACCATACCGCTGCTGTAGTACCGCGCCAATTCCCACATCAGATGCGTCGGTAGTAACTACTACAGGCAAGTCAGGATTAAAGACCTTCACAACCGGAGAACATGTGAGGCACGCTTTCAACTGATCAAAACTGCGCTGAACATCATCAGACCAACAAAACGTCTGACCCTTCCTGAGCATGAGGCGAAGTGGTTCAACTATCTCTGCATAGTTCTTTATGAACTTAGCATAGTATCCTGCAAGACCTAAAAATGATTGCAGTGACTTTAGGTCCGTAGGAGCGGGAGCATGAACTATAGCTTTTACTTTGCTCTCCAAAGGTGAGATGCCCTCAGCCGAAATCTTGTGACCCAAAAAATCAAGTTCCCTGACCGAAAAAAGACATTTGTCGTTCAACTTCATGCCACTGTTTGCTATACATGTTAAGACTTCAACCAGGCTCGCGTCATGCTCAGCTTGAGTCTTTCCCCACACAAGAATATCATCAAGATAGCAAACAACATTTTTGCAATTTTTTAAGATCTGAGACATCATTTTTTGAAAAACCGCAGGCGCCGACGCCAGACCAAAACACACCCTCTTAAACCTGAATAAACCTTCATGAGTCACGAAAGTAGTTAAGTCCCTACTGCCCTCTTCCAGCAACAACTGATGATAAGCCGACGCTAAGTCGAGCTTAGAAAAACAAACAGCACCATGAAACATCTGCAACAGCTCTTCAACATGCGGTAAAGGATACCCATCAATGATAATTGCCTTATTCGGTTCCCGGAGGTCCACACACAGCCGAATGTCCCCGTTCTTTTTCCGGACGACGACGAGTGGCGAAACCCACTCCGAGGCGTCGACACGCTCAATGACATCATTGTCCTCGAGGCGTCGCAGCTCGCTGGACACTGGATCACGGAGAGCAAGAGGCAATCTTCGTAGCTTAGATGCAACTGGAGTCACACCTGGCCGCCGTTGGATCTTGTGCGAGACGTCCTTGACAAGACCCAACTCGCCGTTGAAGAGATGTTCGAAACCCGGGGGCACGTTCACGGGACACTGCACTGCACACACCGATGCTAGTCGACACGTAAGAGACGCACCGTCGATCTGAATGCCCAGTTGCTGGATGGCGTCGAGCCCCAAAAGAGATGTCCCTTTGTCGGTGACGTAGAATGTGACGGAGCAAGACCGTTGCAAGACTTGAACAGGAGCTTGGAATGAGCCGCGGATGCCGATACGTTGTTTGGAAAAATTCCACAAGTTGACGGAAGCCTTGGACAGCGCATGCTGTTTACTGAAGTGACGCTTGAAATCTTCGACAGTCATCAACGACACGGATGCTCCGGTATCGACTAAGAGTTGCATGGTCACTCCGCTGACTTCGGCTTGAACGACTAAGTCCTTTCTGGGAGGATTGTTGACGCTGACTTCAGCTTGGACGACTAAGTCCTTTCTAGAAGAAGTGCTGACTGTTAAGACGGAAGATCTTGCGGGTGCGTTGATCTCCGTGGATGCTGGATGCTCTACAGGTTCCGGTGTCGAAGCGGATCCCGTAGCTTCCTTCGAAGAAACTCGATGCACTGGTGCCGGCTTACGGCACATCGATGCGAAATGTCCCCACTTATTACAAGAGTTGCAGCGCCGATTTCGGGCTGGACAATTTTGAAATGCTGAATTATGCCATTTATTTCCGCATCGTTCGCACAACTGAAGCTTGCCTGCAAACTTCTTCTGCTGAACTGTACCGCGGAACTCTACAGCTGACTGCGGATGGAAACGTCCATCTTGGAGGCCACCATCTTGCCTTCCCGAACCCGGTGGAATGACGTCACGGCCTCCCCGGCTGGCCAGGCCATCTTGAATTCCTGTGCCGCCATCTTGAGCGCGCCGGCCTCCCCGGCGGCCCAAGCCATCTTGATTCTCCACGCCGCCATCTTGAGCGCGGCGGCTTCCCCGACTGTCATCTTCCGCGACGCCACCTTCTCCTCGTCGCCCTACTGCTTGTACTTGATGCGAACCGAAGGCTTGGTTCGCCAACGACAAAGATTCAAAACTCCGACCAATCTCTTCAGCTTTCTCCAAAGACAACTTTTCGCCATGTGCGAGCAGCTTTTCTCTAACCTGGGGGTTAGACGTTCCATGTATGATTTGATCTCGGACGCGCTCCGCGTACGTCAGCCCGAACTTGCAACGTACGGCTTTCTCCTTTAGAGCGGTCACGTATTCTAAAAAACTTTCCCCCCGAAATTGACGACGGCTTGTGAACTCATGTCGTTCAACAAGCGTATTTGTGGACGCAGCGAAGAGCCGGTCCAGCTGCTCCAAAAGTTGGTCGAATTTCGAAATGGCCGGAGCCGAGGATGCGGTCACACTACAGTCGGTCGCGGAGTCGGTCACGATAGGGCTGGTTACGTTAGCGTCGGTCACGTTACTGGCGGCGTCCCTCCTTGCTTCGTCCTGCTCCGCCTCAGCAAAATACCTTCGTTGCCCCTCCCTACCCAAAACACTGACGAGCGCCGACGCGCGTCGTCCGTCATTCCAGTCGCTGCCGCCAGCCGCCTCGAGATGGGCCTGAAACAATTTTTTCCAGTTATGCCACGGAATCGGAGGCGGCCCCGGCATTTCGAGGAAAACGGGCAGGTTATCGAAGAGGCCCATGCTGCCAAGCAGGAAGGAGAGAGATGCAGGAGCAGAAGCAGAAGAACGAAGTAGGGCGAGGCCTAAACGACGGTTCGACAAGCGTCAGCACAAAGAACGCTAGGCCTCGCGACGCCAGACGCGCCGGACAGTCACACTCGAGCGAGGTCAAACGCACTCACGTTTTCATTCTGCCGGACCCGTCGACGATGTCGTCGCAGCAGAAGAAAAGCATCCCATCCTCGTCGCCAAAAAGATGTTGTGTCGTGGGCGACGGCGAGCGGCCTCGGCGGCGACGGGAGCGAAGGCTCAGCGCGCCGGGCCCACGCACAAGCCCAAGAAGAAAGAGTGCGGCCTGCTCGCACCAAGACCAGAGCCCAAAGGAGAACGTTTATTGTTCGACAAGAGACACCTAGACGCATACGCACGTGACCCGTCACGTGCGACCACAGCAACGACATCTAGTTACAATTAACACAACCAAGCGCCCACAGTGAGCGGGCGCTCCACTAGAGGGCGCCACTACACCACATTACTCGCTTCGATGCACTCGGACAACGCCGCTGTTAATACAGACGGTGTTGCCGCGGCTAACAGTGTGGCGTCAGGTGTTAGTGGAACTTGTAACAGCATTCAACGCGTTCTTTTGCGCGACCCGCTACGTCGGCACGGCTACACGAATTTTAGTTGAACGTTCCGTCATTTTTTCGCCGCGATATGGTAACGCTTATTGTGCCGTCGGTTTAAGGTTTTGGAAGGGAGTTGCTTATTTGCCAAGCCATGGGAAGTTTGCCTACAGGTTTCACGGGCTGCATCACCACTAGTGGGCACAAAAGAGGCGGCGAGAATATCATTCTCAGGAACCCACTATTCCTTGTTATTGAGTTCTTGCTTCATGTTCATGCCATCTGCGCATCGTCGTGTCCTTGTTCCGAGCCGCACGAAGAAGGATATCGTGCTGCCTGGAGCACGTATCCGCCTGTGTACGAAGTCGAGAGCAATTCTTCAAGCCTGTGCGCCCTACTACCCCTTCCCTTCAGGTGCATCGAGTACCACATTTAGCCGCGTCTTCGACACTCATAGATATAAGACGAAGCGCTCAGCGTACACCGACCATTGGGCATGATGGAGAAAGCGAGAACTGTCAGGAACCCTTTCTCGCTTGTTATTCAGGCGAGAGACTACTGTCCGGAGCTTGCATGTCCTAGTGATGATGTATGCCTTGTGCTTCTGCCGTGCCAACCGTCGCTGCTGCTTGTTCGGTCTGCAGAGTATGACTGTTTTGTAGACCTGCTACCCTGTTGGGGGGACGTTGAGTCGAATCCCGACACAGCAGAAGCTGTTTCAGAAGATACTAAATGAAATTCGCCAACTCCAAGAAAGTTCAGGTGCCGCCACACAATGCTTCAGTGATACTTATGACAGGCCGTCAGCCAATGAGAGAAAGCTAGATGAACTACCCGGCACCGTAACAACCTCAAGCTTTACAGTAGACGTGATACAACAGCAAGTAGACAGCCTTTTATATGATATTAACGACTTGCAAAACCGCAGTCGGAGGTACAATTTGATACTGTATGGCTTAAAAGGGATAAAGGTTAAAATGTGGAGTTGCTAGAGCAGGTAGTATCGAACGACATTCACGGTGCAATACTAAATGTGCAGAATGTCGGAATAAAACATATTCACAGGATAGGTAGAAAACGGGTAATAAATGTAGACCAGTAATTTTGAAGCTGTTGTGCGGCCTTGACAAGCCAGGATGCTAAAAAAACTGTAAATACTTGAAAGGCACAGAAAGACTAGTCGTATCATGTCCAGGCTGTGCGGGAAAAACTTTGGGATAGCACAGCTGAACTCAAAGCGAATGGGACAAGAGTGACGCAGTGGTTCGACAACATCAAAGTCGATCGAATATATTTTTGTGTAGAACAGAGGATGCCTTTAAGGCCATGACCAAGCTGATAACCGAAAAATGAGCGATCCACGTGCACCGTCACACACTACCTTTACACCGTTTTCTGTTTTGAATATTATTTCCCAAAGTATTTAAAACAAATCAGATGTTCTGGAATGCGTTCTTGCGGTAGACGACCCTGACGTAACGGCATGGCCAGAAACGTGTCTAAGTACAAAATTACAGACTCGGTAGCGATACTCTAGCTCCTACCAAATCTCTCGCTGCCACCGGGATTCGAATGGTGGGGGTGGGGACATAAATAACAAAACTTCGTTTTGGCTGCACTCCCCTTCCTCAACACGAAAACATTAAAATGGCGTGAACCGTCTTTCACCGTCCACAACTCCACATCTTAATCGGTGTACTTTACAGGCCAGCAAATTCCAACATTACAGTATTTGCACGATTTACAAAATTTGTAGGCAAGTATGCCAAGCATTACACGCATATGATATAGTTTGAAAAAAGCGCGGAAGGCGGGACTGAGCAAGTAATAGACGACACAAGCGCTGTCGAACAACTGTGTGATTTTAATTCGCAAGAAATTACATACATAAAAAACTAGGGGAAGAGAAGGAGGAAAGAGACATAAAAATACGAAATAAAATTTTGACAAAAAAAGGACATAGCAACTGAACAGTGAGTATGGCAACGACAATCTTTCGCCGCGTGACGATTTGAAGAAGACTAGTCACGTAAGTACGCCATTTCTTTATCCAACAGTGCCACGGAAGGTTCGCTGATACAGTCGCTCTCTTTCCTCTTGATTTGGAAGGCCTCGAAGATCTCTCTCTCCCTTCGCCCGCGGTAAGAGGTGAGTGTGGCGCATTCAGGGAACCGGAGGGTGCGGCCGAACGAGGCGCAGTGCGCTGACAGCGTGCCACCTGTAGAAGACCTGACCTTGTTGGCGTGCTCCCTCAAACGTTCATTCAGGCAGCGCCTGTTTGTCCTATATAGGAGCGTTTGCATGACATCGGAATCTCGCACACGACGTTACTCAAACAATCGACGTAACGTGTCTCGTGCTTTTTGACGCACGCTGGTGATTTGCTGCTTTCTGCGTTAACGTGGTTACGTCGATTGTGTGAGTAACGTCATGTATGAGATTCCGTTGTCGTGCAAACGCTCCTCTAAAGGACAAACAGGCCGCTGTTTGTGAACAAAAATGTGAACAGAACAATATTAACCAGACAAGTGAAATTGAAAAATACTCTTCGTGGTTCTCAAATAATGGCGCGCTTTTTATATATCGAAATGTCATATTTCCCATCTTTGTTACTGTAACCAAACGCACGCGTAATAATGATCTGCATATATAGAAATCGCGCTATTTGTATGTTCTGGTTAATATTTTGGTGTTGGCATTCCATTTATCTTAGACTGTACGTCGCAATCCCCGTAAAAACCACAGATTTGTGAACGTGTTTTCTAAAGCATTAGGGGTAACAAAGAGGCAAACTCTTCTCATCGGGGTTCATTTCAACGAGCACCATCCGTCCTGTTGATAGAAGCGCGAGACGGTCACGGGAAGGTCCATTTGGCGGGACGCCCAGATGTAGGACTTCATCCTGGGCACCCACCCTACCCACCCCACCAGGACGGGCAACAGCACGGGAATCGAATTCATGCCGGACCTGACAACCACAAATTACGTGCAAAACAAACATGGGATGCTTAATTTGAAAGAAAACCGAATCAGTGACTACTTATTCGTGGTCATTTCACTCAAGGAGGGACTAGAAAAACCCAAGGGGAAAACAGATCATGATCACAAAATGGGACAAATTCACGAATATCCGAGGTGCCGAACACGATTTGCATCAGGGTGCAAACAAAAGAGATGTCATAAGCGACGTCGACATGTTGGTAAGCAGTTAAACGACTCTGGAAGAAGCCGAACTTAAGCTGGGTCACAGATTGTAGGCGGGCCAGTTGGTACATAACGAGTCACAAACAGCGCAGGAAGGACACGATAGCAAGATCTGTGCAGCACCGTGTTTGTGTAATCTTCCTATCGTCTCGTTCCTGCGCCGTTTGTGACTCAGTTAAGCTGGGTGACTTGAGATCCCTATACTTGTGGAAGCGAAGCGCTGCCTGATAGTAGCTAACGAACAGAATCGCATGGGTAACTTACTTTGACGATTGTGGATCTTGACCTGGAATGTTCAGGAGTATGAGAACCAGCTGACTCGCCAGAACTCACTCAGCACGTACGACGGCATGGAGCTGCAGATGTGCCTTGTAAAAACTTGGAACCTCCTTAGACATGTATCTTATGGATCCGTAGAAAAGCAAGACCATCCAGATACACAACTTGAGCAGACTTTTCCCTAAATACTGGGAATCGGACATCGACCTAATTTAAAGAATTCGGGAGAGATACAATAAGGGTCACACCAACGAATACTCAAGATTGTATGTGGCCTCCGCACCATGTCAGCCGTGGCGTCGGATGGAAAAATCGATAAGGTGCTCTGAACTCTAATTGGACACTTGTTCGAATCCCGCACGTGGTACCTGAACGCGTGCTGGAAAGAGGCAAAATTGTGAAACAATTTGGATCGAGAATGTCGTTATTATGCCGAAATCGCCATAAAAAACGCAACTGGAACGTTCAAGGCCCATGTGGCTCACCTTGTGCGTGGCCGAGTTGGTGGAGCACGTGGTCCCTAATACCCTAAACAAGTACATGGAGCATCAGAGACTTTTTTCCCATTTGATGATCGGCTTCAGGCTCACGTTGTCATGTTAAGTCCAAAACACCAATAATATAATCGGAAAGCTAGTCTTCACTGGACACCAGGGCGATACTAGGGTAAGATTTGACCAAACCTTTCAACAACTTCATGTTGTAAGCGGTGGCTGCAAGACCACCCAGTACTTGGAAGATTTTTTAGCGGACTTGACCGCACATTAACGGCCCAGATTGTCGAGTCGGGTGCGATGGAACTTTGTTACGGAGCTGGACGCAAGACTCGTTGTCATGCTCACCCTCCCTAACGTGTTAGACAACATTGGCGCTTTCAAGAACAGTTGCTAGGCACGTGACAGCACTCTCTGTGTCACTGGGGTAGCAATGACCAGTCTTGAAGCGCGCTATCGACGCGGTGGAAGTCTACAATATGCGGCAAATGAAACGCCAACACAAAAATATGAATCAGAACACCCAAAAGTGAAACATACTATTCGTGGAGGTCTAATAATGGCACACTTTTGGTATAAAAGAAAAGCACATTTGAGGACTTTGTATTTGTAACCAAGCCACGCGTCATTTTGACTTGTACGGAAAGAAATCCCGCAATTTTTGTGTTCTGGTCATATTTTCGTGTTCGCGTTTCATTTACGCGTATTGTTTGTCGAATCAAGAGGCATAAGTTCGTTTCACAATGGCCAGAGCTCGTGCTTTAGCGACCCACCCGACCAGGATCCTGGGACGGCAAATTCAGGCTTGCGGATATAACACTGAATATGGAGTTTTAAAACGCCGTGTATGCGACCATTCACCTTATATCTAGCGACCAAGTGGGACTAGGGAATGAAAGAAAGAAACTTAGACTCGTTTTAAGTGATCGTGGTCTACTTTGCCCTTTTCTTATATTTAAGGCGAACGACAAGAATAACATAAACGTCGTGATTAGTAAGACCTTCAAAGAGACCTTGGGCATATCCATCACCGTATCTAACGAATGTTTCAAGCGCTCAGACAACCGCTTACACGAGGTGATCGAAGCATACACGAGATGATCAAACCGCCTACACGAGGTGATCGAGGTGACGATTTGGTCTTTTTCCGGCATGACCCTCGCTGCGTTCCTGCAAGCTGGGGAGGGATTGGCTATTGCCGTATAAGGACGCTTTCCCCCAAATCAAATTCATTAATAGACGATTTTGTCTGCCATCCTCAATTTCGCGAGGAACCGCGTGTGGTGTGAAGTCATCAAAATGCTGCTGGCCCGCTTACACGAATAATTGAGTAAGAGGGGGCCCGGAACGTCTTGCTACTCACCCGGCTCTAGAGGCCGATGGCAGGAATGCCGCTGTTGGCCTAGTGGCCTTCTAGTGGGTCGCTGGCCGGTATGCAGTCGCAATCAGCCATTGCGCCAAATAATTCAGGGAGGGATGGCGGCTAACGGCTCGGAGCCTCACTTTCCTTCAACCAGTGGCATTTCTGCTGTCTCCGGGTTCGTACCGGGATACTTCCGCGGGATTTTCGACAGAAAATGTTAGGGCAGGAGGCGGCGGGAAACAGGATACCGGGTTGTGGCTTACCAGTGTGGGGATAATATCTCTATTGGCAATGTTATTTACACAACGATGATAAAGATGCCTATCGGCAGGGTGGATGCAGGAAGAAAATTCATAATTACGCAAAAACTATATGCTGGTTTATTGCCTTCATTAGTTTAATTTCAACACTACCTTCAATAAGCTATTCAATTACGCATCTGTTAAAAAATACAGACCGCGTTAAACCAGGTTCCTCTAATGCACCGCCTAGTCCTCCAGCCGATAGCCCCTCATTCATTCTGTATGAGTAATTTTCCGAAGCACTTCGACCGAAGCGGCTTCAGCTACGGTCGTTTCCTTTGATTTCGCGTGAAGGAATTTTTATTCATTCATCGTCGTATCAGGCGCAGAGGTGAATGAGTTTTCTTTCTAATGTGCACGTCCATGTGCTTTATCCACATCCAAAATGGTTCGACCGCGTCAGAAAATCGCCAATTAAAAAAGTGTAGGAATGGCACAATCTCATTGACGTCGGCTTCATAACGCGAGGGACCCTGTTTTCATTCCGACCACGAGAAGTGTTTCTTCTTCCACTTTACCCACGATCATCATCATCGTAAGGAAACTTTCTGCCGTGCGTTTTACGCGACATAACCCATTAGTGAGAATCAGAAAGCTTCCCTTTACGGTTTTATTTTACTTTTTTGTTCTGTGTAATTTTTTTCTACAAATGATTAACATTTTCAAAACATGCCACGATTATTAAATGTGTCAACTTAGCAACTAATGCCCTTTTGTGCAGGGGAATGCGATCCATGTTTGGTTTTAATTTCGTACTTTTCTGTACTTTTCGGCCTTTTCATTTCTGCCTTTATAGTGTGAGGGCAGTGTATAAAGTAGAGACGTCGAAAATTGTTTGTTGGAAATAGTTGTTAATACCTTTCTTCTTAATAACGAGCAGTCCAGCAAATAGTAATTTTTCGTGCTCGCATTTAAAAAAGCCAAGAATTTCTCGATCGCGCACACATGAGCTCAGGCCACGAGGATATCGCTCGGACGGAAATAAAAACCAAGAAAATGACTAGCGCTCCGGTGTGCGTCACTCGCGAAAACCGCCCAGCGTCCCTTCCGCACGCTTGCGAAGCCAAGCGTACCCATTTATGGAGATTGGCTATAATTGGGGAACCACCCGGACGTTAAAACCCCTGAAAAATGCCGAGCGCTCGTGAGTGCATGCCTCGCGGCGACCGCCCAGCCTCCCCGGAGCACGTTTGTGAAGCGAACTGTACCGACTTAGGGAGACTGATAAAAAAAACACTTACGTCCGCCATAATTGTGACAGCATTTGCGCAGAACGAGATTGACTCCAGCATTCCCCTATTCGTGGCAAAAATTGTTCGTAAGGACGAAGACACGTCATAGCGTACGCCTCTCAAAGCGGATCGTCCGTGTTTATCACTTCAAAAGCCATAAAACAACCTTAGACTATAGCTAGAATGCTGGCGTAAAGGTAACCGCAGCAGCTAAGTAGAGGCCAATCCGCTGCAATCGGGAACACTAACTTTCGTGATGGTCGTGAAAGTTGCGTTAAGTTTCGCTACCTCCGTGTCTTGCTTGTTAATGTAGCTTATTTCATTTTTTCTCGTAGTTTATGTTTCTCACTTTTAATATTTAACCCCCGAAGTCAATACGTCGTAACTTTAGCAAATATGGTTTTAGTAGTGTATAAAAGGGGTAGCAGGGTTCAAAATTTTACGTCTTTTGTTTCCTGTTTTTGAATCTTATATTCTAAAACAACTGCGTGATTGGGGCTGGTCAGCTAACCATTGTTGTTACTAAATCAGTCTTGTTATGTATTGCCGTTTTGGTTTGGTTGCTTTTGTTATCATGGGTATACAGACATAATTTTGTAAAAGTTATGTGTGAATTTGAGCAATCATTCTTTCTTGTCTGCACACAATGTGTTGCACGCTCAGGGTTTTTTTGTACAGATTTTTTTTGGTTACATTGCTGGTTCGGTTCCAGTCGATGTATTAGACTGGCATGATAGATGTGGATAGGACAAATAGTTTTTATTTACTTGGTCATTTTTATTCGTAAAGTTTGAGTTTTTTGTTCATTTCCTTCAACGGATATTCATAATGTGTACTTTATAACAATAAAACGTAGATAACGCAGCCAATTACTATTTTTTTTCTGGACACAAGGCGTTTTGAGATCGTGCCTTCTTTGCGTTTTGTTTTTTTTCCTTTTTGATGAGTTGGGGGTGGATCGGCATTTTCGTAATATTCGCGTTGTTGCTGCGTGGAAGTTCGGCTTGTCGGCTTCCTAGTGGACCGTTTGCTGCCAGCGCCAGCTGGTATTTCAGGGAACCGGCCAGAAACATTCTGGCTTTTTGTTAAGCTCAAACATCTGTTCAGCTAAAAATTTTAGTGGATTTTCCGATGTTTAGTCAGAGATCTATTTCTGCGCCCAGAAAACATTCCCCCGGACATATATAAACTCATTATTTTTTATAAATTGGAAATAGGTTTTTTACCCGACTGCATGCTTAAGATATTTTGCTTCTGCCTCGCGTTCTCAAAAGGTATCTTGCCGCTTCGGGCTTCTTGCTCGGTGATAGTCGCTTTACGGCTTTGAAATGCTTTGATCTGTATCACACACGTTGCACCGTTGCACGTTTCTGGCACTGCGTAGTAGGGCAGTTCACAATCATGGTGATTATCGCTGCTTGTCTGTTCGCTTGTTTAACTAAATTCTTCCGCTAGATTCTTTTGTGTGTGCTCGCGTTTACGGTTGCCTCTTACTACTGCCATATTTAACCTGACTCCACGGAACTCCTCTTAAGAAGCGTTTGCTTCGCTCAGGGCTCCGACGGTGATTTTTTTTTTATTAACTGCTCATTTCCTACATTCGTTCTAAAATAACCCGACAATTCTTCGGCAAGGCCAGTCTTTCACTCCAACAAATTTCATTCATTATTCTAACTTGTAGCCTATGACCTTCTAAACAATTCGGCATGACAGTCTGGTTTAGATACATGGAAAAATGTTTGTAATGCAGTTTCATTAGGCCAGCATTTTCTACATGAGCAGCCAGTGAGTGAAAACGTTTTTCAATTGGGTCAAAATCAGGACAATGATCCTATGCGGGACGTCCGTTGCTAAGGTGTCGTTCCGCGTCTGCATCGGAGCAGTGTATCTTGATGATACATAAACATCAGCCTACTCAGGTCCACTCCAGGACGAAGGAATCTCCCATTTACCTCCAACCACTGCTGTCCTTTGCTGCTCGAGTACACTGTTTAACCATGAATATCTTATTCCCTCTCTTCATCGGGTCAATGGTCTTCCCCTTTTTCCAGACCCATCTCCTGGTATCAATTCGGTTACCCTAACCGTCTACCCGTTGTGGGTTAGTCTCATTACATGGTCAGCCCGACATCATTTCATTTTCTTTATTTGAACTATAATATCTTCTTCGCTAGTTTGTTCGATCATCCAGGTAGCTCGTTTCCTCTTCGGGAATGTTACTCCTGGCATTTTTCGTTGCATGCCTTTTTATGGAGAGCTACGTTTGCCTTCTAGTTGTTTACTAAGGAACCTAGTTTCAACTCCACAAATCATCACTGGAAGCATGAATTGGTGTCATACTCTCCTCGTGAGTGATAGAGGCAGCTGACATTTCCTTATTTGGGAGCCCTTGCCATTGCTTCCCAATTCATGCCTACGCTGCTTTGGATGTCTCTCTCATGGTTGGGGTGAGCAGTGACCATCTGGCCGGGTTATATTCTTTTACTCATTATCACCTTTTTGTTTCTAAGCTTAATATTACAGATTTGCAATGCTCAATTCTCATTACTTTGAATCTATTTGTATTTATCTTTAGCCCAACCGCCATGCTTCCTGATTGTAGTTTCTCAAGCATTGATTGCAGGTTCTATGCAGTCTGACTCAGCAAGACTATGTCTTTCGCAAACCTTTAATGCTGCAAGTATTCCCCGTTTATCCTAAAATCCTGTGTTCACCCCGTTAGGATTTCGGCCTACCCCCTTCACATATGCTGTAAATACTTTGGCGAGATATCTCCCTGCCTTAGATGCTTTCCAATTAGGAATTCATCGCTTTGCTTGTGAAGGATTAGACTGCCAGTGCATTCCTTGCATATTTCACCTAGAAGGCTTATGTAGGTCAGCGCTATTTCGTGGTCTTTTATAGCTTCTTGCACAGCTGCGGTGGGCACAAAATCTAAGCCCTTCTCATAATCCCTGTATGCTGTATAAAGGGGTTTAGTTCAATCTGCGGTCTTTTCCGTCACTTCATTGATTGATTTAGCTGATTAAAAACATGGATGTGCTCCGCAGTTGAGTTCCGTTTCCTGAATCCAGACTGCTCCCTGGGTTGGTCGGCATCCAGTCTACCACCGATGCGGCTAATTGTAAATTTAGGAAACAGCTGGTAAACAATTCTGAGTAGGATGATTGGTGTGTAATTCTTTACGTCCTTGACATCTCCATTTTTCTGAATCAGAATAATGTGGGCGTTTCTACAGGCTGTGGGTACTTTTCCAGTCCTGAATCACTTCTAAAATATTACAATAGGTTTTTCAGTACAATAGCTCCTCCCACCTTTTTCAAAAGATCCACAGTTATGCCGTCGCCACCTGTAGCCTTTTCTATTTTCATACTAATCAGAACCTTTTACTACTCCCTCCTTACTTACTGGTAGGACATCGCAAGTTGAGGTTGTACGCTCGGTAGCTTCCCCTGGTCTACCATCACTGTCTTACAACCTGGCGCAGCATTGTTCTACTATGTTCACTCTCTACTAAAAGCTGTGCATAATGTTACATGCTTGTCTCTTAGTGCGTAAATTGGGTGTTGCGAGATGGATAGATTGCTCTTAATTTCCTTCAAGGTTCCGCTTATTTCCAGCATTTCCCCCAAAACTGCTATGTTATATGAAATAACGTCGTTTGTTTTATTTCTGTTAATCAGTTTCGACAGCTCGGCTAGTTCATTCCGATCGGCCGTACTAGACAATTTCAGCTTCTTAGGTTTCGCAAATATTTTCTCCGCTTTCTTAGTCTTCCAGTTTGTCCCCAACATGCTCTTTCTACAGACGTGTCTCCGTCGGCTCCGGCTTTAATACCAATTAGCGGGGCGATAATTGGTTGGCATCACAAAGATTTTCTTACCAGTGCTTCCGCAAGGTCTTCGAACACACGCTGATGCCGGATTCTTCAAAAAAGTACGATTTTTCAGAGCCTTTGAGGAATTTTTCCCTGCCGACATCCTGTTCGGAGCTAAACCTACCCGACTGAAAACGAAATACGTGGCGGAGATAGGCCACCAGGCCTACCGCTAACCGTAATGCTGGCTGAAGCAGACACCATGTCGACTGAACCAGCGCCGTCAGTGGTCCTCACAGCTAACTACACGGGCCAGATGTGCGTAGAAGCAGCAGGTTGCGAAGGGGAAACGACCTCAATAGCCCCAGAACAGGAGGATGGTTGGACGACGGTCGAACGCAAAAAGAAGCCCTGACAAAAGCCAGCCCAGCGCTCCCCACCCCCAGCGATTATTTCAACCAAGACATTCGCGAGACGAGCGACAGCGGCGACAACCCTGGCGGTGAGGCTTCAGACCAACCTACCAAGGGAGGACGGCAAGGTGATTGTGAGACTGATTGGAGGACTCTGCGTCGCGAGGAACCCACTACCCACAAGCGAGGCTGCCATCACGAGGGACGCGGGCATGTGTACCGCTGAGCTAAGCGTCAAACGACGCGTTCGTGGCCAACAGAGAGCAAAACATCGTCGTGACCAGCACGCCCGACGCGACCCAGTAGTGCTAGTACTCGAAGATCAAGGAGATTGAGATTAACGCCAAGAAACATGTAGCGGGTGCTTACGCGACGGTGCCAAAGGGAACAGCGAAAGGCGTGATTTGCAACACGCCGGTGGAACACACGTAAGAAAAGGTCATGGCCAAGCTAATTGCGCCCAGGAATTCGACGGTGATCAGTGCAAGGAAGATGGGCAACTCCCCCATCATCGTGGCATTCGAAGGAGACAAAATCCCCAGGAAACTGTTCTACGGTTCTAGGATTCTGGAGTGCAGCCTGTACAAGAGTGCTTCGATTGCAAGACGTGCGGAGAGGTCGGTCACAGAAGAGACGTGTGCCCCACGCCCAACGTGCTCGTGTCCCCACACTGCGATCAGAAGAATCCGAAGGAAGGACATTCTGAGCCCTGCAAGCCACAATGCAAGCTCTGCAACGGTTCCCACCCCACAGGGGCCAACGGGTGCAGGAACAGATATAAGACCCCGTACGTGGTGACCAGATGAATGTGGGCGAGGAAGGAAGCAGTAGAGGAACGGTGGAGGCTGGAGCTGGAGAACCTCGCACCCGACAGCTTCACGGAGTAAGAGCACGCACGATTGGACCACATCCAGGGGAGACGACCGCACTCCGTGAGCAGATGGCGCCCCAGCCGCAGTGTGAGCAACAGGAGAGACCAGAGCAGAGGCAGATCAAAATACATAGAGACAGTTAGTTGGTCCCGGATCATACAAGAGAGCGCGGGAAGGAAGAAGCGCGTAACGAGCTCTCCCGTACCGAGCAGCACCATGCAGAGCCACGACAAGGAATTTGAGAGCCAGATGGAAGCTTTTCGCCGCGAGAACACGCAGCTGCGGAAAACAATACAGAGCATGTCCGAGGAGATGAAGGTGGTTTGGCAACAGCTGGAGGCGCGGGAAGCAGAGTAGACGTGCGGGCAAACAAGACAGGTGACGCCGGTACGTCAGGTGCAACAGCAGCCACACCACCAACAGCTGCAGCCACCGAGAGACGAGCAACTAGCGGAGCCGATAGCAGAGGAGAACAGCGCCAGCGAGACCCAGCTGGTGCAGCCGCCACGGGCGGTAATCTCCGAAGCGTGGCCAAAGAGGAGGGCCATCGAGAATCTGAAGGAGCGTAAGCTCGCCGACGGGGTGGATGAACTAGAAGACGCGTTCAACAGTTTCTAGGGCGAGATACGCAGGGACGTGGCACACATCGTTCAACAGATAGTGGCGGCATCTATACAGCAGACCATCATGCCAGCCATACAAAAGGAAAAGGGCATGCAGCAGCAACTAGCCGCTGTCATAAAGCATTTGAGGGGAGAGTTTGGTGGCGTCGTACCGCAATGGACGGGACCGCAGCAGGCGAAGTAAAAGACAAGTCCTTTGTCATCTGGCAGTAGAACTGTCGCGTTACGACAGCAAAAAGGTCATATTCCAAGTCCTCACCTACAAGACAAATAAGAAGCGGGACGTCATCGTCCTACAGGAAACAATGAGCGAGAACGCTCGTTTGCCAGGTTAACAATCGCATGCCAGCCCCCAAGCAAAGCACCAAAGGGCACGGGAACGGGGATCTGCACCTTCATCAGGAAGGGAATAGGTCGCGAAGAGAGAGAAGGCCTAAAGAGGTCCATGGCCGAGCAAACCATCACAGAACGATAGGCAAGAAAGGAAAAATCAAAGCGTTCACGTGGCCAACATCTACAGCAGGCCCAGCTCTCACAGGCAGCGTTTCAAGACGCTCATACGCAAGATCGGCAAGACGCCAGGTAATAACGCGGGTATAGTGCTGTGCGGCTATTTCAACGCTCAGCGCAAGAGGTGGGAGTACGCCGAGAATCTGGGGAAGGGAAAGGACCTCCTGGAAGCCACCAAGGCAAAGAATCTGACCTTGATTACGGACCCCTCGCCACACACGTGCACCAGCTCCAAGAACGATCGAGATACCACTCCGGATCTAACTTTCCTCAGAATGCGAGGGAAGCTCCCGACATGGACCAACAAGGGTCTTAACTTGGGCAGCGACCACTACAATTTAGAAATTGGAGCCCCCGTGAACCAGAACCGTTCAAGAAACGGGTCCACAAGCTCACGGACTGAGACTTGTATCGCACCCTCTTACCGGAGGACGAGGAGGACACCCAAGACGTATAGCCTTGGACGACCAAGATAGTGGAATGCGCGGGAGCAGCCACCAAGGAGATAGAGACCGAACCCGAGACCGAAGCGACAGACAGCAGATTGGCTCGCATGCGGGGGGCGAAGCGTTCCATCCACAAGATATGTAAGCAGCAGAGGCACAAAATGAAGCTACGGCAGAAGGTCGCAGATCTCAATCGGGCCACTCAAAAACACTGCACCGTGCTCTGCCGCCAGCAATGGTTGGTGGTTTGCAGTGCGGCGGAAAGTCAACCCCTCGTGGAGAGGATGTAGTTGTTACTACGCCACCTGCTGGACCAGACCAAGACCAATTCCCACCCACGTGACAACCTCAGTAAGATCCTGATCAAGTAGATCCGAGAGCTCGGCCACAAAGAGACGTTCAAATGAATAGGCGGCAGGTACGTACCCGACATCCTGATGGGGAGCCACCTCTACTACTGGGGTCTAGCCAGCGAGGAGCTGGAACGAGAAATTAAAATCTGGGAGGTTCGCGCCGTGGTCCAGGATCGCGTGATGAACAATGTACTAAAGCATCTGAACGAGCCGTCACTCGTGAGCCTGACGGCCCTGTTCAGCAGGCGCTCGAAGGAGGGCTAGCTTCCCAAGTGCTGGATGACGGTGAAGGCAATCTTGATACCCGAGCCGGGCAAGCCCGCGGGCATTGAGAATCTGCACCCGATCTCTCTGACGTCCTGCGTGGGGGACGTATTGGAACACGTCTTCATGAACAGGTGGCAGGTGTACCTAGAAAAGAAGGATCCGTACCCCCACTCAATGATTGGCTTCAGGAGCAAGCTGAGCACACAAGACGCCATGCTATAGGTCAGGAAAAAGGTCATACACAACGCGACGAAAGACAACCAGGTGATAGAGCTACTGGACCTGAAGAGTGCTTTCGATAAGGTGAAGCACTCGGTCATCCTGTCCTAAATCGGCTCCCTGCGGATGAGGAAGCGCACCTACAACTACGTGCGCGACTTCCTCTCGGGACGCACGGCCAAGATTCAAGCGGGAGGCCACTCTCAAGACGAGAGAAAGGTAGAAAGCGTGGGCACGCCCCAGGGCTCGGTGACATCGCCGCTGCTATTCAACCTTGCCATGATCGGAGTCGTGAGGCGCTTGGAATCTATATCCGATGTCCGTCACACCATATACGCAGACGACATCACGCCGTGGGTGCCAGGAGAATGCGCGGCCACGTTGAGTCTTGTCTGCAACAGGCGGTGGCCTCCATAGAAGACCAGTTGAGGCTCAAACTCTTGCTGTTGCCAACCTTTTTGGACAGCTGCTTTACATCAAGTTTTTTATACAGTTTCACAGCTGCCGACGTAACCTGTGACAGTGTAACTTCACTTCGTTCATTAGAGCAAGACGGAATCGCGCCCCTCACCTTGCTAATAAACATTGCGCTGGGCATTACGCAGAACGTACCTTCTTTGTCTGCAGCTAAGACGGACAAATCATTCTCTTGAAAAAATGAAGATACAGGGTTCAAGTGTAGCCCACAACTAGAAGACATAACACCAAAGTAAATCAACACCCTCAGACACGCAACGTTCATCTTCACCCATACGTGCCAGTCTTGACACTTGCCTAACGTGTGTTAGCAGCTCAGGGGCAGAGCGTCGTGGCGGCACCGCAAACCAGTTGAGGGGAACGTGCCTTATCTGTTTCCCGAACAAGTCAAAGTTGCTGATATTCCGGCCGAAATCCAGACCAGAGCAGGAGAGCGACATCAGCCTGCGCACGAGCAACGGGCAGGCGATCCCGAAGGTAGCCAAAATCAGAATGCTGGGGTTCCAGATCGAGCGCAACCATCGTAACAACGACACGGTCACCCGACGGTTAGGCAAGGTGCCGGCCATAGCGCAGCTGATCAAGTGAGTGCTGACCAGAAGACCCGGGGTGAAGGAGAACAGCTTGCTCAGACTTATCCAGTCCTTCGCGATAAGTCACGTCGCTTACGCGGCGGCTTTCTGCAACTGGTTGCCTCAGGAGCGCAACCGCCTAGACGCCGCCATGAGGAAGGCGTACCAGCGAGCCATAGGCATGCTTGACAGTGCAAGCATGGAGAAGCTCTCCGCTCTAGGAACACATAACACGCTGGAGAAGATCACGGAAGAATATCCGGTCACCCAGATAGAGCGGCTGAAGGGTTCGCGAACGGAAAGGACGATTCTCTCCCGGCTCCGAATGGAGATGGCGTCCGACCCTCAGAGCTTAGGCAATCAGAAAGAGCGGGACGTCCCGGCGGCAGTCCGAAACGCCATCCGGGCGTACCCGTTGCCCATGAACAAGGATCAGACCCACAACACGAATAGGAGAACGGCCAGAGCGAAGGCTGTGTTGGAACACCACCTGAACGTTCCGGGCACCAGATTCATGGACGCCCTGAAGTACGGCGACCACCGGTGCTTCGCGGCGGTGGTGATAGACGGGAAGACGGGAGTCACAGTGCGCGCCGTGAGCATAGTCACGAGAGACTTGCAGCGAGCGGAATAGCTGGCCATCGCCCACGCCATCGCGAACCCAGAGACGAGGACGGTGCTTAGTGACTCAAAGGGTGCGGTGCGCAATTTTGCCAAGGGTTGGCTGTGCTGTGAAGCAGTGCGGGTGCTCGAGCTGGTGAACATCGATGGACGCAATGTGACAATAAAATGGTTCCCTGCCCACGCGGGGAACGAGGCATCGGAACTCGCCACCAACCACAAGACGGCGAACGCAGTCGCGTGAGGATTAGCTGGCCAGGTGGCAGCAATGGAACCGTCTGCAGTGAGGTGGACCGAGACGAAGGGCAAGTAAGGGTTTCACCAAATAATATAGAAACAGCAGGAGGGCGCTGGCACTGCCGCACCCCAAGCTAACCAGGGTGGAATCGTCCGCGTTCAGACAGCTGCAGACGAATTCACTGATGACCTTGGTCATCATGAAACACAAACAGCCAGAACAGTATACTTACGACGCGTGCGTGTTGTGTGATAATGGTAGGGCCTCGACCGCTCAATTACTGAGGGACTGGGAATTGCGACCTAACAAGACGGCAACCAGGACAGACCTACCACCGTGGATCCAAGAAGGGGTTCACAGTTATCACAAGAGCACCGAGGTATCAGCCGTCTCGCAGGTCCTGGCGGCCCTCGAAAAGCAGCCCAAGAGCGAAAGATGCGGGGCGACGCCCTCACTTACGAGGCAGCAGCGTCCAAACCCGTAGCTAGCAGCAAAGGGGTGGTCCGAGTCGGGTTGACGTCGAGATCGATAAGTTGTTACGTCCGGGAGCAGTGTACACACTGTCTTTTGGAGACACTCAATAAAGTCTTGCTTTCTTCTTTCCTTCCTTCTCACAGCAGTTGCTGATTCCCTAAGTGCTGATGTTAGGTTGTCGTGTAATCTCCCTACACTGAACTCAACCTGCGCCTCTAAAGCGCGAATTTGCTTTAAGAATTATTTTAAACTTCTGCGGTCAGGCTCTGACTGACTCCATTAGGAATTTCTTTGATTTTAGGAGCTTCCTTCTTTGTCTTATGAGAATCACCCATAGCTTGCATATAAACATCATATACTCGCGGCTCCAAATCTTACTTATTCCCTCTACGTCTTGAGCAATACCTGCTTTGTCACTTAAAATGAAGGAAATTTTGTTTTTTTAGCACCATCGGGACTTTCCTATGTACAGTTGCTATTATTATGGGTGGAGAAGAGTGTGTTCTTCAACCTCATGTTATTTCTCTCGGCCAATCCGATTAGGATCTCCTAGAATGATGCGATTGTCTATTCCAAAGTTTTTCGCTGACCTTCTCCCATTTGCTTCTTACCGACCGCTGCGTTAAATTCTCCGACCACATTAGTCATTAGTGAACGGTGTTGTTGCCGCCTTTATTGCTGATTTGCCCTCTTCGCAGAAGCTGTCTACCGCTTCGTAGTAAGCCGGTTGCTAGCGCATACGCCTGTACCATCTTTAACCTGTAGTGCTTCTTTTAACAACCACCTACTGTCTCGCTAATGCTAAAAACTCCTTCACATTCCCTGTTATTTCTTTGTGGATTAAAAATTCCACCTTATGTACTTTCTTCTCTGGGGGTCATCTATCGCACAGAGCATACCGCTAGTGATCTCCATGAAGCCTGCTGCTGTCGTAACTACGCTTAACACTATAATATCCCACTTAATGTCCGAGAGCTCCTCTATTAGTACAGCTGTGATTCCCTCGCCAGACAAAGTGCGTACGTTAACTTTGCCAGGGTCAAGTTCCAATGACGACCTGTCTGGACCCAGGTACTCTTAGTACCTTCTGCTCTATCGATGTTGTGACCAACGCCGCGTAGAGGTGTTCTACAACTGCTGGGGAGTGGGGGCCGCGAGTTTCAATCAATTTCAATTTGTTTCTTTATTTCCTTTGACAGAAGGGGCTGGAGCTATAAGCTGCGAGTCCAGCTTGACAAAGGCTGCAGCCCCGTATACAATGGCATCAGTGTCGGCGGTGCGACGCTCGTTATAGGTAAAACATAATTGATATACCCATTACGCAACAAAAACACTCAACATAACAAAAAAATTCATTATACATATCGTAAGCAGAACTGCCTAAGACTGTTTTTAGGATAATATATAATGTTGCTAACAAACATTGAAAGGCGTAATATAGGCATATTAAATACTCTTGCTGTTAACTAAAAGTTCAGGGTCTTTTTATGCCACAAAAAGGTATTGAGCATCAGAATAAAAATTATTCTGGGAAATCCAAGGAACACACAGATGTTAATAAAATAAGCGAGTTCAGACGGTGCTACACAATTCCTGGCAATGTAACCTAAACTGCGAGTTGGGATGGGAAGTTACGTCCAAATTTTCTGAGTGCAGCCTGTTAAGCAGGACCGGCAGAATATAGGTTAGCGATTGTGTGTCATAAGTTGTTCAGGGAGTAGGTACAAACCATTTCTCTGTATGCCTTGTCGGAAGAGTTGAACTTTTTTCTGTCAACTTGGACAAACATCTAATGAATTTATCATTTTTATTAGTGAACAATTTGTACCCAATTAGTAACTGATAATTATATAATGCAAACACAGGAAGAATGTCGTATTTCAGAAAAAGCTTGCTGGAAAAAGAACGGAAGCTGAAAAAAGCTGGAAAGGAAAGGAAGATGGAAAGGAAGCTGGAAAGGAAGCTGGAAGCTGGAAAAAGAAAGCTGGAAAAAGAAAGGAAAAGGTTTAGTTCGTCAGTCAAGAAAGGCGGCGGCCATCTACAACACCACAGCGGCCAGATCCTTCTCTGCTGAGGGGCTGCTGTTTTTCTTCCTAGGAGCATGCTGGTATGATGGAACCTTTTTAGTGTAGCCTCTTCGGTATCCGGAATGATGGTTACTTCTGGAGCATACAGCAGTCCATACCTGAATATGTTGGTCGCAGAGAGCCAGACAAAAGAGAGAGAGAGAACGAGAGGCGTTTTCCGCTGACAGGCTTTCCGGGTCCTCAAAAGAAAAAGACCCCGAGAAAATTCCGAAAGTATCCAAAAATTCACCTCTTAGAGTGGATGTTGGGAAACGTGCAAGAAAGGCGCTTTCAGAAAGGCGATGCTATTAAGTCATTTTTGATTGTATTTGCAAAAAAATGCAGAAATTTTGCGCAGTAGAAAAAACTTATTACAAATTCTATTGGTCTGCTGTGGTAGGGGAAACGACAGTTGTACACTCCCCTCGAACCAAAAGTTAAAACATGCAGGTTTTGATAAAGCATTGAAAGAAAATGAATTCCTTGGGAAGGGGGCGTGCTGCACACCATGTTTTACCGCTTTCGGTACCTTTTTGCCGACACTTTAAAGCACTCTGAATGATATATCAAGCTCCGGCAATCTAGAAGCAATACACTTTAAACCGATGGCGCTTATTGAAGAGTTTGACGCTGCTGAAAAAGTGGGTTGGTTCGGGCCTTTAGGTACATAACTGAATATGGAAAAACAGCGCTAAAACGGGACAAAGAACGTGACAAGACTAGGCGCTGTCACGTGACAAGACAGCGCCTAGTCTTATCACGTTCTTTGTCCCGTTTTAGCGCTGTTTTTCCATATTAAGTTGACGCTGATGACACTACTTATATCGACACCAAACAAAAGGGAACTCGTCAGCACGTCAGCGTCTGTCTGCACGCAGCCTACCAACTCACGGGGACTGTAATAAAGGTTAGAGCACAAAAGGGGAATCCAGTGTTGAAAACATTGCATATATAAAAAGATATCACCTGCACATAAACGAAAACTGCACATAAACAATGGCGCCTGTATATGTCTTACCTCGTTTCTTTTGTCTACGTCTAGTTCGCCCCACGTTTTCTTCTTCACGAAAATTCAGTCATACATTTGAACCTGCTTATACATTACACAACATCTTGTGCATCAGATCACTCGTAAATACCGCCTTTTTTGTTGAATGCATGAAAACCTTGCTATGGTTATACTATACATAGGTTAGAAGGTATCCAAGAAGAATTACATGGAAGCATCTGTAATAAGCCACCCATCAAAATGTCGGCAAGATGACACGCGCATCCAATCGATGCAGACACGCTGAAGGGTCCCTTTTCGTCGCATTAAGACTGCACCAACGCAACCTGCTCCCGAAAAATACACTTCTCTGGGTGAGTGGGTACAACATACTGGTTGCCACGGCATGGGATGGCGAGGTGTCTTGACCAGCTTAAGGAGACGAATTCCGCAGAGCCTTTGATGGGTTTACCAAATTTTACATTTATTCTACACACATTTAAACACATAGGCAAATCACTCAAAAACAGCACACAACAGGTCTACAATAAACATTCAGTGAATAACACAAATTACAATGAACACCACAATGCAAAGGTCTATTGTCCTGCTCAAAGAACCTCGGTACACACTTTATACTTATCCATAATGTCCTGATTAATCAATAAACCACAACTAGACCCTAGTTGTGCCCTACGACATGCGTCTCTGTTGGACAGACGTACCCGGTCGTCGGCGCTGCCGTGTCGCACCATTTTGTGTTCGCGACACGATGGTAGCCGTCGTCGTCTCGTGGTGATGCTGACATCGCTGGGCACGGTCGTCCTGTGGACGGCGTTGGCACCAGGCGTCACAGAGTACCTCCTCGGTGGCTACCCTCGTGGTAGCCGCTACCGCTGGAGGTGCAAAAGAGGATCACAAACGTAACCTTTCGTGGTTGTCGGAACACACTTCGAAGTAGCGTGGACGCTGGCCACAGGTTCCAACCTGTCGCCGGTGGGGCTACAAATCTTCGACGCCGCAGCCGATGCGAAATCAGTCCGCCCCTGCCCAGGCTTGGTAGGCATAATCAATGGCCCGGCGACGACCGCCGGCTCGTTCCTTTTAAGATCACGTGCTCCTTCAGCCTGTTTGTTCCTTGCCTCCTTCTCTTCTCCTTGTCATCCCCGTGTTCAGACGAGCGAGACCAGTCACGGCATGGAACAAAGAACGTTTAGGGAAGAAGTTGAAGTACCACGCACTCGCGTGAAGGAGTAGTCTTCTTGCTCTTCGTCTTCAAGTGCCTTGATGATGATATTTTACAAGCTCCCGCCCGGCAAACTTGAATCGCGCTGCGCTTTGGTGGGTCATTTGAAGAAGCCCTCAAAAAGATAGATGTGATTCACCGATCTTCTTAGAAGTTCTTTCTTTCCCCCCGAAGGAGGCAAGCCCTCTTCACTACGTCGCATCCAGGGTAGGTTTTCCTAATTCGCCACATTTTCCAAAACGTCCTTGGGCTATGGTCTTCCAATAGCAGCACATCTCCTAGGACAGTGGTTTAGCGTCGCATGCCTTGGCCTTGACAGTTGCTCCTATTTCTTTTATGTACTCTTGATGCCATCTCTTCCACCAAGCTCTTACGAGTCGACATGGACATCTCCATTCCTCTTCAACATCTACTCTGTGTGTCTTCGCTTGTCCGTAGTGTAGCTGTTGACGTCCGCCAATGATGTCTGCCGGTGTTAGTGGCATGGGCTCATTGGGCATGGCTTTATACACGAAAGTGAAAGGGCGATTGTTGATTGCTCCTCCAAATTCGGCGACAATTGTTCGCAGCTCTTCCACTGAAGTTGTCTTTCTTTATATTATTTTTCTCGTCGACGTCTTCAGGCTTCGAATCAGGCGCTCACAAAAACCTACTCACCACGGGGCGCACTCGGCTATCGTTTTTCACTGTCTGTTTCGAACATTACAGTAATCCTTCACTTGCTGCTGGCTGATTGTTTCGAGCATTGTACTGATCTCCTTGTCAGAACTTTTAGAGGTTCTTGTGTTGTCCGAGTAGATTACGATAAGAATACCCCTTCGAGCTGTGAACCACCTGAATGCCGGCGAAAAACTGCTCGGACGCATGTCATTGGTCACCTCCAGGTGCACTCCTCTAGTTACCGAGAAGGGAAAACCTACCGCGTATTGCCTTATAATCTCGTCTTTGCACTTCACATAAAGCGTACCTGCGAAGTCACGCCCCGTCATTTGAAAGGGTGACGATTCTTTGACCTTGTCCTCCAGTAGTGGAGGCATTGGTTGACTGGCAGGCCTGGTGTTGTGCTTCTTGCCGACCATGCATTTGTTTAGGACTCGCTTCACGGCCTGGCGACCTTGCAAACTCAAGAACGTTTTCCGTAGATGCGTGAGTGTGGCTTGAACACCGCCGTGTAACACGACGTGGGGAACGTGACGTATCAGCAATTCCATAAACATTGCGTCCTCTGGTAGTACGATGGCATGCCGGCTTGATACTTGGCCATATTGCCAGCTTCCTGTTAGTCTGATGAGTCCTTCATCGTCCAAGTATACTTCCTGTCCACTGATTTCAAAGGTCTTCGCGCTTGTCGCACTACCGCCACTTTGTCTCCAGATTAATCCTTGAGTTTGTCGTACCCGGTATGTCTCCGCAGTTGTCACCTCTTGCCCAGTCAACGGCCCCTCACAATATTCTTTTCTGTCGTTGTTTACGAACCTGAATACCCGTGCAGTAATTCGTGTGAGCCGCCCATATGATGAATACTTTTCCACGTTTAGGATTGGTTTGCTTTCTGTAATATCTGTGCATTTATGACACTACTTCGGGCAAGTAATCCACGGTTATTTGCGTGCATATCATGTTTGCTTTTTCCTGCTCATTTGAGGTCAGCATTTGGGTCCGTGCCACAAAATGTTCGATTCAATCAAAAATTTTGTGCTTATTCCACGTATTAATAGGTCGTCCGGATTGTCTTACTAGCTTGCTTGGAATGTCTTGTCTCTTATTTCTGCGCCTCTGTTGGTGACAAATGAATCTCTTGTGCTTGTCCTCTTAATCCAACAAAGAACAATCCTTGAGTCGCTCGGGAAGGCTATACCTTGAACTGCTTCGCTGAAGTGCCTCGTTATGTATTTTCTCAGCCTGGATGCTAACACTGCTGCCATTAGTTCAAGTCTTGCCAAGCTGAACACTTTGATTGGAGCTACGTGGCTTTTCGCTGTCAGTAGCTTAGATTCTCTAGTTCCATGGCTGTACAACGTTACTATATATGCTGCCGCTCCGTATGCTGCTTGGCTCGCATCGGCAAACACATGAAGCTTGTATGATTCTACTAATTTTTTCTTGTTTACGTAACATCGTAGAATCTCTAAGAATTGCAGTTCCTCCACATTCGACATCAGTCTCCCCCACTTGTGGCATTCTTGTTTAGGGAGTGGATCATCCCACGTGACGTCAGTTTTTGTAGTCTTTGAAAGCCTATCTTGGCGCGGCTCGTAAACGAGGATAACGAACCAAGCGGGTCTAATATCTTGACTGCTACTTGTAATACTGCCCTTTTGGTCAAGCATGTGTCGTCTGGTAAGGGAGCCCATTTCTACACAGGAAAGGATATCACGTCCTTTCCGTGCTTCGACATCATACAAAGAAGCATCGTGTGTCCTTTCGAGCAGATCTTCACAATATCATCATCCTTTTCGTTTCATAAATTTTGTTCAGTCTTTCTTCATTGGATGTTCATTTCAAAAATTCATCGCCGCCTCCTTGAAAACTTTTTTGGCCTCTTCGTACAGCTTGGCCACACTCTCAAGAATGCTGCCCCAGGGATTACATCATCCACGTAGATCGCCTTTCGAAGGATTTTCATAGTCTTTTAATACCTTTGAGACACTTGTTTCAGGTAGTGCTTGATTGTTGCAGCAAAAAGAAACCTGCTGGGTGTTGTGCGAAACGTGACTGTAGCCATGCGCCAGGTTTGGATCTCGTTCAGTAGGTTTTGATCAGAGTTGTGCTTCCACCACAGAAATCTCAACGCATCTCCGTCCTCTTCATGTATAGAAATCTGTAGGAACGGCTTGTCTACATCTCCAGCTAGGCCCACGTTTGGTGGCGGAAATTGATGAGCAACGGCAGCATGTCTTCATAGAAGTTAGGTCCTACCTCCAGGTTGTCGTTTAACGACATACACTTCGACGTGTGTGAAACGTCGTCGAATACTACGCAAACTTTCGTCCTGGCTCTGTTATCGCGAATAACCGTGTGATGTGGCATGTAGTAACGTAGCCCAGCCAGAGGTTCCGGAGATTCTTGAACCTTTTCCGCAACTCCCAATGTCAGAAATTCGGAGATCGCATTATCGTAGCGACGCAGCATGACTTCGTTTTTTTAACCGATTCGTAAGTTGTAAGTGCCTTTCGTGGAGTGTGCCTTGTTGGTTTCCAGATTAACGCTCTCCTTCTAGCGCAAGCTGACTTGATAGCGACCATCTTGATGCTCTATCTTCTGCTCGAATTCTTCTATGCTTTTGCTTTCTTTAGTATTGCAACTGGATTCTGTGATGCAAATTATTCCAGGCTCTAGAACTTCTGTGAATCTAGGTGAAGTTTTGTTTCTGCAGCTTCAACTTTCAGATCCATGACTGAGTTGGTTTGTGTCATTCTCGTTTTACGTTTCTCCGAAGGACGTAGCACTACCAAACCTCAGGATGTTTCGACTGCCATCAGTGTATTTTCAAGTTCATGTATTCTACCAGTAAGAAAACTCCCAATAATAATCGGAGCCAACTAGTAGTCTTATCGCATCTGTGCCTGTCGTCTTGATCCTGTCGTCCGCTAACCGCAGCTGCAGTTTTTCCATATTTTCGTTGATGTTCTGATTTGGAGCAGGAGGCCTACTATGCAAAATCACGTCACCCTGTAGAGCTTCGATTACTGTTTCTGTTTGCTTGACTCGTGGTGCTATAGTCACGTGAACTATGTCCGCTTACTTGATTTTCTCGTCTGCTCCGAATGAACCGATTGTTAGCCGTTCCTGTCGTACTATTTTGCGCTATTTGTTTTGCGAATCCAGTTTCAATGAATGACCGCTGACTTCCGCTGTACAACATCAAACTGCAATATCGGCCATACGTGTGTCCCTGTATCCGTGCTACACCCACCTGCAAAAGCACAGAACCTTGCCGTATATTTTCAGTAGCGTACAGAGTACACTTCGTCAACTTCGCTTGCTGCGCTTCAACCTGCGCCGTCTTTTCTTGTCTCACTATTCTACACAGAGACGCAGCGTGTCGTCTCTAGGGCTCTGCAGATTCGTGCAGTGTGATTCGGTCTGTGGCACCTGAAGCATGCTCTATTATCTGTGAGAATGGGCTTCTTTCGGTCGTTGGAATGCTCCTACGACAGTCCTCAGTCGCATGGTTTTTCTGCTTGCATAAAAGACCGATTCTCTCCGCTGAGCTGTAGAAGCGGTTATAGTTAGATTTCGCGGCTATCTTCTCCTTTTTACGCTGTGTTGCTTCCCGAAAGCATAACTGATCCCGTATAAATGTCATCGGCTTGTTCAGCTTTTCACCGCACTCTTTTCCAGTTGAGTGGTTTTGCGCGTTAACGTCCGTGGCTGAGCTGCTTCTTATGACTGCTTTGGACTGGAACTGGACGGATAACGCCGATAAAATCGCTCTTTCCAACACTGGCAACAACATAGGTGCGTAATTCCCGGGTTCCACGGTCAGTGATTTCAGTGCCAATGTGTTGATCTGTACCCTTTGCACAATCCTGCGGATATCGTCTGTTTCTTGTGCCTAACTTACTTTCTCTAAGTTCAACAGCACACTTATGTGCAGCTCCACCGATTGTTCTCGATTCCAGAACATTTCCTGCAGTATTTTTATCGCTTCATCGTAATTGTCCCGCGCGGAATACTGGAGACCTTCTATGGCAGCCGCTGCTTTTCAGTGAGAGATGCTAACAAATATTTGAATTTTTGTCCTATGTGTCAGCTTTGGTCTGAGGTGAACTGGTGACTCATACTAGGCCCAGAACCGGTGCCACTGCAAAGCTCTTCCGCCAAACTTTATCATTTCCAGCTTCGGCAGTTTCACTAGCTCCGTTGCGTCTCGCGCTATACTTGGTCCTACCGCCTGCCTTGCGCTGCTGTTCAAATCTATTTGTACAATCTCTGTAGTTCTAAACTCTGTAGTAGACAAGATTGCTGCTATTTTCTTGTCGTACTCAATTACCCTTTCGAATTCGGCATCGGCTTTTTCTTCAGTAAGATATTTCTCCATTTTCGAATTGGCGTTCTTGAGGCTTTCGCTTATCCCTTTAATTTTCGCCTGAGTCGTAAGCAGCTGTTCTGTGCTGGTTCTTTTATTACCTTGTTGCTCGGCTGCGTTGATAAGCCTCTTGATCTGGTAGCGGAGCACCTTCCTTTTCTTCGTTATCGCTTCTTTGCTCATTTCTCAGCATTTTAGGATGCTGCCTTCCTTGTTAGCCGTTCCGATGCCTCTGTTGGCCACTCCGGTCTCGTCGCTCAATCCAGGTCGGTCCGCTGCTGTGACGTCGTTTCCTTCCCTGCTGCTCAGTCGCAGATAGACGTCCTTGGTGGGCTTGGAGGTAGAATCTTTGTCACGGCACCATTTGTTCACACGAGGGAGACCAGTGACGGCATAGAACAAAGAAAGTTTAATGATGATGATGACGATGTTTCAATTTTTATGGCGCGAGGCCGATTTAGGGCAAAGAGTGCAAAAGTATGGTTAGAATATTTCAGTGTTGTGAAAGTAAAAGTGAAGCACTTCTGTAAAAATAAACGAAGCATACCACAAGCTAATGAAAATGACTGGTGTAAAGGGCCACGTTGTCACGATGCGTGATAAGAGATCAGATGTAGAAAATTGACATCAGTAAGCATTTTAAAAACGCGCTCGATGAAAAATATGGGCTTGTCTCCTAAAAATATGATGGGTGAACCTGGATATGTTCTCTGTATAGTTATGAGAAGTGTGTGTGTCGTGTTGTGTGGAGTGCTTTGCATTGAAGTAGGACATGGATCACGGAGAGGCCGTCTCGACCCCTGCTACACAGGGGTCTTGGAGATCCCGCGAGCAGGTAGGAATGTGTTGCATGCGTGTGGCCTATCCGTAATCGAGCCAATGTGACATCGTTGTGTCTGTTGTGTGTGTCAGTATTGTATGCTCCCAAGAATAGCTTTATAGCGTGTAGTTTGTTGTCTGTCTGTTGATTCCAGTGTGCTTGCCATGTCGTGCGAAGGTGTTGCCTTATGTGTTACTTGATTTTGGTGTAGGGTATTGTTGTTATGTCAGCTGTATTTGTAAGTGCAGCAGCGGCAGCCATCCGGTCTGTGGTCTCATTACCTGAATCCCAGACTGCCCTAGCACCGAGCGCATGGTCACTTCAATGTTTAACGCATACATAGACATAATAGTACCAATGAGAGCATTAACCACATGGTTTTTAGACTTCTGCGAGGATTATTCACGCACAACACTTAAAGAATCAGTATAAATTACGGATTTGGGATTTCGATTTAGAACAATATGTTTAGCTTCAAGAAGTATGTCATAGGCCTGCGCCGTAAAGATACTTGTAATACTATTCATAGTTTTACAGACATTAACGGTGCCACCATGCGCAGCACAGGAAACAATTGCGGCACTTTTTGAAGCGTTCGTGTAAAATTCAGCACACTTATATTTGTGCTGCAGGGACAAGAAATGTCACGATCGCGCTTCTACACACTCTGTTTTTCTCGACACCTTTGAAGCACACATCACATGATATCGAGCGAAGCTGCAACGGAACTAGAAATTAAGTAGCGGAGGTTTTGATGTTGTCTGAAAACATGACATCAAGTTGTGACGCTTCTCCTCTTACTCTGAAAGGGAAGGTAGCAGAGATTGATGGACGATTAGCAAGGAGTTGAGATGTGAATGTATCATTAAAAACTGATGTAAAACGATGGTGAGGCATTGATGAGATTTGAAAAGCATAACGTATGCCCGTGTAAGCTCGCTGACGTTCTAGGTTCCATTTGTTGCACACTACATACAGGCTTTCAACTGGACTAGTCCCGTAGGCTCCACACGACCAGCAGAGCCCTAGATGGAACACAGGGTCCAGCATTCTGAGGAAAGTTTTAGTGACTGACCCCTAGACAACCCTAGCTTAATCCAACCGTGAACCCATAAGGCTTGTAAAAACACGTAAAAGTAGTTGTTTGCAGCACCGAAAGAAATCTGCGAGAGAACCCTCAGGATACTCATTGCATATAAGCATTTACGTTTAAGGTCTTTTATGTGTGGGATAAATGTAAGGTTTTCGTCAAATATAACACCTAAAAATTTGTGTTCCTTTTTAACAGGAATCAAGACACCGTGAAGTTGATTGTCTCTATCCGGCCGAATGCCACGCCTCTTGGAAAACCAAACACAAGTGCACTTTCCTGGGTTAAATTTTAAACCCATTGCTCTCTGCCAAGCCGGCTGGCTAGTTAACACCAAGCTGGACTTGGCGCTCACACCCAGACAAGTTACACGATTTAGGGGAGAGTCGAACGCCGTCTACATAGATTGAACAGGAATTTGATGGTGGCAGCGCCTTGCTAAAAGAATCCATTTTCACAATAAAAAGGGTGCAGCTCAAAACTTTACCTTGTGGCACTTCATTTTCCTGCACATGCACCCTAGAGAGTGCAGTTCCAAGTCGCACGCGAAACGTCCTTTCGCACATGTAACTGAAAAGCGTGTTCATCATGTTAGCCGACATGCAAAAGGACTTCAAATCACTGAGGATACCATTCTGCCAAGCAGTATCATACGCCTTTTCAAGATTAAAGAATACTGTCATACAGTACTGCTTATGTACGTAGGCATCTTTAATGTAGGATTCTAGCGCTGCTAGTTGGTCATTTGTAGATCGCCCCACCCTGAAGCCTGCCTGGCAGCTCTCGAGAAGACCATTGTACTCAAGAATGTACACGAGCCTCCTGGTTATCATCTTCTCTAGGAGCTTGCACAGGCAGCTTGTCAGGGAAATGGGACGATAACTGGCAGGAGAGGACGGGTTCCTTCTATCTTTGAAGAAAGCCACTACTATGGCCTCCCTCCAAGATTTTTGAATTTGCCCCGAAAGCCATATTTTATCGTATAGGTATAGAAGTGTTTCGAGTGTCTGGGTGTAGGTATTGTATTATGGTATATGTAATCTGATCTGCAAATGCAGCTTAATATTTCTATGTGCTCACGGTAGCCCCAAACTCTACGAGTGTAAATTCAGGATTGTAACCAGATTTTGACCTATTATTGTCATGTAGGGACTTCTTTTCACAAGCGGTTTTATGTTTCAGGAAAGTGTTTGTGTAGTGTGAAGAGCTAGAAACTTGTTGGAAGTGTTGTGGAAGTGTGTTAGCCTGGTCTTCGAGTGTGTCCCCTTTTGTATTGACCAGGGGCAGGCTATGTGTATGTTTTCCTTTAAGTTTACGTATTCTTGTCCATACCTTGTGAGTGTCTGTGAATGAGTTAATGGATGCAAGGAAAGCGCGCCCACTCTCCCTTTTCCCCTCACGAAAGACACGCTTTTCAAAGGCCTTTGCCCGTTTGAACAAGATGAGGTTATCTGGCGTGGGGTACTGGCGAAGGACACCGCACGCTTTGTTCTGGGCCTCTCGCACCCGCCTACTGTCCTTATTCCACCAGGGCCTGCTTGGTTAGGAGGACGCACTGGAGGCCTCGGGAATGGACTTTTGGCGAGCGTTGAGGATGTGCGCCGTGAAGCGTTTTTGTGGCTTCCTCACGTATAGGTGTTTTAGGTATGTGTGGTGTAATTTAGATGTTTATGTGCATGTACTCCAGTTTGCTTTTGATTTAAAAAACATTTTACGGGAAGATGGACTGCTTGGGCCTGTACCTATGTATGTTAATGAAGTGAGGAAATGGTAAATAACAGATGGGTTAGTGTCCACACTCCACTCAAGAAATAGAAAGAGAACTGCGGAGCCAATAGACAAGTCAAGATGTGAGTATGTATTGTGTCCTAAGTTATGGTATGTAGGCTGTTTTTTGTTGAAAAGGCATGCTTCAGATGATGTAAGAAACTACTCAGTCAGGTGACCTCGGGCATCTGTTCTGGAGGAGCCCCCAAAGAGTGTTGTGCGCATTCAGGTCGCCTGTGGAGATGTATGGCTCGGGTAGCTGGTGAACCAGTGTCTCGAAATCGGAGTTCAGAAGTGCAAAATCAAGAGAGATACAAATGGAGCATACCGTTAACAACCTATGTTATATTATCGTAGTGACTGCTACAGCCTCAAAGACAGTATTGAAAGAGAGAGGGTGACATGCTAATAATTTCAGGGCCAAAATGGCCACACCCCCCGAACAGTGTGTGCAGCCAACCATGTCCTTTCTGATCACCATGTATCTATTTAAAAAATTTTTTTATTTAGAATTAAGGTCGGTTTCCTGGAGACATATAATATTTGGCTGATTGGTATCCAGCATCTCATAAACATCGTCAAGATTTTTAAGGGGGCCTCAGCAGTTCCATAGGATGATGTTTTCTGTTCCCATTATTTAAATTTAAGAATAACTGGAGCATGTGGGCGTGTGTGTCCATGTGTCGTCTTTTGTGGCTGTTATTGTGGGATTTTTGGGCCTTTCTGGCAGCTTGGACATCGGGGGCCGCTCCTTGCGCTGCGTTAAAGGCAGCAACAGTGCGACATCCATCTCCTCGTCGGATGTCAGAGGGGTGCCTGACGGGCCGGGCCATCTTGGCTTGGCCACCCTTAGGGAGCCCTTCGTTTGGGCGCCACAACCGAAGGCGTCCAGGGTGCTACAGGCGGCACAGGCGGCGCGGTGGCGGTGAAAGCCGGTTCCGGGCCCATGGTGTCCATCCCCTCGGCACCCTCCAACGCACTGGAAGACAGGGATGTAGGGGCGGGAGCAGCACCGGTCCCGACAGAAGTGGTTTGCACCACAACCGCTGCTGGCCCAGCAAGCGGTGTGGTGGTGGGTTGGGTTGCGTGAGGCAACCCCTTGGGGGTCGAAAACGGGATCAGGTCAGCTCGCTGAACTGGGTCCCTGTGGACACCAGACGCCACTCCGCCCCTGGCGAGCTGCGTCGGCGTATCACCCCAGGAAGAAGAGGCGAACCTCTTTCGCGCCTCTGGAAAGGTAAGGGTTTCAGTGAATTTCACCTTGATGATCTCCTTCTACTGTTTGAATTTCTCGCATGTTCTACAGTTGGCCCCGTGGGGTCCCTGGCAGTTATCACCGATGAGGGTTTGCGATGGGCAGTTGTCAGATTGATGATCATGTTGTGCACACTTGGCGCATGTTAGTCGACCACGGCAGGATGTAGTGCCATGCCCAAACCGCTGTCATTTAAAACACCGGCACAGGTTGGGGATTTATGTCCTGACGGGGCAATGAATGAAACGTGCATTTACTAATTCAGGAAATGCGGAATGGTAGAATGTCAATAATACATGTTTTGTTGTATTTCCTTGCTATCTCTAAGAATCATAATACGCCTCACTTCTGTAATACCTTGGTCTTTAAGACCTTTCAAGAGATCGATTTCAATTTCATTCATCAGATCTGGGTCAGAGATCACACCCTGGGGGCTAATAAGTCTGCGTTGGGGTCTCGCCCTGATGTCCAGATCTGCTATGCGAGTTTGAATCAAGAGATTTGTAGCTTGTTGCTTGTAGTTCACTTCTAAAAAAACTTCCCTGGTTCTAAGTTTTTTGGCCGTGCAGGATTGACCAACAATACCCTCAAGAAATATGGAGATCAGGAAGACAGACTTTGTGGGAAGGGGGTTCGACACGTCAACAGATTCCATTACCAAAACCTAACATAGTTTTCTGGCTTTGGGAAACTCGTAGTTGGCAATGGAGAAAAGGATACATCGGTGCGGCTACTTTTAGGGGGCCGATCTTTGGATTTAGAAAATTTGAAAACCATATCTCATAATATAAACGAGAGAGACGGGGTTACTTCTTTCGTCAGCCTTACCCTCATAGCTGAAGAGGTCCCGGAGCTCCCGCCTGGTAAACATACAGGGAGCCCACCCGCCGGAGCTTGACCTGGGCTCCGGCAGCCGCCGTTACTGGTTTCTACCGTTCACCATACAAGACATCGGCACGCTTGAATCCAGCTTATGTTTGGGGGCTCGGGGTCCGCGGTGTCGCCAACACCTTCACCAAGATTACTCAAGGTGGCCCGGGCGGGGACGTTAAATGAAAATGTACATCTCTTAAATTTGTAGGCTGCTCGCCGCCGAGCGGAACTGGCAGCGAATAGAGATTCTTGAAATCCGGAATTGTACATCTCGTTGCACAGTCTTACTGCTGCCGCTCGTCGCCGTGAGAAGACTCTATCTCGGAAGCGTTGGTTCGACTGGTATGCCTCACTAGGGCCATCCTCTACGACTGCGTCTATCTGGCTCATTTTTGTAGTATGGAGCTTGGTGGACGCCCCCAGAAACGGCTGCCACTGCGTGCCTTGCGTCTGGACGGACCCAGCACCAGTTTTGTACGCAAGTGGCCAAGTAGTTCTTCCCGAATTATGACCAATCTTCACCACCATTTGCCTGCTCACCTACTCTGCCACCAGAGGTTGGTTCGCCTCCTCGTCAGCAAGACCTTGACGGGATTGAGGCACCATTTCCCATGGCTGAGTTTATGGCGGCAATAGACAAGGCGAAGTTACACACAGCACCAGGCGCGTACAGTGTGACTTGCGAAGCGTTCAAGAACATCGACGGTCCCAGTCTACAATGGCTACTCGACGGCCTGAACACTATCTGGGCCTCTGCTGACATTCCGCTAGCCTTGAAGCGCGCCGAAGTAGTGCCGATACCGAAACCCGGGAAGCATCCTGACCATCTGAGGAATCTTAGCGCAATCGCACTAACATCGACCGTCTGTAAGCTCCTTGCACAAATGATAGCCAGTCGCCTTACATGGTGGCTATAATGATACGGATGGTACCACCCGGCTCAGATCGGGTTTCTTACGCACCTGGGCACAGAAGACGGCCAAGAACACCTCTCATCTATGGTGTTCTTAGGTGGCAGATATAAAAAAATGCGAACGATCCTGGCTATGGATGTCCGAAAGGCCTGCGAGAACGTCAGTCACTCTGCAATAATCAGTATTCTGCAGTGGCTGCTCCTTCCACCAGCACTATGCCGTTTTGTAGCGTCTTTTCTTCAGAACCGCTCCTTGTCTATGCGCATTGGAAAAGAACACGTCGGACACTTTGTATCGGAGCGAGTCGTGCCTCAAAGCTCTGTCCTGTCTCCACTGCAATTTAACGTGGTCATGCTGCATTTGACATGGAAGCTGGCTGAAATACCGGACACTTCTTCCTCGTATATGCAGACGATGTGACTGTGTGCTATGTGCACAATCAACTGCACCGGCAACAGGCAGGTATACAGACTGCCTTGTACATTAATTGATGGTGGTGTTCAATGATTGGATTGAATTTGTCCTCTTCACATACTACGTACACGTCAGTCACCAATCGTAGGGGCCAACGCCGATTGCCGCAGACACCACTATGCCTGTCCTTGAATGGGGAACCCCTGGATAGTGCTGCTCATGTTCGTGTATTGGGGTTAGTAATAAATGCAGCAGGTCCGGCAGCTTCATGGGTCCATTCCACTCGACAAAAAGCTGCCAGCATTTTACACTTGTTCCCCCGCATCGGCCAGAAGTTAGGGGATCCCTGCTCCCGTGTCTTGGGTGTATTAGTGCGAGCAGTCTTTCAGCCTGGTATCGTTTACCAAGCCCAGTTCCAGCAACTCACTTTGCGCTACTGGGATAGTTTGGAAACCGCAACCAGGGAAGCAATGCGAGTCATCACCGGCTTTCATCGCATGACCGGTATTCTGACCCTGCAAGCGGAGGCACGAATTAACACATTGAACGAACTTGTGCTCCAGCGTCGATGGGCTCGTCTTATAAAAATTAAATCGATTCCTGCCGCCACAGCCCTAGCACACTACTATGACCCCGCATTACCTCTGATACCACGTCCAGCTGAGGCGCCACCATGGCACCACCCACAGGCTACCGACAACCAGCCTCTCGGGCGTATAAAAAGTGTTCGCCCTGGGCAGAAGACCAACCTGCCCCTCCCTATCGACACACCAGATGGCATTCAGGCCCATGTGAAGGCAGGGGTGGACAATGGCATCATCTACACGACCCTGGTTTGCCCTGCTATGCCGTCTGTAAACCAGACGTGCACTTATGTTACAGAGGCACCACTTCTATCAGTTTTCGCAGAGCTGGTCGCCATCCCTGATGGGTTGTGTGCCCTAGGCCCTCGTCTAGGTGTTGCCCCACCCTCTTGCCTGATCATCTACACCGATTTAACACAGGCTACTCGCGAGATACGGCGTGTATACAACACATTGGGCATTACATGCGATGTGCACCGGATACAGCAATCGTTCTCATGCCCTGTTCGCGTCATCTGGACCCGCCGTAACGCGCCCACTCAAGTAGTTGCCGATTTGGCTGCTCATCCTCCGCAAGTTATGCACCTCCTCCCGCTTCTTCAACTGTCCCTGCAGGACGCTGTCCTGGTCAAAAAAGAGTCTCTCGGGCGCTACACGTGTGCCCTTCTTCCTCCGCGTGAAACTAACCTTCCTGGCGGCTTAACACGCCGAGAGGAGGTCACGCTCCGGGGAATTCGCATGGGCGTTTCACTGACGCCTGCTGTTCGTGGAACATAGACTTGGGGCCTTGCGGTTACCTATGCAACTTGCGTCTACTGCCCTGTTTTCGCTGCTGAAGCGACGTTAGACCACGTCCTTGGGGCATGTCCAGGACTGCAACGAGCCCGAACCCGGAACATGGTAGCCCTAGGACACCGACCAGGCCGCGTGCGCGATATTCATCGGTTGACGCATGGTCCTCTTTACAGGCAGGTCTTCGACGTTCTTGCTGAAACTGGCCTATACTGCATTCTGTAGTGCTTAAAGCGCATGCCACTTGCCACTTTGTTTTTTTACAATTTGATGCCCTGGGGCAAAATGGCGCAACAAAAAAAAGTAGCACGCACTCGCGCGAAGGAGCTGTCTTCGTGCTCTTCGTCTGCAAGTGCCTTGATGAGGATATTTTACACCCTGCATTTGAACCCTCTGGCCTAAAGGGCACTCCAGAAGTTTCTTGGAACCGCAAGAACCACATTATGTAAGGTGTAATGTCCGTGTTCGTTTCACAGTTTGTTGCATACCATTGCAGAAAAACACTGGATCCCGCCACAAAACAAAGCAATCATCAATGGTTTTAGGGTTATGACGTATGTGTCAACTGCCTTACTAACAGAGAGATATTCTTTTTTTGCGGAAGCACGTTTTTACTAAGATGGTTGACGAATTAGGCTCAAAGAAAAGGGTTGTGGCTACCCCGACACCCCACCAACATATTACAACTAGCGGCGTAGTTTTTTTAGTACAAGAGAGAGAGGAAAACTTTTATTTAGTGACTGGGGCTAACGAAACGTGGTGGCCGCGGGTTGGAGGTCGGCGGCTACCATGCCACCTCCTTCCACCAAGGCGATCGGAACGCCTGTCCAGCGCACCCTCCCATTGCTCGTCACGGGTGTTTAAAGGGGAGGGATTGGAAGAAGAAGACATCTGAAATGTCTGGTCGTGCTGCTGACTGCTGTGCCACCTCATACTGCGCAAAATAATGCTTTTATAGCGCTAATAGCGCCATGGTTTTACGCTTTAGATTATACGCACTGGTTGAATTTATATCGTTATTACCTTAATTATCTTCCCTGAATTACCTCCCAATTTTATTCGGCCTTGGATCTTCTAATACCACACTCGTCGCACGACCATATGCAGCTTACAGTTCCAAGAAAGCGCAGAGAGCAAAGCGTCGCAAGACAGTGCACATATTGCGTGTGCTTTAGTGTCGAGCTACATTGACTTCATTGTCTTTGCAGCTTGAAACCCCACACACTAGGAAAATAAAGCCAAGTTTTTTGGCGCAAATTTGCCTAGCTTTGCTGAACAAACCAATTGCGACGACGCGCGGCGGGTGGCATTCTAACTGCCGGAGGTTCTAACAGCCATGCAGTAGGCACAGTCAAGCTAAGCCTGCAAGAGTAAGCGTCCTGACATCCCTCATAGAACATCGGCAAAGAAATTGCAAAGAGGAAGGCAGCACATTAAAATGGATTTTTTAGCAGCAAAACTGCTTAACATATGGTACATTTTTGTGTCCGCAGTAAATGTACTACACGGTCTTCGCAGCGACCATCCGGAAGGTATTAAAACCAAGAAAATGCGTAGCGCTCATGCACGCGTGCCTCGCGCCGACCGCTTAGCAAGCCTGGTGCACGTTTTTCAAGCCAAGAATATCCACCTCAGGAAATAGGCGATAAGTCTCCAGCGTTAGCTTTAACTGTCAGAACACTTTCTTCGAGTCAGAAAGACTCCAGCGTTCGCATGATTGGAGGAAACACTTTCTGAGAACTAGAAAGACACGTCGTGGAGTACGGCCTGCAAGGTGATTGTGTGTGATTATCACTTAAAAATGAAAGAAGCTCAGATGTGTAGCAATAACGATGGAGTAAAGGTCATTTCGGCAGCAAACAAGCAAATCGACTGCAATCTTGGACGTTACCATCCGTGATGGTCATGAAGACCGTGTGCAGCTTCGCTGCCTTCAAGTCTTACGTGTAAGTGGGCTTTCTTCATTGTTTACTATACAAAGCCACGTAAATGCAACCACAGTGTTCAAAACATGACGCAGGGACTCAAGACTCTGATTTGTGCAAGTAATCCCACAATGTTTGCAAATAACTTGTGGGAATAGTGTCTGCCCGTGACCCTGACTCGGTAAACGACAGCACTCGGAGGTCCGTGCGGCTTGCGCGGGATTGCGCAACAAGACGTCAAGAATAGAGGGGTTCGCTTGGGAACGGGGAGCTGGGAGTCGCTTCTGCAGGGAGGTGGCTGGGGAGAGCGCGGACTTCGGCTGCGGTGCTTGGCGGTGGCGGGCGGCCACTCCGAGCGAGGGCAAGACGGCGTGCAGCGGTGGAGCGATCCAGTGTTTTCCCCTCCAGCCTGGACCGACCATCGTCCACCGGTAGCGGCGGAGTCGCACAACTCCGGCCGCTCGAGCAACCCGGGACCCGTCGATGACCGAGAAGATGCCGCCAGCTAGGGGAGGGTTTTGGGAATAAACCCCCTTGGATGTTGGCGTCGGTTCCCTTTGTTTCTTGCCTGCCTCTGACGCCCGCGCCGTCTACACGGCAGCCGCGTGAGGATAATCTTCCGAGTCAGACCCGTACGACATTCTGGCGCCCCGCGCCCCAACGTGGGGCCTCGACTGCAAACGCCGTTGAGATGCATACAGGCAAGATGGCAAGCAACGCCAAGGAGCGACGAGAGGAGGCTGGGGGCACGTAGGCCTACTGTCAATATAGGGGGGGGTCGGCTCCCGCACCGCGCTTTCCCCGCGCACACGCGCCGTTGACGAATTGACCCCCCAAGCACCGAATGGTGAGGCGGACTCTGCCTACAAGGATGCAGCGGTTGGGAGTACGCAAATGAGCACCATAAACCCGTCACTACAGCACTTCGACTTGGCCGATGCGACGTTGACCAAGATCGAGGAGGAAATTGAAGGTCAGTCTTTTCTGTTTGCTACGGGTGGTGCGAAGAAAGACGAAACCATCTCTACGCTAGTGGGCGCTTGTGTCTCGTTGTTGGAATAGTGGAGAAGGTACCGCCCGAGATTTCGTTCAGGCAGTAAAAGCTTCGCGTGGCTCGGAAAGGGGCTCGTCCTTGTCGGGAGGCGATTGTCGGTGTTTGTAAGAGACGGACCTGAGGCTACTATCACCGGAGAGCCGCGCCCGTAAGCCGCTTGTAACGCGGTGGGCGCTGGCGTTACGGCAACCTGTATGCTGCGATCGGGGTTGTCCGTGTGTGTGTGGCCGAGTGTTACTGTGTGTGGGTGTGTGTGTGTGCGTGTGCGTGTGCGTGTGCGTGCGCGTGCATGTGTGTGTGTGTGTGTTTGCGTGCGTGCGTGCGTGCGTGTGCGTGCGTGTGCGTGTGCGTGTGTGCGTGCATGCGTTTGCGCGGCTACCTGTAAGCCACATAGATTGCGGCGGGCGCCGGGTCTAGTGCAGCTGGTAATGTTGCGACGTAGGATGTTTGAGAATGCGTGAGTGAGTGCGCGCCTGTAAGCCGATAATATGGCGGTTGGCGCCTGCAAGTGAGTTGTAGGAGCCCTGCCTGCTAGACGCTACAGCAGCTTTGCCGAGTAACACACCCGGGCAAAGAAAACTTCAACGCGTGTTTCGAACCCACCACCCGTGTTATATCAGACGAGCTGTATCCGACGGGCTGTCTTGCCAGTGACAGGAGTTGGCGAAATCCGCTGCTCCCTTCCCCAAGAATCGGAATCGCTCGCATTGAAGGGTGAGAGCGGAGCCCTCCGCACAAGGACGGCAAGGGGAGAAACTCCCGTTGCCAGTCGCCACCGCCATGGACAGCGAGGGCAGACCAGCTGAACCACCCGGCGGTGCCGGCCAGTGAAGGTAGCACCTAGCGCAGCGTGTTGAGCTGTCACCACTTGCTACACCGGCCCCCCGAGCCATCACCCTGCGGGGCGACCATTCAGCCGGTCGGGAAGACCAGCCGCAAAACATCCACGGAACCCAGGAGGCCGAAGGACCCGCCATTGGGGAGAACGCCTTGCACTGGGAGCAGAGTTCGCGTCAGCTACCGACCTCCGCATTTTTCGAGTGCGGCTGCCGGCTTCTTCTGGACCTGCCAACCTCCTGTGCTTCCCAACCGTGACGTACTCGGACCAGTACAACGCGTGGAACGCTCATCAGGCCGAACTTCGCGGATACGGCATAATATGGCAAACATTGGGGGTGAACTGGCGTGGGGATGTCGTTTGTTGGTGTATTTCGGAACTTGGGGTTTAGGATTGACTCTTGTGCTTCGCGACGCCGTTTCAATGCGAGTGGCGTCCAGTATTTAGGCAGGAGGAGTGTGAGAATTGTGGCTGCCCGCGATCCCGACTCGGTACGCGGCAGTGCTCGGAGGGCCGCGCGGATAGCGGGGGATTGCGGAACAAGACGGCAAGAATAGAAGGGTTCGCTTGCGCGTAGAGAGATGGCGCCAAGGGCGCGTGGGGGCGGGAAGCTGGGAGTCGCTTCGGCGGTGCAGAGGGTGCGGAGAGCGAGGGACTGCGGCTGCGGCGCTCGGCGGCGGCGGGCGGCCGCTCCGACCGAGGACAATAGGGCGTGCGGTGGCGGAGCGACCCGGCGCCTTCACCTCCAGCCTAGACCGACCATCGTCGACCGGTAGCGGCGGATTCGAACGACTCCGGCCGCTCGAGCAATTCGCGACCCGTCGATGACCGAGAAGGCGGGGCCATGTAGAGGAGAGTTTCGGGGATAAACCTCCTTGGAGGTTGGCGTCGGTTGTCTTTGTCTCTTGCCTGCCTCTCACGCCGTCGCCGTCTACACGGAAGTTGCGTGAGGGGGATCATCCGAGTCAGACCCGTACCACAAACTTCAGTGTCATTTAAGGTAATAGCATTTCCATATATGAGGTCATGTGTATAGAACAACACCTCATGGGGTCCACATATCGTCATGATTATTCGATTTATTCAGGGTGGACGTTCCTTCTCAACCAAAAATTCCGTCCTTCGTCACGACGGGGGGCTTGGAAAATTTGGTTGGCATTGTGAGACCCTTGATAGCATTTTCCACCCCGCCCCTAAACCATCGAATCCGTGATCAGCCTTCCTACGGACTCAATAAAAGGAATCCGCAGCAATCCTCCCCCAACACTGTGCTTTCGGCTTTTACAAGCAGTGGACAAAATGAATCGCGGACCAACCGAGCCTGAACACGGGCGCTCGATGGAAACAAGGTCCATCGAGCGGCCGTGCCCTGAATATCCCCCGAGACGAAAGATACACCCAGATAGAAGATCCAGCCGATCCTGAATATTTAATGAGATGAAAGATAAACCGAGAGGGATGATTCAACCTTAGATCTTTAGTATTGTTGTTATATTTACGCAGTGAATCATCATTCATGAAACCCTGAATGAATAAAACGTGACTGTGTGTACATTTTCGTTATTATAAAATATGCATTATGAAGAGTATTACTAAAAACAGCAGTTCTTCAAACACCGCACAGCGATTGCTGAGGTGAAATTAATCTTAAAATATTATGCCATCATATTACACTTATTTGCATTTTGCTTTTATGTCCAAATATGAAGCAATAAAGTGATATGTCCCTTTACAACTTCGTTTTCAGCGCCTCCAACAAAGACACCGAAGTGACCCGTGCAAACACAAAAGCCAAAAAATAACCTATTGTGGCTATTGCGATAGAGCACATAAACATTTTTGTCCAGCCTCACAAGATCAGCACAATGTTTGCTGTTTGGAAGTTAGAAAAGCATACCATTTATTTGTTTTTTACATGACCTTAATTGCCATAACAACAAAATGGAAATGTTTTTATGAAGCAGGAAATTCTAACCAGAAGCGTGAAAAAAGCCCCTTTAAAATTCTCAAGAATTTTTTTCTAACTTCAAAAATAAAAGAAACGTGTTTTGCACTGTTTAAGCAAATACTGCGTGTATTCGCATTCTACGTGCCTTTCAACTACATTATAAATTTAAAATGTCAGTTTAAATTACACATTTACAAAGGTAATAACATGGGTATTATCGTACTTTAGGCAACATATTTATTAACGTTATTGCGTAATAAATGACCCATGTGCGCTACATGTTCCATTATACGTACTCATGCTGCTCCGACCAGAATGTTTTTACTCGTAAGATTTTGGCATGTTGTTTCTTTCTATTGAAATTCTCCATAATCAGTCTCGATAATCACTTCGAAGCATGGTGATAAGCACATCTACCTACAAATTCTCTTGTGGCATAAGGCAAACCCAGGTTTTTAAGGAATAGAAAGAATTCTAAGAAGATAAACCTGTTTAGTAATACGTCGTGCCTGCATACAATCGTTATTTGAAACAAAAGAACTGCAAACAAATATGCTCTTTTATAGCGTTCACCTTGTTCCGTTAATGCAAAATCTACAACCATACGTTCCTTCTTTATTTCATGGTTTTATCAACTGATCCAAAGAACTTTAACAGTTTGATTATTTCCGACCCGCCGCGGTGGCCCAATGGTTAAGGCATTGCGCTGCCGAGCACGCGGTGGCGGGTTCGATTCCCGACCGCGGCGGCCGCTTTTCGATGGAGGCGAAAAGCTAGAACATTCGTGTGTACGAGATTTCGGCGTGGTTTCAAGATCCCGCGGTGGTCAAAATTAACCCGGAGCCCTCCTCCACGCCGCGCCTTATCACCTGAGCTGCGTCGGCGCGTTAAACCCCACAATCAACCCATTCATTGCTTAATTGCGAGCGTAAACGTCGGTGGCTACTCTGTATTGTGCAAAATTGGCAACTAAAACACTTTAGGTTGCATTCCATAGCAAAGTAGATATTTTTCAAAGCTATTTGTCTCTTAGAAGGGCCGTGTGCAGTAATTTAACGCGGAAATACCCATTTTTAGTATGCCGCACTCGTGGTACAGCGTCACTAGCTGTAGTGTCCATCAATTCTCGAATGTAGCAGTCTATAATATCACGAACGGGTATAAAACTTGTTATCTTCGTCTTGTCACAATAGGTAGTAGACCATAAATGGTACGCAGTGAGGACGTCCTCCTTGCTTCCTATACACGGGCTCCTGCGGGAGGCGTGTGATTGTGGGAAATAGCTCGAACTCTTGACATATTCCAACTAACACAAATAAATTCCACAGAAATGGAGTGGTCAATGGACTCGTTACTGAAGGTAGATATAAGGTTGGTGTGAAGAAAACCACACAGTGACAGTTTTAGAATAGATCCCTATCGGAAAAACCAGTGCCTTTTCCGCAGTGGGGGACATGTTTAAACTGGTGATGGCACTAAAAGCCCTGACATTAGGTTACAGGGCAGTGGTGAAGGCTCTAGAAACAGCGACACTATGCTAAGAGCCGCTGGTTGAGGCACTAGACACACTGAAGCTAGGTGAAGCGCCATTAATGGTGGCTTCAGAAACTAATCTCACTACGTTCACTAAGTATCCTTGGAATTTGCCACTGGGTATACCTATTCGGGAATTGCACCAGTTATATCCGGCGGCACTGCGACTAAAGAGTACTTCACACTTTCGTAGCATCCGTTGGGGCTAAAACCTAAAACGAGCTGCCGCTGGGCAAAGAAGTTAATTTAAGTGCGAATGCACTTTATAAGAGACCCTGAATTCCGTTGACCGCCGTCCGTCCACATAGCAACAGCTGCGGGTGCGCGCGCTCCTCGTCTTCCTTTGCAACGGGAGGAGATGGCACATACCCACGTCGGAGATTAGCCAGGAATCTCCTCGTCTTCCTTGGCAACGGGGGGAGATGGGCGCGCGCTGCCTGGCCGCTGACATGGCACATACCCACGTGGGGGATTGGCCAGGAATCGGGCGTGAGAAGGGCTAATGCACCCGCTTAAAGGACTACTGACACGAAATTTCAAAGCTGAGATCCGCTCTAGCAATCAGGTACAACGACAACACAAATAGGTGTCTGTGCATGGCACATACCCACGTGGGGGATTGGCCAGGAATCGGGCGTGAGAAGGACTAATGCACCCGCTTAAAGGAGCACTGACACGAAATTTCAAAGCTGAGATCCGCTCTAGCAATCAAGTACAACGACAACACAAATAGGTGTCTGTGAATAAATGCATCTTTCTTTCTTTGTAGTTGTGTTTGTGTGTGTTATCTCTCTTTCGCGAACATTACCGAACCGCGCAAATTCAACTCCTGCATTCGCACTTTCACATTCTTCCCCTCGGGGAAATGCGGGGAATTTTTTTTTCTTTGTCTCTGCCGCCTGAACGTTACTCACTCATGTTCATGGCCTGGTATTCTCGGCGAAAGCTAGGTAATGCGGCGTGACGCTGCAGTGAAAACATAGCGAATAGGCGGTGTCTGAACATATATTTTTAAGTGCGAATGCACTTTATAAGCGACCCTGAATTCCGCTGACCGCCGTCCATCCACATAGCAACAGCTGCGGGTGCGCGCGCTCCTCGTCTTCCTTGGCAACGGGGGGAGATGGGCGCGCGCTGCCTGGCCGCTGACATGGCACATACCCACGTGGGGGATTGGCCAGGAATCTCCTCGTCTTCCTTGGCAACGGGGGGAGATGGGCGCGCCGCGCTGCCTGGCCGCTGACATGGCACATACCCACGTGGGGTATTGGCCAGGAATCGGGCGTGAGAAGGGCTAATGCACCCGCTTAAAGGAGTACTGACACGAAATTTCAAAGCTTAGATCTGCTCTAGCAATCAAGTACAACGACAACACAAATAGGTGTCTGTGCATGGCACATACCCACGTGGGGGATTGGCCAGGAATCGGGCGTGAGAAGGACTAATGCACCCGCTTAAAGGAGTACTGACACGAACTTTCAAAGGTGAGATCCGCTCTAGCAATCAAGTACAACGAAAACACAAATAGGTGTCTGTGAATAAATGCATCTTTCTTTCTTTGTAGTTGTGTGTGTGTGTGATCTCTCTTTCGCGAACATTACCGAACCGCGCAAATTCAACTCCTGCATTCGCACTTTCACATTCTTCCCCTTGGGGAAATGCGGGGAATTTTCTTTAATTATTTGATGCCTTAATGTCCTTTGAACAGAATACGGGACTGCGTTTGAATGTACGTGTTATAATATTCTATGTCCCGCGCCCCGAGGTATAGGTTGGAAGTTTAAGTGTTAAATAGGAGTAGTGCCTATCCGTACCTAACATCGCATGCCAAGGATATTTGTCATTTCTAGTCGGAGTGTGAACTCACCATGACCAGTTCGCGGCCTGATGTTTAACAATCGTTTACCACACCGGCCCAAACCGGGGCGACTGATCGTGACCTCGAGGACTGAGAAAAGGCCCCTTAATTTTCGGGGTTCTTTTATGCTCAACTTCATTCAATGTATTCGACACTAACTCCGCGCCCCCTCATTTTTCCTGTGCTGCAGAAAAGCTTTTGAATCAGTACCCACACTTAGCCGGTAACGATTACGTAGGCGTTGATTTATGTGGAAGTGGTGATTTCCATGACGCTTTAAAAATACTGATTTCATTTTATTTATTTTCAATACTGCCAGTCTCGGGCGAGACCATAGTAGGTGGGCATTCATACAATTTCAGCAGGCACAACAGCGATGACCTAACATTGGCCAACAAGCAGAAACAACAAACTACTGTACAATAAAAGGGTCCACACACATTCACTTCACGTGCAGAACCGTTGAGTTGTTCAGCATCGTCAACGTTGAGGTTTCCCTCAGGGAGCCCTTGCGGGGTGTTACATAAGGGGAAGGTCAAAACAACGGTATAGACACAACAATGGTGTAGACACAAGAATGCAGACAACAATACAGACGTACAGACATGTAAACAATGTAAAGACATAGACATACAAAGTCTTTGTGTAGTGTAGACCACCGCAGTGTAGTTTCGGAAAACCATCGAATTCCCTACACCCCGACATCCAGTTCACGCTTCAAAGCGAACGCGACGGCTCCCTTCCCCCCCCCTTCCTTCTTTGACGTCCAAATGACGAGTAGAAGCAGGAGCTCTCTGCTCACAGGAAGACGACCCACACCGGTCGCCACCCTCAGTTTAGTTCGGCTCCCCGCCTCGACCAAAAGGCCTCAGCTGTGTCCTCCCTTTTCCCAGAGCGGCGACTGTTTGTTTCCCGGATTATGCACGCAAAGAGAGCAGAATCGGATAATTGCGGACCCAACAAAAAGAAAGAAGAAAAAGAGAACCACTCTAAAGGTTTATCTTTTCCGTGTCCGCCGCCGTAAGCAAAAGAGGGCGGCTAACTGCGAGAGGGCATCGACCGTCGGAGCATTGGAACGCCGAAGCCGGTGCCCGGCGTGCCATGAGCAAGCGAGGCGCCAGACGGCTTATTCAGAAAAGAGGGGTGCAAATCGTCCATAACCACCAACGACGACGGGCTACCCGATCCCCGCCCCCAAAGACCGCGCGACAAGGCAGAGAGCGCCCGGAACGCAGAAACGAAGTCGGCGGACAGAAGAAAAGACGCAGCGCCAACGCCGAACAATGCGGGACGGGATACCAGAAAGTTGACCTTGCCGGAACGGCCATCCTTGAAAGGGGAACGAACTGGGGGAAGCAGCCCCTCCCTTTGTTGCCCCACCGGGCCTGAATCATTCGGCTTAGCCCTGCCGACAGGCGCCTGTCCGTGTAGGAACAAGGGCTACGTTCCTCAGCGAAGATCCCCGAGAGAGGTCAACCACGCTGAAAGAATGCAAGACGGCGCTAGAGTGGGGGCGCCGACATCAACAAGGACTCGAGGCTGTGCCGGCCTCGAAACGTCGGGTTTCTATTCGCTGCGCTATTGGTTGGGCTGGGGTGCAACCATATCCAAAGGACATGCAGAGAAAACCGGAAAGTGAGTTTATTGCGTGGACAACAGAAGTGCTTGACAAAAAGAAAACAAATCCAAACAAAAGTGGCCTTGACAGGAATGTCACCTTGAAAGGAAGGCACTTTGTACTTAAAGCAGGTGGCTATGGAAATGAGTACAGATATAAAGTGGTCTAAACATGTTTCAAGTTCGCCATTATAATCGGTTGAGTCTTTATCCAGTAATTTGCAGAAAGTTGAAAAGCATACTGCATTTGATTCGTTGGGTCTAGTTCGTTCCATTCTTTCACTGCAAGCAGAAAAAGCGAGTATTGAAATGTATCATTATAGAAAGAGTACTCTTTTATTGTGTACGAGTGCTTGCGGCGTGAGAGGCGTGAATTTGAGAGTGAAATATATTTGGAAGCATCCATTTTCAGCCGATGGTGTAGTAGCTGATGTAGGAATTTCAAGCGCGCTACTTTTGCTCTTTCCGATAGTGTTGAAAGACCCTCAAGAAGTAGCACGTTTGTGGGCGAGTCGTTACGGGTGTACCTGTTGTAGATGAACCTGGTGGCTTTTCTTTGTACCCTTTCTATTTTATTTCTGTTGGATATTTTGTGCGGAATCCAAACACCGTTGGCATACTCGAGAATTGGGCGTACGAACGTGGTGTAGGCCAGCAGCTTGGTACGCCATGGTGCGAGTCGCAAGCGGCGCCTAATAAAAACTAACTTGCGCAGAGCAGTTGAAGTGATGATGTCGATGTGTGAATCCCACTGAAGGGTTGATGTTAGAGTGACACCTAAATATTTGTGCTGGGTGACTTAGGTAAGGATGGTTCCTTCAAGAACGTAGGGGAAGTTAGAGGGATTCCTTTTCGCTGTAATGGTCATACACACTGATTTTTTTTTGTTGATGGACATTTGCCACGTGTTACACCATTCGGTGTAACACCATTCGGTGTTACACCATTAGCAGTGGGCGTAGATAGGCTGGTGATGATGATGATGATGACACCATTCGGCAATTTTTTGGAGTGAACTATTCAGGGTGCAGTGGTCTTTCGGGCCCTTAATTTCTTTGTATATGATGCAGTCGTCTGAAAAATTTTAATGTGACAGTCTATGTTGCAGGTGATGTCGTTAATGAAAATGAGGAATAACAGAAGTCCTAACAATGATCCCTTGGGGACGCCTCAGGTGACGGTAACTGTGTCGGATGGGGCTTTGTCGCAAACAGTGTATTGCAATCGCTGGGACAGAAAGCTTGTGATCCATGCTGTAATAGGTCCTTCCCCGATAATGGCCCTCAGTTTCGAGATTAACTTGGCGTGGGATACACAGTCGAATGCTTTTGTGAAGTCTAAAAGAATTAGGTCTGTTTGACCGTAGTTGTTGATCGTTAGCGCGAGATCATGTACTACTTCGGCTAACTGGGTGATGGTTGATGGGCTCCTTCGGAAGCCGTGATGGTGAGGCGTCAGAGTGTTATTGTTTTCTAGAAAGGTGGTTAAGTGTTTCAGTATGACGTGTTGCAACATCTGCTAATGAGGGAAATTGGTCGGTAATTACACGGTGTGTCATTCCCGGGTTTGTGAATCGGTACAACTTTGGCTGTTTTCCAGGCATCTGGTAACTGCGCAGTATGAAGAGATTTTGTAAACACAATTCTAAGGTAATGGCTACACAACTCCGCGTATCGTTTCAGAAATTCGTTCGAGATTTTGTCGGGGCCATTTGCTTTTTTGTGGCCAAGGTTGAGTAGAAGATTTAAATTGGTTTAGATTCTAGAATTAAGTTTAGGTTAGAATTAAGTTTAGAAGAATAAATTTAGGGGATCGATAGGTGGATCCGCAGTAGAACTTAGTGTCGCGAGCGCGCCGTTATCGGATATAAACAAGGAGTGAAAGTAGTCGTTGAACTGGTTAGCCTTTGCTGTTTTTTCTTCCGACGATACCACTGGAGCTGTGGTTGGGGGTGTGCGGAAATAGTTCCAAAACCTCTGCCGGGTTGTTTGTAATGAATTGTGGCAGTGTTTTGTTAAAGTAGTGTTCTTTTGCGTTAGCCACTTGCTTTTTGAAGTCTTTTGTGGCACTTTTTAGTCTACTATTTACCAAAGGGCTGCCACCCTTTGTTTTGAGGGTACGCCGTAGTCCTTTAACTTACGCTTAGCGTGAATTACAACGCGGGTAATCCACGGGTTGCGTTTTTGTGTTTTTAGATTTTTCAGGGGAACGTAATTTTCTATGCTGTTTACAATGATGGATTTAACCCGAAGACAAAGATCGTTTACATTAATTAATGGATCGGAAGCCATTTGAGAGAAGCTTTGGAATTCGTGGGCCAGGTAGGTTGCCACGCTAGCGTCGTCCGCACTATTGAAATTGACGACTTCTCGTTGAGTATGTATTTTTTGAGCAGCAGTGCCGAATGGCAAGGTACATTTGGGTATATCATGGTCGGAGAAGCCATCGATTACGACTGTTTCGCTTTCCTGCAGAGGAAACAGATTACTTAAAAGTATTAGGTCTAGAACGTTGTGCGCGGTACCCTGAGTGCGTGTGGGATAACGTACCACTTGATGAAGATTAAAGTTTAACATTAGGTCTGTCAGTGCGGTTGAACCAGGGGATGTGTAACGCATGGACAACCAATCAATATCCGGGAGGTTGAAGTCGCCGAGCAGAGTAAGTCGTGAGTTCTGGACGTAGTTTTGCATCAAGCTCTGCAGTGCTATTATGAGTTTGGGTCCAGTCTGAGGGCTTCGGTAAAAGCAGCCGGTGAATATGGGGACGTCGTTGCAAATAATTCGGGTGAAGACGGCCTCGGTGTCTGCGATGGCAGAAAGACGAGTGAATGGTATTGTGTTTTTAATCAGCAAGGGCTACGCCCCCGCCCCGGCTGGGTCTGTCTTTGCGGATAACAGAATAATTGGGCGGCGCAAATTCGTGGTTGAAAATATCGGAGGTGAGCCATGTTTCGGTGATGCCAACGATGTAGGGAGCATGCTCGAGAAGCAGGCTTTCAAAATCTTCTGATTTGTTGAGTATGATTCTGGTACACACGTTTAGTATTGCTAGTGCGTTTCTTTGTTCGGCTGCGGGTTTGTGGGCGGCCTCTTTCTCACATCGACTTTTTTTGCAAGCACACTCTTTCGTTCTTATCTTCGTCCCAAATGAACGCGCAGTCATTGATCAACAGCTTATCGAAGGAGAGAGAGACCTTGTCCTGGTTTTCTCGGTTTGGTTTAGCACTGTCCCATAACTTCTTCCTAACATCTCGGATTCTTTGGCTGAAGTCTTCCCCGATTGAAATGTTTGTTCCTTTAAGTTTTTTGCAGCTTCTCAGTATAAGCATTTTCTTACTTGAATCCAAAAGTTTCAGGATTACCGGCCGTGTTTTCTCTGTCCCCGGTTGTCCTATAAGGTGGAGGCGCTCGATGCTGACCGGTTCCAGTTCGAGTTTACCTTTAATTATGTTGTCGTTACGGCTCACTCGAGATCTTTGCTGGTCTCTCCTTCTCTTTCTGCTAAGCCGTACACAATGAGGTTCGAACTTTGGCTACAATTCTCAAGGTCATCCACACGTTTTTGCAGCCTCTTTATGACCTCGTTTGTCGCCGCGATTTCATGCACTCATCGCTCGAGCTTTTGCTCGAGATTAGCAATCGCGTCCAATTTTCTGTCGATGTCTGCTAGTCTTGTTTCTTTTATGTCGGTAATGTCTTCTGCTATAGCTTTAAGTTGCTCAAGGATTTGTTTCATTTCAGTGCCTGGGTTGGTCTCGACATCCCCGCATAATAAGAGCAGCTTTCTGATTAACATCCAAACACCCGCACACGAGAAACGCCGTGGGCACGGCAGCACCAACAGAAATGGGTCACTAGATCGGTAGCACAGGCCGTAACGACGTCTATTTGTGCAATGAGAGTGAACGGGTAAACGACCGTCATCGCTGCGGTGCGACCGTGCCCAGTGGTCTCGGGGAGGGGCGGAAGGTCTTTCTTACCTCGTAGGAGAGCGGCGCTGTCGACGTCGAGTGACACGGCCAGGCTTCCCACGGGGCTCCTCTGAACCGGTGGGGCGTCGAAGGTGGCAGTCTCGAGCCGATGCAGTGGTTGGGTCAGCGCAGGGGATCCCGAGCGCGCGCTCTCCATGTGTTGACGCAGGCCGAGGCAAATCTGTGCAATGAGAGTGAACGGGTAAGCGACCGTCATCGCTGCGGTGCGACCGTGCCCAGATAATGTACCCGACGTCGTCGCAGTCAATGTCAGACTGCTGGGAATGTATGCATGAGTTTAGTTTTTTGGCGAACGTCATCAATTGGTTTGAATCCCTTCGGAATGTGGACTGTTCGATTAAGACCACGAAGCACCTGCGAGAGCGAAATAAAAAAATTGCAACATCTGTAATAAATTGAAATCACGGCGCCTACTCTGTGTATAAAAACATACGGCGGCGGACGTTGTCACATGAACGGATGGTTGGTTTTCCTGACAGCTCCGAGCGATGGACGCAGGGAAGCCGCTGACAGGTTTAACAAAACACATTTATTATACACCCTTGAAAAACCTTACGCGAAGCACTCAAAAATAAATTGCACAGAACCGATAATAAATCAAAACCCAAACTAAATATTTACAAATACAATCCAAAACATCGACAATATTGCCCTACACGATTAGTTCAAATACACTCAATCTATCACCTTGTCGCTAATCTCTCTACCCACACAACGAGCTAGTTGTGTCCTACGACTGCGTACCTATTGGACTGGTCTACCCTTGTCGTCGCCGTTGACGTTTCGCACCCGTTTAGTGGCCGAGACTCGGTGGTAGCCGTCCTCGTCTCGCATCGGAGCCAACGTTCGATGCGTGCGGTCGTTCCTTGGACGGCGGGGCTCTGCGCGTCCCGACGTGTTTCCTCGGTGGCTAGCCTCAGGTAGCCGCTGCTGCTGGAGGTCCTTGATTCCGGCGACCAGAACGCGGTCGTTTTTAAAGACGATAGTCTTTCTCGGGCTACTTAAACCCAGACATTTTGGTCTGTCTGTATGTCTGCCTGTCTTGTCTGTATGTCTATCTGTCTGTCCGTCTTTCTGTCTGTGACTCGATTCAGCCACCCGGCCAAAGCAAAACAATGCCTGCGCAATAGTCTTAAATAGTCACAGCTCAATCTACCCGTCTATGTCCGGTGTAATGTTCATACTTGTCAACATTGTTGAAGAAGAACAAGACATTACGCAAATATGAGACAACAAATCAATACAGAAGTGATATTGGCAGTGTTCCTTTGTAAAAAAGCAAAAACATGCTTTACTTTTGCGAAATTAAATACTTCATCAACTGCAGAAAAAGAATTCACTCCGCCGTCGCCTGCTGTCGCTCGCGCCACTATAGCTTCTAGCGCCATTTTGAGCAATCAACAGGCAACAGTCACGCAAGGTTCCACTAGATAGGTTCCACGTTCTGCTTGCAACGCACGTGGAGTACGGAAACGTGGTTCTATAAACGTTGAAGTAGGGTGCCTCGATTAAAGCGCGTCTTCGGCGTATGGCAGCATTCGCATCGAGACACCTGGTTTGGAGCAGTGGAACGCGGGAAATTTGAAATGATTTAAGCAAACCTTTGGCGTCTTTGCCTTGGGAGGAGTGAGGCGCAAGAGGAACAACATGGGAGGTGAGCGGGAAAGCGAAGGGGACGGGAGGCATTTACTTCGCAAAAGCCGATAAAGACTATCGTCTTTTAACGGCATTTGCAACGAAAGGAGCAGATACGGGGCCATTTTTTTAAACGGCGTGTTTCCTCGTTGGCCACCCTCTGGTAGCCGCTGCAACTGGACGTCCTAGGTAGTCTCGGCACGAACGCAGCCCTTCGTGGCAGTCGGAGCGAAGGTCGACGGGGCTTGGACGATGGCCGCAGGAGCCCGACCGCCACCGCTGGGGCCACGAAGACACGGGTTCGTGCTGCGCCTAGGATGCCACAGCCGATGCAAAGTCGGCCTGCTCCCGCCCAGGCTTGGTAGGCATAGTCAGTGGCTCGTTCATTGAAGCTCACGTGCTCTTCCGCCTCTTGGTTTCTTGCCTGTCGCTTCTTTTGGTGAGCCGCCCTGCTTTTAACCCCTCTAGGCCTGATCGCGGCACCCGGTGATAGGCTTGTTGCCTTTCCGTGTCCCTTTTTGGTCATCACGCCCCTTGTCTCCTTCGCGGTGTTCTCCTACTGGCTGACCAGTGCGCCATAATATTTGGCTATGATGCCTCGGTGTTTAGCCGCGGCCTTCCTTCATTGGTGCGTTCCTGGATTGTTGGTTGGTTGCCTCGGACCGTTGCACATACCCACGCGGGGGATTGGTCATGGACCTTTGTACCTAATCAGAATGTGACCTATTGCGCACTTGAAACTTCCGTTTCTTTTTTTCTTTTAAATGCGATTGCATTTATTAGTCGGGGGTTGTGTTGCGTCCATCGAGCGGCGTGCGCCTGTATTCCTCCAGCCCGAGCGCACGTGAGCGCGCGCCTCGTAGTTCTGCCTTCGTCGTCGTCGTCGTCGTAAATGCGAATGCATTTCTTAGCCGGGGGTTGTCGTGCTCCGTCGGCATGCGCCCGCAGGTGTTATCTCTCCGCGCTTAATGCCGAACGCATGCGCTTGAAGCGAGCTGTACTAGTTTGCTCGAAGCGGTAAGGACGGCGAGTACTGCGGTGTTAGTCTCGTGTCGAACGTGTATGGGAACTCGATATCGCACGCCGTTGCCACGTCTTCCGTTCGAGACACGTCTCCGTACAAGGACTTGTACACCCTTGCCTACACCGGAGACGGAGTCTTTGTGGTGACCGTGTACCTCGCGCCCAACCTCGCTCGAGACGCCGTTGCCGCGCAGCTGGACGCGGCTATGGAAATTGTGCGCGTGCGCTCCAACCCCTCTGACCCCATAGCATTGGTTGGCGACTTCAACGTTGACGTGCGCAAGAAGAGTGGCGAGTGGCTGGTCGAGTACATGCAGACCAGGCACTCTATGCATTGTCTCTCTGCCGGCTTCGACACGTGCCCCACTACCATTCACGGGAGTTGAATTGATCTGGTCTTTACGCGAAAATGTGACGCGCGTATGCTTCTCAAAGACCCTTCGACCGTGCACTTTAGCGATCACAAGGCAGTGATTGTGGCCGTCAGGTACAACAATAACACAAACAGGTGCTGATGAATAAATGATTACGATCACACTCTCGTCATTAATTACGCCATTACTCGCAATACACTCATCGGTGCACCCAATGCATTGGCATTTCTGCACGATTCCCTTCGGGGATGCGGGGGAATTTTTGTCTTTCTATCTCGGGGGGGGGGGGGTTGAATTCTGCGCCCTACGGGCGTGCCCTTGACACTTTACAGACGTAATAGATCATGCTACGTAATGCCAGCGTTACGCACTTTAATATCGGTGCTAGATATGCGCGTTACATTTTATCGATATTAACTGTGTCCGTAGAGGGACGTCTCCAGTCTTCAAATTTGTCTAGGCCAGCCGCCTGCACCGAGCGCCATTGGGGCCACTGCGGCTTCAGCATACGGCCCTATGTGTGTTGCTGCAGTGTTGCCAAATGTAGGGTTCTCGCACCGTATTTACGGTGTTTTTCGAATTTTTGTCTCGTCGTTGGGCCATGTGGCCATACAGCCATTTTCCCGCAAATGTAAGGCGATTTTAAATTTCCCTTTGGACGGTCAATTAGCCAGTCAGTCAATTGTATTGATGTCAGGAGGGGAGAGATGGAGTTAAGGAATGTGGGCGAGAGAAAAAAGAGTATCATACGCATTTCTACACTTGATTTAACGTTCCCGAACACCGCAGATGAGCAGTGCAAAAAATTTGGACAGGAAGGATATCTCTTCCCCGCATCCTGTGGATGCCTCATTATATGGTCCCGAGAGAACACCCACCCAGTCAACACATCGCAGACCTGGTAGAGAGCCCCGGCCAAGTTCCGCCTAGAGACTCAAAGAAAGCTGATGCGGAGTTCGAATTTCGGGGAAGCTGGAATTGGCGCTATGTAAATAGGGCTGCTGGATTTATTTTTCTGCAGCTTCCTTCTCAGGCAGAGGGCGAGAAGAGTCACACTTACCAGAGAACGACAGAGCGTGAGCGGCATGCGTACGGAGAGTGAAGACTTCGCAATTAAGGATCAGGAGGAAGAGAAAATTGAAAGGAAAGGCCGAGAGGTTATTTAGGCTTACAGCACGGATTGCTATTCTGCACTGGGAAGGGGTGCTCAGGAGTTCAAATAGAGGGCAGGCGAGAAAGAGGGGATAGGTGCGGGGACGCGCACACACATTAGTCCCTTCGTGGGAACTAGTCTCGTCCAAGCGTTTGTCCTTCATGAAACGCCGAAGGCCTTTTGTTGCCTTCAGCGAAACGTTCATTATCCTTAGAATGGAGGAAACATTTCCTCCGTGATCAGCATAGAGATGAGTCAATATCAGCGTAGCGTTACGCATTAAGATATACCTGGTGCAGTTATACTAAGCTCCCCAACTGCTCGTTTATGGCGGCGCCGATGGCTTCACGCAATTTGGATCTGCCCGTCGTTAATATGAGATAGCGGTAGCTAGCGATTCGGTAGTCTGCGGTGAATTAATAAAAACTTCGTTTCCATTCTACTCAGCGAAAATGGATGACCAGCATAACAGGGCGCAATCCTTGGAATGGACAAAACAAAACTAGTTTATTTGTGATTTTTGATTGAGCATACCTCCCAGCTAACTATTTGAACAAAACTTGTAAGGACGTTTGTTTTATTGAGGGGACACACATTTATACGCCGGTTTTCAGCCCGTGGATTTACAGCAGACGGAAAATAACCAAAATTAAGTTTTTCGTTGCCATGAGCTATACCATCGAACAATAAAAAAACTCGGAATACTGAGAGAATCGTCGTAGCGGCTAATTTCTACACAATTTCTTTCCGGGAGTTACTTCGTGGAAACAGCTCTTACGCCCTCTTTCTTCATCCATGCTATCGGAATGGCTCTGAATCGGTGAGCGCGTAAAGTCTGGCAGCGCACCCGGCAACCGAATATTTGGAATGCATGTCCCAGGCGGCACAAGACTGTTCGGCGTAAAACAGGCCGGTGTACTTTGGCCGGTGATTTTCTTTCCGGCCGTTTTCCGGCAGCCATGTTCGGCCCATGTCCAAATGTGGGCCTTTTGGCCGTATACGGCCGTACTCCCATGGCTGTCCAACGGCCAGTGTCCGTCGGCCAGTCGAGCGGCTTATGGTCATACGGCCAGATTCGAGCCGTATGGCTCCGGCCATTCCAAAGCCACCCGTGTACGGCCGAAGTTCGGCCGCCGGAGGCCAGCCGAGATGCGATCGTCGGACTCTAGCCGGACTACAGCTACCGGAAATACGGCCGTGCAACGGGCAATGGGGTTCAGCTACAGTACGTTAACTGTACTGAGGCCGGTCACTGCATGTCGCGCAAGTAAATGAATCATTCGCGCAGTGCAGTAGCAGCACAAACCCAGCATTTTGGGTCCAATGCAGCCACATCAAAGTGAGCTCGCGCGCAACCACCAGCCGTCAAGCTTTCAGCCCAGCTTTGCTTAATTACCAGCCTCAGTTGACAGCAAAATTTATTTATTAAACAGCTGCTCACAAATTGTCGTTCTTTTAATTGCCGTGCCTCTTTTACTGCCGAACACAGAAAATATTCAGTTCTTTGTAGAGCTTGAATAGATGTATTGTCCAGGTCCTGATGTCCTCTGTGGGGCGGCTTACCTGTAATAAACAGGGAAAGAGGAGGGAGGGGGGATGGAGGGCGGATACTTTAGTGGTGGGTTGAATTTCAGAGAGATAAATTGCGCCGCTTTTAGCCAATCTCGTTTAGGGCAATATTCCAGAACACTTTCATGCTATGACTACATAAACTATTTTTATAACAGTTGCTGGACCAATTTTGATGTATATAAAACCGGTGTGAATGCCTTTACGAAGCGTTTTGGTTCTCAACAAAACACTCAGGAGCATTTAATATAACTCTTTCACAAAAAAAGTATATCTATTTTTTGCCCATTTTTCTTGCAAAGACATTTTCTACTCGATCAACTTTTCTGATGATCTTCCGCAGGGCTCATCCTAAGAAGGAGCGAACAGGTACTTTTATTTTCAATCTATTTTAATGTTGTTTTCATGAGTATACGTCCACACCACTTAATAGCCCAAAAGAACTTAATTTTCTTCTAATGTCATACTACGTTCAAAACATTCTAGACGCGTTGCGAATGACGCCCTGCTTCAGGTGGCTGCAGTTGTATCCCTCTGTGTTCACGCAAGGAGAGGCGTAAAATGAGAGTTACATAATTTGTTTCAAACCAATAACATAACAATGGTAGCATGCATACACGAGACCTTGCATACTGCAACGAACAGGGCAAATAATATTTTATTGGTCAAGGTTGAATGCGTAGGGTTCTCAACCCGTCGGAGGCAAACTTGCGCCTCTGGAAGTTTATTTATTTATTTATTTATTTATTTATTTATTTATTCATTTATTTATTCTTTGTTTGATTTATTTATTTATTTATTTATTTATTTATTTATTTATTTATTTTTTTATTAATTTATTTATTTGAAGCCTGTTTGCATTTGCACCATTACAGAAGGGAGATACATAACACATTAAATATGAGACAAAATAACAAAATAATTCTACAAAGCGCGCTGAAAATCGTCAATATAAACAGTTAATGCAATCATACGTGGGAGATAATTACACTTCAGTATTGATGTAAAATAAAATGAATTGCGCAAGGCGTCACCTTTAAATGAAAGTGAATAATTGCTTTAAGCTAGCGGTCCCACTTTGCGATATGTAGATAGGCGCTTGGACATACTTCTCCCCTTCTACTCCAGTTTTCGAATGATAGATATTACGAAAAAAGTTCAAGCTGTGGTTTCGTGTGTGATCTTTCACGACCTGCCATTTCAGTTTACTTTTACTTTCTCTCATGCTAAGTTGAGCGTGCCAATTACCTAATACGAATCGCACTGACATATTCTGTATGTTTTCAAGCGTATCACCAGATCTTTGGTGTAGGGATTCACGAAAACACATGCGTACTCCATGATTGAGCGCATATGAGTAAAATACGGTTGTTTTTTTTTTTAGTTATATGGAGGTTCACTGAAATTGCGTCTCAGAAAGCCAAAAACATATGCAGCCGTAACTTTTATGGTGTGAACCTACCTATTTACCTCTAACCACCCCTTAAATAAACTCCTAGGTATTTATATTCCTCGGCCGTTGTCACAGCAGCATAATTTACGGTATACGTATTTAATTGGAATGAAGGTTTTCTTGTAAAGGTGCCGTTAACACACTGTTTAACATCCAAAAAATTTCTGAATCAGCACACCAGGATGTTATTAAATTCGAATAAAGCTGCAGGTATACGGAGTCACGTTCATTCGCTATATTCCGGTAAACTACACAGTACTTTTGAACAAACATATAGGGCCAATAGTGATAACAATGCAAAAACCGATTCATTCAGTTCATAGGATGAAATGTACTACGCAGAAGGTGATATGGAACATTCATTGATTGATTGTGGGGTTTAACGCGCCGTAGTGGAGGGCTCCGGATTAATTTTGACCACCTGGGGATCTTTATCGTGCGCCGAAATCTCGTACACACGGGCGTTTTTGCTTTTCGCCTCCATCAGAAAAGCAGCCGCCGTGATATGGAACAACATCATTTGCTTTTTTGCAGTCCAAGAATATACACTCAACCACTTTAAGCTTATCTATTTCAAGAGCCAAATCGTGCGTGAGCTCAACAATCTGCGTTGAGCAAGAAAATCCTGACAAAATCCGTGTTTGCTAGGATGCTGGCGATTATGTTTAACCAAATGAGTCATATCCCGAAAGTAGCTTAGCTAAGCTCACCTTCAAACATCGGAACTAAATTAACAGCTAGGCTTCATCCGTGACAAGGCTCTGTTGTTATTACCGCAAATTTAAAATATATATTTTTTTCTAAATAGGAAGTCGTAAAATTTAATCAAGTAACGTCGTGCACGGCATGAAGTTGATCCTACCAATGCACGAGCGAGTCACTTCTACGTTTATCACCAACAACATAGTGCAACATTGCTTGTCGCAGTTTATTTGTATGCAGAATAACTTGCGCTTTTGCTCGCACTTGCCTTCCTTTGGTGGGGAGTCCTTGACATGGTGGCGGTTTAGCTCCTGCGTGGTGGCCGCTTGCTCGACGCCCTTAAAGGCCAGTTATTTTGGTGAACCATCTCCATCTCGGATCGGACATCTCGGCCGGGTCGATGTCGCCAATGCTCTCCATTTCTTGAGGGGGCGGATAGCCTCGAGCTGATGCGTTGACGAAGCCGGCGGCAGAGGCGTGGTAACGGCGGTGACTGGCGAGGCTTAGCTCACCCGTCGGTGTGGCACAGTCTTCTTGTGGCAATATATGACATTTCGATGGCCTAAAAGGTTCCCTGCTAATGTCCAGTGAGTCCTTGCACCTTGCCCGTTCACCGAGAAAACTCATTACTGTTTGACAAACGATGTTCGTTCATTTAAAACGTAGAAACACGGAGCGAATGAAAAACGCGTCCCCGTCGTTCGGCTCCCTAACGGCTTTTTCACGCCCCAGGAAAAAAACGGTCGGTCTCCTTCCAAACACGTGTGTACATGAATTCTCGGCGCCCAGGCGCGTGCCGTGTTTCGGCTGTATGCCGTTTGCCGAAAAAATGACGTATAACTAGATACCTTACGTAGGCCGTCTCCTCTTGAACACCGGTTGCCAAATATTCTGTGGCCATTTTCTCGCCGTAATTCGGCCGCGGACAGCTAACCGAATGAAAAACGTATATTCTGGGGCAGTACGTCGGCCGGTATCCTTCATAACACTGGTTGCCCGAAGAAAACGAATATTCTACCACCGGACGCACGGTTCACCGTTGAAACAACGAATGCACGGCAGCCGCGCTCCGGCCGGTCTTCTTTCGAACACCAACTGCCGCAAGAATACGCAAACTCTGTGGCCGGTTGCTTGCCGTGCTTCGGCCGATTACCGCTTCCCGAAGAAAAAACGGATACCTTAAGGCCGTACTTTGGCCGTTCTCTTTCTCAACATCGGCAGCCGTAGGAGAACTGAATATCTGGCAGCCGGTTAGCTGCCGTTGTGCGTCCGGACTCGGGCAGACGAAAAAATACCGAAGTGCTGGTTTCCGAATGTTGGCCGTTCAACGCATGATCAGTGGCTGCCAGAACGTGGATGCTGGCCGGACATGCCAGAAAGCGGCCATAGACGGGCCGGTCTTGGGCACACTTTCTGTGCCGCCTGGGGTTCGGGTAAAGTCTATTGTCCCAGAAATTTTCTCCCACAAGAATTACAAACAACCGTTCAGTATTAACGTCGATACGCCCGATGAAAAAGCGCACACAATGTTGCCTCTCAACTTGAGCTCGGACTACCGACGCCTACTAGAGAAGGTTTTCAAAGCTGGGAGGCTGGTTCAAGGCAAGGCTCGACTCTCCTCTTTTAGCGCAGGAGGAGGAGAGTCGATTTTGTGGCAGCTGCCCGCTTGTGCATTTACGAATTAGTAGAAGAATAAAAAAAGACGTATCACATAGAGGAGTTTTTTTTTTGCGTTGCAAACAAAGTTTGGCTTCTTTGTTTGGCACTGTCTGGAGTTCAGTTTTCAAGACTGACTCTCTTCGTCATCCATTTTGTTATTGAGCAGTGGGCAGAGGCCCTTAACAGACATGTACACATTACCGAAAAAAGTAACCAAATACAATTACAATATTTTCCCCGTAAAAACCATCTAACTGCAATTACAGCAGCAGAAAAAAATCCAAAAAGTATGATCAAATTCTTCTCACGTTACTTCTCACAAAAGTATGTTTTTCTGTAGCGCGTATATACACATTGAGCGGGACATCCGAAAATCCCAAGTAACACAGACGAGCATATGTAACAAGGCACGGCGAGAAGCGACGGCACGATCAATTCATGCACAATTGAATCACTTCAACTTGTCTCGTTAGACAGACGCATCTCCGTACCCCACAACTCTGCCCACGCTGCCAGTGTGACTGACACCAACGTAACTGAATTAGCAGCACTACCAACCCTTGCAGCATCCATAGAAATAGCCGAAGCTGCTATCGCCACAGCAGTAGCCCCCACTTGCAAAGAATATACGGTTATTATACAGACCTATTCGCAAGTTGCATGCCGCAGTTTCCTGATCGATGAATATCGCTACGAGCATTGGCTGTTTTAAAACAATTGTTCAACAACATCCGCAACTACATATGTCCTCGACACCTGCCCTCGAATTCTTCAAAGGAAAGAAGTAAACACCTGGTGCTGGCCCATACAGCTTGGGCGGTTTCCTGTGTAGGGGGATCCCGTACAAGCTGAAGACATCCTCAAGCACACGCCCCTAGGGAAATACGCCGACATACTCATCCAATACCATCACCGCACAGGCGCCAACAATACCTAGCCTCCCACCCACACTTACCAAGAACCAAAGCTACCATATTTGGACGAGTATACGGCAGGTTTTCCCTGTACAACCCTGTTAGGTATAAACTCCTGGGCTGTTGGTACAGTCTCCGGTCCCAGCACCGCAGCAGACCCTTTTTCATCGGGATCGCCATCCGCAGTTTTGCCCGTCACATTAGCCGCCATGGTTGCCCGTCACATCAGCCACCTCCACCGTTAGCGGCATCTTTGGCATCCACTTCATCAATAAGGTGTTCCGAAATATCGCTGCTGCCGACGGGACCGGCGGCGCTCGCGTATGTTTTATCACACGCACTCTTGCCGTGTCCGAGGCGACTGCACCGGGAACAGCGTGGTACTAAGCACTTTCGACGAACATCGCCAGGTTTGTGGCACCTTAGATAGACCGGCGGCCAACCTGGGACCACGACGAGCAGTTAGCGGGAAACGTCATCGATGGAGACGCAATCCTTCAGCTTGAAGGACACGGTGCGTGTCGTCGCGCCTTTCTCGGCGGAGCCCAGTACTAGCCACTTTTCCTGCGCCGCCTCGGTTTGGTCACTCTCCCGTTGTCATGAGTGAAAACCTGGAGGAGGACGGAAGCTACAAAAATAAAGAAGAAGAAAATATCCAGCAGAAACAATGCGTTTTCTCACATAAGTGGCATGCGCGCGCTGAGAAAGAGGAAGACGCGGGAGACCAGGCTACGATCCTGGAACCAACCCCAGCGTCATCGGGACGTAACGACGCCTCAGGCCTACCGACACAAGTTCAAGGATGTTATCATATTTACACATGGCGAACCAGCTAACCTGCCGGGCTTACACGCTCGGTCTCCGTACCGACGCCAGTACAGCAACGCACCTGGGGTTACGCTCCCCTGACTCTTGGCGGTGACGGTTCAGTTTATTACCCGCAATACCTACGAGACACAATGGTCACGTTCAACCATACAAGCATCGCAAAAGTCGACCTTAACGTGAGGCTACACTGTTTTTAAAACCTTTTGCATGAACTCGAACGGCGAGAAGACTCCTTCCGCTATGTACAGTTCATTTCTTCTTCTGTTATAACCACCTGCATCAATTAAATGTATTTCCGTGCGTACTTTCTACTTGAAGAATTGACGTCACAATTCTGGCGAGCTTGCCAGGATCCAGCCTTTTACATTGTCACTGTCATTTCATCCACGTGGACTATGGATCTAAAAAAACTGTTAACCCTTACCAAGGTACTGGGAATGACGGACGAGTAAGCGTTGGTTATGTTGGAAAGAGCAGCAAGGGAGAACCAGAAGAGAGATGAAAGAGAACGGCGGAAAGAAGAGACAGAGAGCAAGCAATACTAGAGCTTAAGGTGCACCTTCCTGAATACGCTTAGCAGGGACTGATAACAGAAAGAAGTGAGAGGGCAGGTTCTGTGTCACCGCGAGCCCTTAATATCAGTCCAAAGAAATTCAAAGCACTGTTCGACTAGAGAAGCGTTCGACTAGAGAAGCGTTCGACTGTTCGACTAGAGAAGGACAATTTAGAAGCGTGCCTTCAAGTATTTGAAAGGATAGCCACCTGCCAGTGTTGGGAAAAGAAACAAATCGCTACAGCCTTCAGCTTGTGCTTGAAGGAGAGGCATTGAACACCTTCCGGGGAATGCCTGCGTCGAACTCTACCCACTACGACAAAGTTAAGATTGCTCTCCTCAAAAGATTTCTAATAAGTGCAAAAGAGTTTAGCCAAAAGTTCAGACAGTGCAAGCCAGTAGGGGCAGAGACCTGGGCCGCCAAAACAGCCGCTTGAACGGAGCGCGATATTCTGCGTCCGAACGCTTGCGCAGCCGGAAGCAGACCTCCGCGATGGAACAAAGGGTGAAGCGATTGGAAAAACCTGTATACCGTACTTCATAGCTGATATCCAGGATAGGCAACGTTTTGGCTGCGGCTGCGATTTTACGCTGCGGGAAGTGTGCTAGACGCGCGTTTGTTTTGCGCTTTCTGATAAAAACAACTGTCGATATTCGTTTCTTATTACGTCATAAACCATTCATACCCTTCTTGTTCTTAAATAAGCTTATATTTTCTACGTTGCTGGTCGCACACGAATATGCATTTTTCAACTCCGGGAAACGAATTGTTGTCACCATGAACGGCCAAAAGGTCGTAAGCCGAAATACCGATTACATTAGTGGTAGTGTTGAGTTGTATGAAATTCGTTCACATTACTATGTTTATCACACTCTAGGAAGTAGCAGAACAGGGCCGTATTCATTACAGCACAAATGTCGGGCCGCAGCTTTCACTACTCGGTCGTTTTTCAACGACCATTCAGCAGATCGGAATCGTCAGCGTCTTCGGTCGACAAGTAAGTCACACCACGACCACAATCTATGCTATAATAACATTGCACCACGCGAACTTTCGATCTGCCGACAGTTTTGTGTCGCCGTTCGGCGTCGTGTGACAAGAGGGTCTTCGAACTCGGAAGTCGGAGTCGCCGTCGTGTCATCGCGCTGTCGGCCACGCCAACGACAACCGTTGCAATAGAGAAAAAAAGATAAATATGTACGAGTGCAGTACCGTTATGCGCACTGCAGGAAGCGCTAATTAACAAAAGGCGTTGCCGTGACCCGTCGAGGGTGATCAGACGACGCGTCTCTTCGTCGGAAGGGAGAGAAAAAGCCGACCAATTCCAAAAATTTCTGCTTCGTGACACGCAGGGTAGCATCGATGATGTACACCTAGGTTGTTGGCGGAGCCCAAAAACATGCAGGAAAGAGGGGAACGCGGCAACAAACTTTGCAGGAAAAATGTGAGCTGTCTGCTGCACGTAAAAATGTTGTACTTGGCACAGCACACGTTTACCGTGTGCGCGAAACGCGTTTCAGGGCCTCTTTAGAGCAAGGATGTTGCAGGGAGGCGGTATAGAAGACTCGAATAGAGCTACATTGGTGCTCAACGTAGGTCAGTTGATAAAAATGATGTAAAAAACTACTTCCCCATCTGGTCGTTATATTCACGCTTCCCAGTAATATCACGGAAACGATAGCCTATCGCCATGTCAGCGCCCTATCACGGTGTCTACCGGCGAAATACGCGTGGGTACACGCACACGCACAGAATTACCTTTTGTAGGAGTGTTGTATAGGTACGGTATTCTAATTAGAGCAACACACCCTATTGTTCATATGTGCGGAGGCATTTTCGCCCGCTACCAAAGTTAGCTAAGCAGGGTAACATTGCTAATGCACGTATGCCGCAAATGATACAATAATAAAATGAAACATGCATTGGAGATTGCCGTGTGCTTCATTTAACACCGGTTTTTTATAAACACAGTCATGCCAATAATTTGCAGAGCATATACCGCTGTCAAACACAGAGCGCAGCAGAGGGTGCCCATAAAAGAGTGGGGTTTCTGCGCGTACGCCCACTATAGGGCGCTGACCTCCCCATCGCTCTCATAATATTATTTTAGAAAATTGGTGGCTGCAAAGCAGGCAAGATTCTGTAACTCTTTGTTTAAGCACCTAATTTTTTAGAACTAGCCACTTTTCCTCATCAAATCAACACGGTTTCTGGCAACACCTTTCAGCTAAAAAACTATTACTCCACAGCAGTGATGACTTTAGGAAAACACTCGACGAAGGTGGACACATTGATGCACTTTTTTCTGCTTCAGTAAAGGTTCCGAACCAGTTTTTTTTACATTTGATGTTCACAAGTTGCCAAATACTCATCAAGCCAATAGACTTGATTCTTATTTTTTCCAACGGTACCAACACGTTCAGCTGGCCAATAAAAATTACCCGTCTTTACCCGTGTGTTCGGGAGTTCTGCAGGCCTTCCCCTTAGTACTACAGTCGAGCCCACCTATAAGAAACTCGACCGCCAGGATGAGTGTTTTTCTTTGTAGGTGTAACAATCGTTTTGTGCGTGTGAAAACGGGGCACGCACAGGGCAGGCGCCATCACGTGGTCTCGGGCATCTTCCGGACGGCGCGCGCCGATTATAGGGCGCTGGCTCCAGCCACGAAGCCAAGTTTCCACCTCACCCGCTCGAAGAAAATTCGCTACCCAGAAATAGGTTACAGAAGCCTAAATATATTTCATAATACCGGCATAAATGTCTTATAAATTGTCATTGGAGCCTTTGAGCTTCCCGGTCGATGGGTCTGCAATGATCTCCGAACTAACGATTTTCTCTCTTTCTTAACAAACTGTAGATATTGGTGACTTGTGCCCAGCGTCTTTAATAACCGCGGCCGAAGTTTTTTGGTCACTGTATAAGATCGTTCACAACTCCCGGAGAGAAAAACCACTGAAATCTCAGTGGAAATCTGCGTGTTTTGGCTTCATGGCACGCATTTCAAATTTGTACCTAATTTTTTTTTCGCTTTTATCTCGGCCGAACGAGAGAGGAAAGGATCTAGCATGACCTGGGACAGCCGGGATTCATGCCTAGCCAATTTTCTGGCCCTACAAAATCGGTTTCACCGAAGTACCTGCCCGCAGCCATGCGGCAAGGCAGGAACGCATGTGCCTCAGAGGTGTTAGTACAGTGCCAACGCCAACTTTTTATTAATAAGCCATCGTTTTCTTTATTTCCGCCCGTATCACTTCTAACCCTTCTTCCGTAGTGTACTCCCTCCGTCCGCCAGCAGACGAAGTTGTGGGGTGAAGCAACAAAAAACCCACGATGACGACGTCCTTTCTGTTTCCATTTGTTATCACACTGGCTTTCTTTTGCTGCTTGCAGACAGTTCCGTTGTAAAAGAGTGATCCCCACGCAGTTGTGTCTACGCTTCGCGTTCGCGGAAAGCCAATGAATGGGCGACTGCGAACGCCAGGCCCGGTTGGGTGATGGTCGATTGTTGGCTGTACCCGAGTTTCACGCTCGCACCAGTTCGTTATATCTGATACAAGATGACGTTGCCTCAATTTATGCTTTGAAGGTCATGCTGTATTCGTAGTTTGTAACAGAGCGTTCGTTTTAAATGAGGCAGTTATAGGTAGGTTCACGTGTACTTTTATTTCCGAATTATCTTAATTGGACGTCTTCTTATTCTACTGTAATTTGCCGTTTTTCACGGACGACCGCATTGTCTATCAATGAAATCAAGAAAGTACGGGTCATATTAGTCTAAATGAAAACGATGGAGATCGGTACGGTTGCATCTTGAGGGGGCGAAACCTGTTGCATCACGCGTGGAGAGGGAAGGAGGGAGTGAGAACGTGCTCGCGTGGCTCGGAGGGGAGCTAGTTCTCCTGTTTGTACCCACCTGCCGACGCGCATCGTGCATATTTCTAGTCATTTCAGGATGACGTAACTTCTCGAAAATCCGCCTCAACACACACACATACGCCATGATGACAATCTCCTGTAAAAGAACCCCTTGGAATTTACGAGAAATCTAAACAACACTGATACAACCACCGCTGACTAGTTTAAGTACTTTAGAGCGACAATAACCTGCAGGCGCCCCGGCCACCACAAAGACGCATGCCCTCATCCACCCACCAAGAACTGCTGCACCACCTTTGGCACGCTAGCAGCCCAGCCAAACCACCTCTGAACGCCTTCGTGTATCCTATGTGGCGTGGCCCCGCTCACTGGGTCGACTGGATGCACCACCAGCTTCAAACCACGGCGGAAGACCACTTCTCAAGCCATGACGGGGCAACACCTTGCTTCACTGAGACAAGCAGCCCGCCGCCTGCCACTTCAGCACCCACCCAGACCATCATCGATAGCACCGGCAAACCTTCCTATATCCAAGTTACACAATGATTCCGTTCTCGCCCACCCGGAGGCCCAGCATCCCAGGTTAGCCCCGATACCCCTCCCAAACTCTCCCCTCCGTCTATATCCCATCCCCGACCCCTAACGCGCAATGCACTAGACACCAAACACTTACATCGCGAAATTCAAACACTTCGCGAAACAGTCCTTCAACTTCGCCCAGAGAATGCGCGCTTGCACAGGAAAATCATTCTCTCCGCCAACGTTTCAACTTACCCACCCTTACCCCGCCTGCCGCACCAACACAGCCTCATGCGCAAGCTACCGTTGCATCAGACTCCCACCCTACCCCTCTCAAACAAAAAGCAGAATCTGATCAACCTCCCAAAACTACGGCCTCTTTCCCCACCACGCAAGAACATCATGCCGAATATCAAGAACGTTTCGTATCTTTTCAAAACAAAACGAGTGGTCAAATAACTGTGCTCCAACAATCAATGCCTCCCCTTTACCCACAGGTACTTGAATAACTGGGCCCCTTTACTCGCCAGCACCTGACCACAGCCCCTCCTTACTAGCGCCCCTGGACGCCCTTCTTCCTATTGACGGTGCCCCAGACCAATATATTTAAATGCACTGTTTTCAGGCAATGGATCTGCGGTGGGCACTGAAACAAGTGGTACACCCAGCAAGCGCTCTTCACCACATTGCCCAAAACCAGTGATATATCTTGTCAAGATACTGGACCCAACATAAAACTCCTTAATTACACACCCTACCCTAGCCCTAACTTTCCCCAAGAGGCCATGTAATTCAACACAACTATAGCGTAGAGCACCACACCGTCTCTTCGGAAATCGCCCACATTTTCACCGTTAAACTGCCGAAGAAACTCATACAGACCAGGCTCCACGTTCTCAATATATCCAGTTCTTCGAAGGAAACAAAACATACCTTCTATGAAGTGCTCCACTCTGCTCTCACATTCGCCAACCGTCATCCACTCGTCATTCTAGGTGCTTTTAACGCCAGTCACATCGCCTCGAGTCATCACCGCACTACCAAGAAGGGTCGCCTCCTTTGGGAGACTATTCAAGTCTTCTACATTACAGAACACAATGAGCCCAATCTACCCACCTGAACTAGTACCAGTTTCTAAACGCGACACGGCACCCGACCTTACACTCTCCCACTACCTCAGTCCGGCCACTTGGTTACCTACTCCACATGCACTGGGAGGCGATCATTATATTACCGAGCTCAACACCTCACTACAGCTATCCCCCCATAAACATCGCACTCACGCTACGGTCGCAGATTAAGATGCCTCCAGATTAGACAGCGAACACATACCACCCCCACAGGTGGGGCATAAACGAGGACTTAGAGGAGTGGGCCTCTAACATTCTCCTTACAAAACAAATGCACAATAGCTCAATCGACCCGGATGTTCCTGCGGAGTATGCAGACTCCAAAATGCTTCGCCTTTGGGAAGCGTACTGCATTATCGAGCGACAGCAGAAGCGCCACAAACACCACCATCGCCTCCACCGCAAGTTAAAATTTCTTCTGCAGGAAATCACCAAACGTGCAACCTATGCGCCGAGAACCGGCTGAATCCAAGTCTGCGACGATATTAGGGGTACGCTTTGCATGCGTCGACAATGTGCACTACTCCGCAATCTTCTCGATGCCAGGAAATCTGGAACACACCAACACAGGCGTACAACACCGCTCCTCCGTGATATAAACCTCTGCCAAGAGGCCATCCTTCGTCAACTCCACAGACATACATTCCAAGCCATTGCCTTCTGATTGCTCCCCCCTTTTTACACCGGCGCCCTCAATTCGGAGCTAGATGCTGAAATTACGCGAGAGAAGGTAGAGGCAGCGTTACGCACCCTTCACCGGCAAACGGCTCCCGGCATGGACACACTCTCGACCTAAAATTCTTCGCCATCTCGACGACACATCTAGAGACCACGTCGCCCAACTCTTCAATACACACTGGAACGCTGGTACACTATCTCGGAGGTGGAAACAGTCCTATATCTCTTCAATTCCCAATCCAGGCAAACCTCTCGCACTACCCCATCTCCGACCAATTTCGCTCACCTCCTGTCTCGTAAACCTTTTCGGACACGTCATCCACAATTGACTATCCGCGCACCTTGAAGAATATTTCCTCTTTCCCCTCAGACCCCTATGCTTCCGCCCCATGCTGCCCACAGAGGACGTACTTCTGCTAATCTATTAGGACATTCTACAACATCCTCCCGCCAGAGACTATGCGGCAATCCACTCCTTAGATCTTTATAAGGCATTTGGTCAGGTAGGGCACTTCGCCATTCTTAGCTCCATCAACACATTACACCTAGGCGATCGCACATACACTTACATACGTAATTTCCTCTCCGATCGCACCGCCACTCTCCGACTGGGTACCGTCAAATCAAACACTTTCGACATGCCCAACGAAAGCACCCCCACAAAGGGGCCATTCTTTCCCCTTTACTCTTTAATCTCGCCATGCTCCCTCTCGCGAATTCTGTAGAAAATATACCGTCCCTCCAATTCAAAATACACGCGGATGGCATTACACTTTGGGTCACGCAAGGTAGCGACGCCCACATGGAGGCCAATCTCTCAGCAGCAGCTATACAGTCTCCCGTATGGCCGCACAAGCGGGCTTGACTTTCTCGGCCACTAAATTAGCACTCCGGCGGCTTCCTCCACCTATAGTTATACCAACTCCCCCGACCTCCATTCAGGTAATGCTGGACAGACTACCAATCCCCCGGGTCTCCCAGCTTCGTCTTCTCTGCATCTATCTCCAAGGCAACAGGAGCAGCACAGACACCATACATCTCTTGCGACTCGCATCATCCAGACCATACGTCTCATTAACTGTATCGCGTCTAGGAGACATTGACTACCGAAAATAAAACGGCTGCTATTTGTGCAGTGCTTTCTGGTGAGCCATTTTTGCTATCACCTCCCGTACGCACAGGTCACCCCCTCTCAACGCACCTGCCTCGATGCTTTACTTCGAACACCTATCCAATGCTGCAACTGCCCCCCACACGAACCCACCCACGACTCCTCACGCTTGGTGTACATAATACCACAGATGAACTAATCTAAGCCCATCGCCTGGCCCAGTTCAAGCGGCTTTCCCAGACCCCGGCTGATCGGAACATCCTCGATCGAATTCATGCCAACCCCCAGCTTCTACTCTAAAAAAGGGTATGGAGGTTTCTCCTTTAGGGGAATAACTTAGATGTACCATATGTTCGTGTCCAAAAGGAGCAACGTCGCTCCTTCACGCAGGGGAGTAACGTTGCGCCTTTCCAAAAAGGACGAACATCGCCACCTTTTTCTCGCGATTAGGACAAACAGTTGCTCTCAAAACCGTGTACGGTCACCACGGGCGAGTAAATAAGGATTTTATTTTAACATGGTCTAACATACCTTTCAGTGACTAGCACGCTAGGTTCCGTGCTACTTTTACAAATCGCTGGGACAAAAAAATGACGGCACGAATACGGCACACAGCGTTATTATACATCTGCCGACAGCATTTTGTTCAGCCGGCAGTGTGAGCGAGGCGGACGAGTTCAACTTATTTAACCCAAATAAATGGCAACGAGCAAAACTGGCCGATAAAACATAAGGGCTTTATGGAACAGTACACGTATATGCACATGTGCAGCCAACAACGGCAGAGAAGCGCGAATCGTGCATGCATATTCAACATGTCAACAAACCATGCATGACTGTCGATGCATCGAAGCTGAAGTAGAGGTACATTCCATCACGTACACAGTCACCTATTCCGTCACATACACTTCACTATATCTGCAGCTCGTAAAATGAACACTCGGACAAAATACAGCTCACTTGAAGGGGAAGCCAGCAAACGCATGCGTGCCCGCGGATGGCCGGCATTTAAATAATGGGCTGGAATAACGACTATGTTGAAGACATGAACGTATGCACTGCTAAAGCCCTTCAATTGAAAAGTAGACATCGCCACCTAGCGCCAGAAATCGTAGCTGTTTGGGTATACGTTTGGTCTGGCAACCATGGGAGGGTAAACAAAAAGTTAATGGGCCCACCCACCAGATCGGGCTGAAATAATACAAAAAAAAGAAATTTATTACTAGCAAGGAGTGCCAACAGTTATCCAAAGTTGTAACAGTTGCAAGTTTACTTGCAACAGTTGCAAAAAAAGTTCTACGTAGTGCATGTTGTGCACGACACAATTTTAGATAGAATGAACAACTGCACAATGTCACTTAGCCGAGCACCACATTTCCCTGACCCGCGATGCGCAGGCAAACTCGCAATTTCCAAAATGAACAGGTCTCGCGCGCCATCCGTTGTTGCCACGCCTGTCGTTATACACTCAGTAACAAAACATGTACCTGGATTAGCCTGACTGCATTTGCCATTCACGACAGGAAAGCGAAAGAAAATGCCAGAGACTAGGCGTCGAGAAGTGCGCCAAAGTAAATTCAAAATATTCAACCGTAACACCTGCGGCTTCTTCGATGTACCTAGCTCCACACTGAAATAGTGAATCGTTTGCTTTTTTGGGTGCCTCATTTTTTTGGTTAGTGTCAACTGCATAAAGAAACGTAAATTCCAGCGTTAAGGGTCAAAGGGTGTATCTAGCTACTTGAATGATTTACGGTCGTGACAACTATTTTACAGTCTTCTCTTTGTTGTGCGGTAGTAATTTATGATTTACTGTTTCTTGTTTTTCTTTTCGGTCGTATTCTCAGAAAGCCATAGTAGCATGCACCATTTTAACACATTTACTTCTCTGTATTGTACGAGTTCCCTGGGAAAATACGCTGATTAATTACTTTAAACCAGTCGCAACGCTTAAAGGGTGCTGAAAGATGGCTTGATTCCGGTCTGCGGCGGCAGGTTTTCTGGCAAAGGCCAAAAGGAAAGACTCCGTGTGTTCAGATTTCGGTCCACGTTATAAATCACCCCAGCTGCTAAAAATGTATTATCTGAGGCCTTCCACAATGGCGTGCCTGATTGCCTGTCAAGCGTCGGTGCGTTAAGCCCTACAATCAATCAATGCTGAAAGATGGACAACTTTAAATGGCAATAATCAATTTTCCGGCTAACTTCAAACATGCCAAAAGTGCATGGCACGCTCACATGTACTTGTTTAAGCTTCAAAGTGAGACTTCTACCCACATACGTTTAATCCACGTACTTTTATTTTAATCTACATGATCTATTGCAATATATACAGGGTGATCAAAGTTAAGTCGACAGGTTTTTTTAAAAATAAGCGCTTAGATTTACGCGAAGACCACCTCTACAGTGAGGTTTGGCGCCCAGGGGGACACTTAATTAGGAGGTAATTATTGATGTAGGTGGCTTGATTAACTAAAATTGATTAATTAACTTTTTAGCGGCTGCAGTAACCAGGCATCTTTGTATTGGAAAGTTAGACGCAATCGTGTTTCTCCGCAGTTTCAATTGACAGAATTCTTCTAGCGCATCCGTAGTCCGAGATATCAAATGGCGAAGTTTAATTGCCGTTCGCATGATTACGCATGCTAGAAGTCAAGACCAGCGCATAGCTCCTCCCTTTTGTTCTGTGTTTCGATAGCGGTTCCGAATAGTGCAGATTGCGATAACGCCAGCCAAGAAGGAATGGGTGCCAGCTATCACTTTTTCCTGTGCCTCCACCCCTTTGTCGAACTGAACACCGTACACAGCAGGCACGTCACAGAAGGGAGGAGCTTTGCGCCGGTGCAGACTGTCTTGCATGCGTAATCATGCGAACGGCAATTAAACTTCGCCGTTTGATATCTCGCAATACGGATGCGCTAGAAGAATTCTGCCAATTGAGACTGCGTAGAAACATGATTGCGTCTAACTTTCCAATACAAACATGCCTGTTTACTGTAGCCACTAAAAAGTTAATTAATCAATTTTAGTTAATTAAGTCACCTACATCAATAATTACATCCTATTTATATGTCCCCCTGGGCGCATAACCTCACTGTAGAGGTCTTCCTCGTGGAAATCTAATCTCCTATTTAAAAAAAAACCTGTCGACTTAACTTTGATCACCCTGTATATACAACTACACTACTTGTTTAAAGGGACACTGAAGTGAATTTGTCAAGCTCCCGTTTTTGCTTGCACTGTGTAGACTAGCTCAAATTAGCACACATTTCAGTGTTTATTCGGTTGACAATTCGGTAATTATTTTACAAAGCGCAAAAGAAGAAAAAAAACTCCCCCCACATCCCCGAAGGGGATCGTGCGGAAATGCGAATGCATTGGGTGCACCGATGAGTGCGCTGCGGCAAGCATTCACGGAGAGGCGCGCTCTCCACTGCATTTATATATATTTTCCGAGCGCAGCGAGCGGAGAGAGGGCACGGGAACAGGAGAGAGAGACCCGCGCAACACGCCCGCCCCGCGCGCGAGCTCTCTCCACCGAGCTCCGCGATGCGAGCGACCTCACACGCCCGAGCGTGCTCCTCCTCTCCACTCACTCTCCGCTACTCCGCCCGAGCTACGCGATGCGAGCGCCCTCACACGCCGAGCGCGCTCCTCCTTTCCCCTTGCCCTCCGCTACTCCCGCCCGAGCTACCACATGCTCCGGTTGCTAGGCACGCCACAGCTGTTGCTAGGCGCATGCTGGCCAACGCACGACAACCCCCGACTAAGAAATGCATTCGCATTTAAAACTACCATGCGCGGTTTGCGGCGGCCGCACCCACTAAAGGCTGTGACGACAGGAGGAGACGCACCATGATTGGACGATGACCAAGGTTAGCAACCAAACAAGTTTCGGTTTCGGTTGTGTAAAACGACGTGCTTGACATCCGGCGTCATCGTTGGATGGACATTCTCCCTTACCTCAGTAAATGTCGTCTGTAAAATGCATAAGATAAGCCCCTCCCAGGACGGGTTGGAATCGTAGCAATCACTAGCCGAGGCCTACGCAGTGGATGAACGCCCTCGGCGTCCCCGCAGACGCTCAAATGCCATGCCCTTTTCCACCATATTTGGAGCTTGCCTTACTTATGTCTGTATCGTAAAAGTGCGTTCGCACCAGGCTAAGGTTCTGTTGATTCTGACCTGTGCCCACTGCGCGCAAGCAGTCGGTGCTTATGGCAACAGCACGCCAACGAGAACTCGCTAGCGCGCCAGTGTCAGCCTGCGCGCGTTCTGTGAACTACTTCGTGGATCAATGAACATTGTGCCCCAAAAAAAGGTGAACTCAGTTTTGAAAACATCGTCGCAAAACGAGAAAGTTAGCTTAAAAAAAGAATGTACCAGCGGGGATTCGAACTAGTAACTTGCAAAACACTTGCAATGACATATTTACCGCACCAAACCACCCGGTCACGGGCGAGCGCTGCCGACCTAGGAAATATAGGGTATATAATGTATAACCAGTTTACCTTTTTATTTATATTTAGTATTTCCAGCAGCTTAGGTTACTATTGGCTGTATTGCGCTCGTGCAGTAAGCGTCCCCCAAGTTTCCACAATATCTCACGTCTATAAATTGCATTTCTTGGAAGAAAAACGTTCGCAGATGCGTAGTCGTGCTGCTGACTGCTGTGCTTGTTCGCACAGCGCAAGAAAGTGCTTCCCGAAGCCTAGTTTTACGCTGTACGGTAAAAGTATCACTTGTTTTATTTCCGTAGTACCTATATTGACTTCCCTGACTCTTCTCCCGCCTTTAAGAGGCCTTATATATTCTTACTGGCGTACCAGTTAGCGAAGCGTCGCTTCTGCCGCACTTGTGTGAAGCGACCTTCACTTGGAGGTAGATAGAGTGTACAAACTAACGAAGTAAAGAAATGCACATTCTTCCATTCACAAACGTGTCATGGCTTCGTTTCAACTGAGCGAAGGAATTGCGACGACCGGTCGCCGACCGGCGGACAAAACGCTGGGCCGACTGACTCTGTCTGAAGGCCGGAAACCGTGCAGTAGCGAAGCCAATTGCCAGCTCATCTCCTTCCGACGTCACACAAAAACGCCACAGAAAATAGGCGAGAGTGCAGAGAGGAGGGCACAATTTTTGAAGTGATTTTTATGCGAAATAAACTTGCGTAAACGCGCTCAGAGTGGTCGAAACAGGGCCTAGGGACTCCGGACTAGAATTTGCGCTCGTAATCCCGCTTTGTTTAGAAATTACTTCAGTGTCCCTTTAGTCATGGTAGCACAATATTTGCAATAGATTCCCCACTAAAATAAAGTGCTATTTCGCACTTCCCCATGTCTCTGTAGAAAGATGGCACACCACACGTGCGGTGGGAGTGCAATCATTTTGATGAAGCCTGACTTCCTCATGTAATTACATAAGACAAATGGACAGTGCCGGTCCTTTAAAAACATGGGCGTTCACCTCCC